>NW_027175222.1:608368-912553 GCF_028021215.1 Eschrichtius robustus
CTGTTCCTTAAAACACTAGTGCTTAGGAAATCTATTGGAGGCAGAAGCAGTCAAGGGTAGCTTATGGTTAGGGTTAGGGTTAGGGTTAGGGTTAGGGTACGGCTTAGGGTACGGTTTTGGGTACGGGTTCGGGTACGGCGTAGGATATGGGTTAGGGTTAGGGTTAGGGTTAGTTTGAGGGTTAGGGCTCGGTTTAGGGTACGGGTTAGGATTAGGGTACGTGCTAGGGTTAGGGTAGGGGTTAGGGTTAGGTTATGCATTAGGGTTAGGGTAGTTATTAAACCTATCCCACTCTCTAGATACCCCTTAGAACGTCAAGGAATATTATTTGGGGGTCCAGCCATGGAGAAGAGTTTAGACACTAGGAGAAGATAAGGAACACAGCCATTATCAAGAAATCACATTAGGATTCTCTTTTTAACCTGTTCCTTAAAACACTAGTGCTTAGGAAATCTATTGGAGGCAGAAGCAGTCAAGGGTAGCTTAGGGTTAGGGTTAGTGTTAGGGTTAGGGTTAGGGTACGGCTTAGGGTACGGATTCGGGTACGGGTTCGGGTACGGCGTAGGGTATGGTTTAGGGTTAGGGTTAGGGTTAGTTTGAGGGTTAGGGCTCGGTTTAGGGTACGGGATAGGATTAGGGTACGTGTTAGGGTTAGGGTAGGGGTTAGGGTTAGGGTACGCATTAGGGTTAGGGTAGTTATTAAACCTATCCCACTCTCTAGATACCCCTTAGCATGTCAAAGAATATTATTTGGGGGTCCAGCCATGGAGAAGAGTTTAGACACTAGGAGAAGATAAGGAACACACCCATTATCAAGAAATCACATTAGGATTCTCTTTTTAACCTGTTCCTTAAAACACTAGTGCTTAGGAAATCTATTGGAGGCAGAAGCAGTCAAGGGTAGCTTAGGGTTAGGGTTAGGGTTAGGGTTAGTGTTAGGGTACGGCTTAGGGTACGGGTTCGGGTACGGTGTAGGGTATGGGTTCGGGTTAGGGTTAGGGTTAGTTTCAGGGTTAGGGCTCGGTTTAGGGTACGGGTTAGGATTAGGGTACGTGTTAGTGTTAGGGTAGCCGTTAGGGTTAGGGTACGCGTTAGGGTTAGGGTAGTTATTAAAACTATCCCACTCTCTAGATACCCCTTAGCACGTCAAGGAATATTATTTGGGGGTCCAGCCATGGAGAAGAGTTTAGACACTAGGGGAAGATAAGGAACACACCCATTATCAAGAAATCACATTAGGATTCTCTTTTTAACCTGTTCCTTAAAACACTAGTGCTTAGGAAATCTATTGGAGCCAGAAGCAGTCAAGGGTAGCTTACGGTTAGGGTTAGGGTTAGGTTACGGCTTAGGGTACGGGTTCGGGTACTGGTTTGCGTAAGGCGTAGGGTATGGGTTAGGGTTAGGGTTAGGGTTAGTTTGAGGGTTAGGGCCCGGTTTAGGGTACGGTTTAGGATTAGGGTACGTGTTAGGGTTAGGGTAGGTGTTAGGGTTAGGGTACGCGTTAGGGTTAGGGTAGTTATTAAACCTATCCCACTCTCTAGATACCCCTTAGCACGTCAAGGAATATTATTTGGGGGTCGAGCCATGGAGAAGAGTTTAGACACTAGGAGAAGATAAGGAACACACCCATTATCAAGAAATCACATTAGGATTGCCTTTTTAACCTGTTCCTTAAAACACTAGTGCTTAGGAAATCTATTGGAGGCAGAAGCAGTCAAGGGTAGCTTAGGGTTAGGGTTAGGGTTAGGGTTAGGGTTAGGGTACGGCTTAGGTTACGGTTTTGGGTACGGGTTCGGGTACGGCGTAGGGTATGGGTTAGGGTTAGGGTTAGGGTTAGTTTGAGGGTTAGGGCTCGGTTTAGGGTACGGGTTAGGAATAGGGTACGTGTTAGGATTAGGGTAGGGGTTAGGGTTAGGGTACGCATTAGTGTTAGGGTAGTTATTAAACCTATCCCACTCTCTAGATACCCCTTAGCACGTCAAGGAATATTATTTGGGTGTCCAGCCATGGAGAAGAGTTCAGACACTAGGAGAAGATAAGGAACACACCCAATATCAAGAAATCACATTGGATTCTCTTTTTAACCTGTTCCTTAAAACACTAGTGCTTAGGAAATCTATTGGAGGCAGAAGCAGTCAAGGGTAGCTTAGGGTTAGGGTTAGGGTTAGGGTTAGAGTTAGGGTACGGCTTAGGGTACGGGTTCGGGTACGGTGTAGGGTATGGGTTAGGGTTAGGGTTAGGGTTTGTTTGAGGGTTAGGGCTCGGTTTAGGGTACGGGTTAGGATTAGGGTACGTGTTAGTGTTAGGGTAGCCGTTAGGGTTAGGGTATGCGTTAGGGTTAGGGTAGTTATTAAAACTATCCCACTCTCTAGATACCCCTTAGCACGTCAAGGAATATTATTTGGGGCTCCAGCCATGGAGAAGAGTTTGGACACTAGGGGAAGATAAGGAACACACCCATTATCAAGAAATCACATTAGGATTCTCTTTTTAACCTGTTCCTTAAAACACTAGTGCTTAGGAAATGTATTGTAGCCAGAAGCAGTCAAGGGTAGTTTACGGTTAGGGTTAGGGTTAGGTTACGGCTTAGGGTACCGGTTCGGGTACGGGTTCGTGTACGGCGTAGGGTATGAGTTAGGGTTAGGGTTAGGGTTAGTTTGAGGGTTAGGGCTCGGTTTAGGGTACGGGTTAGGATTAGGGTACGTGTTAGGGTTAGGGTAGGGGTTAGGGTTAGGGTACGCGTTAGGGTTAGGGTAGTTATTAAACCTATCCCACTCTCTAGATACCCCTTAGCACGTCAAGGAATATTATTTGGGGGTCCAGCCATGGAGAAGAGTTTAGACACTAGGAGAAGATAAGGAACACACCCATTATCAAGAAATCACATTAGGATTCCCTTTTTATCCTGTTCCTTAAAACACTAGTGCTTAGGAAATCTATTGGAGGCAGAAGCAGTCAAGGGTAGCTTAGGGTTAGGGTTAGGGTTAGGGTTAGGGTTAGGGTACGGCTTAGGGTATGGTTTTGGGTACGGGTTCGTGTACGGCGTAGGGTATGGGTTAGGGTTAGGGTTAGGGTTAGTTTGAGGGTTAGGGCTCGGTTTAGGGTACGGTTTAGGATTAGAGTACGTGTTAGGATTAGGGTAGGGGTTAGGGTTAGGGTACGCATTAGGGTTAGGGTAGTTATTAAACCTATCCCACTCTCTAGATACCCCTTAGCACGTCAAGGAATATTATTTGGGGGTCCAGCCATGGAGAAGAGTTTAGACACTAGGAGAAGATAAGGAACGCACCCATTATCAAAAAATCACATTAGGATTCTCTTTTTAACCTGTTCCTTAAAACACTAGTGCTTAGGAAATCTATTGGAGGCAGAAGCAGTCAAGGGTAGCTTAGGGTTAGGGTTAGGGTTAGGGTACGGCTTAGGGTACGGGTTCGGGTACGGGTTCGGGTACGGCATACGGTACGGGTTAGGGTTAGGGTTAGGGTTAGTTTGAGGGTTAGGGCTCGGTTTAGGGTACGGGTTAGGATTAGGTTACGTGCTAGGGTTAGGGTAGGGGTTAGGGTTAGAGTACGCGTTAGGGTTAGGGTAGTTATTGAATCTATCCCACTCTCTAGATACCCCTTAGCACGTAAAGGAATATTATTTGGGGGTCTAGCCATGGAGAAGAGTTCAGACACTAGGAGAAGATAAGGAACACACCCATTATCAAGAACTCACATTAGGATTCTCTTTTTAACCTGTTCCTTAAAACACTAGTGCTTAGGAAATCTATTGGAGGCAGAAGCAGTCAAGGGTAGCTTAGGGTTAGGGTTAGGGTTAGGGTTAGGGTTAGGGTTAGGGTACGGCTTAGGGTACGGTTTCGGTTACGGGTTCGGGTACGGTGTAGGGTATGGGTTCGGGTTAGGGTTAGGGTTAGTTTGAGGGTTAGGGCTCGGTTTAGGGTACGGGTTAGGAATAGGGTACGTGTTAGGGTTAGGGTAGGGGTTAGGGTTAGGTTACGCGTTGGGGTTAGGGTAGTTATTTAAACTATCCCACTCTCTAGATACCCCTTAGCACGTCAAGGAATATTATTTGGGGGTCCAGCCATGGAGAAGAGTTTAGACACCAGGAGAAGATAAGGAACACACCCATTATCAAGAAATCACATTAGGATTCTCTTTTTAACCTGTTCCTTAAAACACTAGTGCTTAGGAAATCTATTGGAGGCAGAAGCAGTCAAGGGTAGCTTAGGGTTAGGGTTAGTGTTAGGGTTAGGGTTAGGGTACGGCTTAGGGTACGGATTCGGGTACGGGTTCGGGTACGGCGTAGGGTATGGTTTAGGGTTAGAGTTAGGGTTAGTTTGAGGGTTAGGGCTCGGTTTAGGGTACGGGTTAGGATTAGGGTACGTGTTAGGGTTAGGGTAGGGGTTAGGGTTAGGGTACGCATTAGGGTTAGGGTAGTTATTAAACCTATCCCACTCTCTAGATACCCCTTAGCATGTCAAAGAATATTATTTGGGGGTCCAGCCATGGAGAAGAGTTTAGACACTAGGAGAAGATAAGGAACACACCCATTATCAAGAAATCACATTAGGATTCTCTTTTTAACCTGTTCCTTAAAACACTAGTGCTTAGGAAATCTATTGGAGGCAGAAGCAGTCAAGGGTAGCTTAGGGTTAGGGTTAGGTTTAGGGTTAGGGTTAGGGTTAGGGTTAGGGTTAGGGTACGGCTTAGTGTACGGGTTCGGGTATGGCGTAGGGTTAGGGTTAGGGTTAGGGTTAGGTTACGGCTTAGGGTACGGGTTCGGGTACTGGTTTGCGTAAGGCGTAGGGTATGGGTTAGGGTTAGGGTTAGGGTTAGTTTGAGGGTTAGGGCCCGGTTTAGGGTATGGGTTAGGATTAGGGTACGTGTTAGGGTTAGGGTAGGTGTTAGGGTTAGGGTACGCGTTAGGGTTAGGGTAGTTATTAAACCTATCCCACTCTCTAGATACCCCTTAGCACGTCAAGGAATATTATTTGGGGGTCGAGCCATGGAGAAGAGTTTAGACACTAGGAGAAGATAAGGAACACACCCATTATCAAGAAATCACATTAGGATTCCCTTTTTATCCTGTTCCTTAAAACACTAGTGCTTAGGAAATCTATTGGAGGCAGAAGCAGTCAAGGGTAGCTTAGGGTTAGGGTTAGGGTTAGGGTTAGGGTTAGGGTACGGCTTAGGGTATGGTTTTGGGTACGGGTTCGTGTACGGCGTAGGGTATGGGTTAGGGTTAGGGTTAGGGTTAGTTTGAGGGTTAGGGCTCGGTTTAGGGTACGGTTTAGGATTAGAGTACGTGTTAGGATTAGGGTAGGGGTTAGGGTTAGGGTACGCATTAGGGTTAGGGTAGTTATTAAACCTATCCCACTCTCTAGATACCCCTTAGCACGTCAAGGAATATTATTTGGGGGTCCAGCCATGGAGAAGAGTTTAGACACTAGGAGAAGATAAGGAACACACCCATTATCAAAAAATCACATTAGGATTCTCTTTTTAACCTGTTCCTTAAAACACTAGTGCTTAGGAAATCTATTGGAGGCAGAAGCAGTCAAGGGTAGCTTAGGGTTAGGGTTAGGGTTAGGGTACGGCTTAGGGTACGGGTTCGGGTACGGGTTCGGGTACGGCATACGGTACGGGTTAGGGTTAGGGTTAGGGTTAGTTTGAGGGTTAGGGCTCGGTTTAGGGTACGGGTTAGGATTAGGTTACGTGCTAGGGTTAGGGTAGGGGTTAGGGTTAGAGTACGCGTTAGGGTTAGGGTAGTTATTGAATCTATCCCACTCTCTAGATACCCCTTAGCACGTAAAGGAATATTATTTGGGGGTCTAGCCATGGAGAAGAGTTCAGACACTAGGAGAAGATAAGGAACACACCCATTATCAAGAACTCACATTAGGATTCTCTTTTTAACCTGTTCCTTAAAACACTAGTGCTTAGGAAATCTATTGGAGGCAGAAGCAGTCAAGGGTAGCTTAGGGTTAGGGTTAGGGTTAGGGTTAGGGTTAGGGTTAGGGTACGGCTTAGGGTACGGTTTCGGTTACGGGTTCGGGTACGGTGTAGGGTATGGGTTCGGGTTAGGGTTAGGGTTAGTTTGAGGGTTAGGGCTCGGTTTAGGGTACGGGTTAGGAATAGGGTACGTGTTAGGGTTAGGGTAGGGGTTAGGGTTAGGTTACGCGTTGGGGTTAGGGTAGTTATTTAAACTATCCCACTCTCTAGATACCCCTTAGCACGTCAAGGAATATTATTTGGGGGTCCAGCCATGGAGAAGAGTTTAGACACCAGGAGAAGATAAGGAACACACCCATTATCAAGAAATCACATTAGGATTCTCTTTTTAACCTGTTCCTTAAAACACTAGTGCTTAGGAAATCTATTGGAGGCAGAAGCAGTCAAGGGTAGCTTAGGGTTAGGGTTAGTGTTAGGGTTAGGGTTAGGGTACGGCTTAGGGTACGGATTCGGGTACGGGTTCGGGTACGGCGTAGGGTATGGTTTAGGGTTAGAGTTAGGGTTAGTTTGAGGGTTAGGGCTCGGTTTAGGGTACGGGTTAGGATTAGGGTACGTGTTAGGGTTAGGGTAGGGGTTAGGGTTAGGGTACGCATTAGGGTTAGGGTAGTTATTAAACCTATCCCACTCTCTAGATACCCCTTAGCATGTCAAAGAATATTATTTGGGGGTCCAGCCATGGAGAAGAGTTTAGACACTAGGAGAAGATAAGGAACACACCCATTATCAAGAAATCACATTAGGATTCTCTTTTTAACCTGTTCCTTAAAACACTAGTGCTTAGGAAATCTATTGGAGGCAGAAGCAGTCAAGGGTAGCTTAGGGTTAGGGTTAGGTTTAGGGTTAGGGTTAGGGTTAGGGTTAGGGTTAGGGTACGGCTTAGTGTACGGGTTCGGGTATGGCGTAGGGTTAGGGTTAGGGTTAGGGTTAGGTTACGGCTTAGGGTACGGGTTCGGGTACTGGTTTGCGTAAGGCGTAGGGTATGGGTTAGGGTTAGGGTTAGGGTTAGTTTGAGGGTTAGGGCCCGGTTTAGGGTATGGGTTAGGATTAGGGTACGTGTTAGGGTTAGGGTAGGTGTTAGGGTTAGGGTACGCGTTAGGGTTAGGGTAGTTATTAAACCTATCCCACTCTCTAGATACCCCTTAGCACGTCAAGGAATATTATTTGGGGGTCGAGCCATGGAGAAGAGTTTAGACACTAGGAGAAGATAAGGAACACACCCATTATCAAGAAATCACATTAGGATTGCCTTTTTAACCTGTTCCTTAAAACACTAGTGCTTAGGAAATCTATTGGAGGCAGAAGCAGTCAAGGGTAGCTTAGGGTTAGGGTTAGGGTTAGGGTTAGGGTTAGGGTACGGCTTAGGGTACGGTTTTGGGTACAGGTTCGGGTACGGCGTAGGGTATGGGTTAGGGTTAGGGTTAGGGTTAGTTTGAGGGTTAGGGCTCGGTTTAGGGTACGGGTTAGGATTAGGGTACGTGTTAGGATTAGGGTAGGGGTTAGGGTTAGGGTACGCATTAGTGTTAGGTTAGTTATTAAACCTATCCCACTCTCTAGATACCCCTTAGCACGTCAAGGAATATTATTTGGGTGTCCAGCCATGGAGAAGAGTTCAGACACTAGGAGAAGATAAGGAACACACCCATTATCAAGAAATCACATTGGATTCTCTTTTTAACCTGTTCCTTAAAACACTAGTGCTTAGGAAATCTATTGGAGGCAGAAGCAGTCAAGGGTAGCTTAGGGTTAGGGTTAGGGTTAGGGTTAGAGTTAGGGTACGGCTTAGGGTACGGGTTCGGGTACGGTGTAGGGTATGGGTTAGGGTTAGGGTTAGGGTTTGTTTGAGGGTTAGGGCTCGGTTTAGGGTACGGGTTAGGATTAGGGTACGTGTTAGTGTTAGGGTAGCCGTTAGGGTTAGGGTATGCGTTAGGGTTAGGATAGTTATTAAAACTATCCCACTCTCTAGTTACCCCTTAGCACGTCAAGGAATATTATTTGGGGTTCCAGCCATGGAGAAGAGTTTGGACACTAGGGGAAGATAAGGAACACACCCATTATCAAGAAATCACATTAGGATTCTCTTTTTAACCTGTTCCTTAAAACACTAGTGCTTAGGAAATGTATTGTAGCCAGAAGCAGTCAAGGGTAGTTTACGGTTAGGGTTAGGGTTAGGTTACGGCTTAGGGTACCGGTTCGGGTACGGGTTCGTGTACGGCGTAGGGTATGAGTTAGGGTTAGGGTTAGGGTTAGTTTGAGGGTTAGGGCTCGGTTTAGGGTACGGGTTAGGATTAGGGTACGTGTTAGGGTTAGGGTAGGGGTTAGGGTTAGGGTACGCGTTAGGGTTAGGGTAGTTATTAAACCTATCCCACTCTCTAGATACCCCTTAGCACGTCAAGGAATATTATTTGGGGGTCCAGCCATGGAGAAGAGTTTAGACACTAGGAGAAGATAAGGAACACACCCATTATCAAGAAATCACATTAGGATTCCCTTTTTAACCTGTTCCTTAAAACACTAGTGCTTAGGAAATCTATTGGAGGCAGAAGCAGTCAAGGGTAGCTTAGGGTTAGGGTTAGGGTTAGGGTTAGGGTTAGGGTACGGCTTAGGGTACGGGTTCGGGTATGGGTTCGGGTACGGCGTAGGGTATGGTTTAGGGTTAGAAATAGGGTTAGTTTGAGGGTTAGGGCTCGGTTTAGGGTACGGGTTAGGATTAGGGTACGTGTTAGGGTTAGGGTAGGGGTTAGGGTTAGGGTACGCATTAGGGTTAGGGTAGTTATTAAACCTATCCCACTCTCTAGATACCCCTTAGCACGTCAAAGAATATTATTTGGGGGTCCAGCCATGGAGAAGAGTTTAGACACTAGGAGAAGATAAGGAACACACCCATTATCAAGAAATCACATTAGGATTCTCTTTTTAACCTGTTCCTTAAAACACTAGTGCTTAGGAAATCTATTGGAGGCAGAAGCAGTCAAGGGTACCTTAGGGTTAGGGTTAGGGTTAGGGTACGGCTTAGGGTACGGGTTCGGATACGGGTTCGGGTACGGTGTAGGGTATGGGTTAGGGTTAGGGTTAGGGTTAGTTTGAGGGTTAGGGCTCGGTTTAGGGTACGGGTTAGGATTAGGGTACGTGTTAGTGTTAGGGTAGCCGTTAGGGTTAGGGTACGCGTTAGGGTTCGGGTAGTTATTAAAACTATCCCACTCTCTAGATACCCCTTAGCACGTCAAGGAATATTATTTGGGGGTCCAGCCATGGAGAAGAGTTTAGACACTAGGGGAAGATAAGGAACACACCCATTATCAAGAAATCACATTAGGATTCTCTTTTTAACCTGTTCCTTAAAACACTAGAGCTTAGGAAATCTATTGGAGCCAGAAGCAGTCAAGGGTAGCTTACGGTTAGGGTTAGGGTTAGGTTACGGCTTAGGGTACGGGTTCCGGTACGGGTTCGGGTACGGCGTAGGGTATGGGTTAGGGTTAGGGTTAGGGTTAGGGTTAGGGTTAGGGTACGGCTTAGGGTAAGGGTTCGGGTACGGGTTCGGTTACGGCGTAGGGTATGGGTTAGGGTTAGGGTTAGGGTTAGTTTGAGGGTTAGGGCTCGGTTTAGGGTACGGTTTAGGATTAGGGTACGTGCTAGGGTTAGGGTAGGGGATAGGGTTATGGTACGCGTTAGGGTTAGGGTAGTTATTGAACCTATCCCACTCTCTAGATACCCCTTAGCACGTAAAGGAATATTATTTGGGGGTCCAGCCATGGAGAAGAGTTCAGACACTAGGAGAAGATAAGGAACACAGCCATTATGAAGAAATCACAATAGGATTCTCTTTTTAACCTGTTCCTTAAAACACTAGTGCTTAGGAAATCTATTGGAGGCAGAAGCAGTCAAGGGTAGCTTAGGGTTAGGGTTAGGGTTAGGGTTAGGGTACGGCTTAGGGTACGGATTTGGTTACGGGTTCGGGTACGGCGTAGGATATGGGTTAGGGTTAGGGTTAGGGTTAGAGTTAGGGTACGGCTTAGGGTACGGGTTCGGGTACGGTGTAGGGTATGGGTTCGGGTTAGGGTTAGGGTTGGTTTGAGGGTTAGGGCTCGGTTTAGGGTACGGGTTAGGATTAGGGTACGTGTTAGTGTTAGGGTAGCCGTTAGGGTTAGGGTACGCGTTAGGGTTAGGGTAGTTATTAAACCTATCCCACTATCTAGATACCCCTTAGCACGTAAAGGAATATTATTTGGGGGTCCAGCCATGGAGAAGAGTTCAGACACTAGGAGAAGATAAGGAACACACCCATTATCAAGAAATCACATTAGGATTCTCTTTTTAACCTGTTCCTTAAAACACTAGTGCTTAGGAAATGTATTGGAGGCAGAAGCAGTCAAGGGTAGCTTAGGGTTAGGGTTAGGGTTATGGTTAGGGTTAGGGTACGGCTTAGGGTACGGGTTCGGGTACGGCGTAGGGTATGGGTTAGTCTTAGGGTTAGGGTTAGTTTGAGGGTTAGGGCTCGGTTTAGGGTACGGGTTAGGATTAGGGTACGTGTTAGGGTTAGGGTTAGGGTACGCGTTAGGGTTAGGGTAGTTATTAAACCTATCCCACTCTCTAGATACCCCTTAGCACGTCAAGGAATATTATTTGGGGGTCCAGCCATGGAGAAGAGTTTAGACACTAGGAGAAGATAAGGAACACAGCCATTATCAAGAAATCACATTAGGATTCTCTTTTTAACCTGTTCCTTAAAACACTAGTGCTTAGGAAATCTATTGGAGGCAGAAGCAGTCAAGGGTAGCTTAGGGTTAGGGTTAGGGTTAGGGTACGGCTTAGGGTACGGGTTCGGGTACGGGTTCGGGTACGGCATAGGGTACGGGTTAGGGTTAGGGTTAGGGTTAGTTTGAGGGTTAGGGCTCGGTTTAGGGTACGGGTTAGGATTAGGTTACGTGCTAGGGTTAGGGTAGGGGTTAGGGTTAGAGTACGCGTTAGGGTTAGGGTAGTTATTGAATCTATCCCACTCTCTAGATACCCCTTAGCACGTAAAGGAATATTATTTGGGGGTCTAGCCATGGAGAAGAGTTCAGACACTAGGAGAAGATAAGGAACACACCCATTATCAAGAACTCACATTAGGATTCTCTTTTTAACCTGTTCCTTAAAACACTAGTGCTTAGGAAATCTATTGGAGGCAGAAGCAGTCAAGGGTAGCTTAGGGTTAGGGTTAGGGTTAGGGTTAGGGTTAGGGTTAGGGTACGGCTTAGGGTACGGTTTCGGTTACGGGTTCGGGTACGGTGTAGGGTATGGGTTCGGGTTAGGGTTAGGGTTAGTTTGAGGGTTAGGGCTCGGTTTAGGGTACGGGTTAGGAATAGGGTACGTGTTAGGGTTAGGGTAGGGGTTAGGGTTAGGTTACGCGTTGGGGTTAGGGTAGTTATTTAAACTATCCCACTCTCTAGATACCCCTTAGCACGTCAAGGAATATTATTTGGGGGTCCAGCCATGGAGAAGAGTTTAGACACCAGGAGAAGATAAGGAACACACCCATTATCAAGAAATCACATTAGGATTCTCTTTTTAACCTGTTCCTTAAAACACTAGTGCTTAGGAAATCTATTGGAGGCAGAAGCAGTCAAGGGTAGCTTATGGTTAGGGTTAGGGTTAGGGTTAGGGTTAGGGTACGGCTTAGGGTACGGTTTTGGGTACGGGTTCGGGTACGGCGTAGGGTATGGGTTAGGGTTAGGGTTAGGGTTAGTTTGAGGGTTAGGGCTCGGTTTAGGGTACGGGTTAGGATTAGGGTACGTGCTAGGGTTAGGGTAGGGGTTAGGGTTAGGTTATGCATTAGGGTTAGGGTAGTTATTAAACCTATCCCACTCTCTAGATACCCCTTAGAACGTCAAGGAATATTATTTGGGGGTCCAGCCATGGAGAAGAGTTTAGACACTAGGAGAAGATAAGGAACACAGCCATTATCAAGAAATCACATTAGGATTCTCTTTTTAACCTGTTCCTTAAAACACTAGTGCTTAGGAAATCTATTGGAGGCAGAAGCAGTCAAGGGTAGCTTAGGGTTAGGGTTAGTGTTAGGGTTAGGGTTAGGGTACGGCTTAGGGTACGGATTCGGGTACGGGTTCGGGTACGGCGTAGGGTATGGTTTAGGGTTAGGGTTAGGGTTAGTTTGAGGGTTAGGGCTCGGTTTAGGGTACGGGATAGGATTAGGGTACGTGTTAGGGTTAGGGTAGGGGTTAGGGTTAGGGTACGCATTAGGGTTAGGGTAGTTATTAAACCTATCCCACTCTCTAGATACCCCTTAGCATGTCAAAGAATATTATTTGGGGGTCCAGCCATGGAGAAGAGTTTAGACACTAGGAGAAGATAAGGAACACACCCATTATCAAGAAATCACATTAGGATTCTCTTTTTAACCTGTTCCTTAAAACACTAGTGCTTAGGAAATCTATTGGAGGCAGAATCAGTCAAGGGTAGCTTAGGGTTAGGGTTAGGGTTAGGGTTAGTGTTAGGGTACGGCTTAGGGTACGGGTTCGGGTACGGTGTAGGGTATGGGTTCGGGTTAGGGTTAGGGTTAGTTTCAGGGTTAGGGCTCGGTTTAGGGTACGGGTTAGGATTAGGGTACGTGTTAGTGTTAGGGTAGCCGTTAGGGTTAGGGTACGCGTTAGGGTTAGGGTAGTTATTAAAACTATCCCACTCTCTAGATACCCCTTAGCACGTCAAGGAATATTATTTGGGGGTCCAGCCATGGAGAAGAGTTTAGACACTAGGGGAAGATAAGGAACACACCCATTATCAAGAAATCACATTAGGATTCTCTTTTTAACCTGTTCCTTAAAACACTAGTGCTTAGGAAATCTATTGGAGCCAGAAGCAGTCAAGGGTAGCTTACGGTTAGGGTTAGGGTTAGGTTACGGCTTAGGGTACGGGTTCGGGTACTGGTTTGCGTAAGGCGTAGGGTATGGGTTAGGGTTAGGGTTAGGGTTAGTTTGAGGGTTAGGGCCCGGTTTAGGGTTAGGGTTAGGGTTAGGGTTAGGGTTAGGGTTAGGGTTAGGGTTAGGGTTAGGGTTAGGGTACGGGTTCGGGTACGGTGTAGGGTTAGGGTTAGGGTTAGGGTTAGGGTTAGGGTTAGGGTACGGCTTAGGTTACGGTTTTGGGTACGGGTTCGGGTACGGCGTAGGGTATGGGTTAGGGTTAGGGTTAGGGTTAGTTTGAGGGTTAGGGCTCGGTTTAGGGTACGGGTTAGGATTAGGGTACGTGTTAGGATTAGGGTAGGGGTTAGGGTTAGGGTACGCATTAGTGTTAGGGTAGTTATTAAACCTATCCCACTCTCTAGATACCCCTTAGCACGTCAAGGAATATTATTTGGGTGTCCAGCCATGGAGAAGAGTTCAGACACTAGGAGAAGATAAGGAACACACCCAATATCAAGAAATCACATTGGATTCTCTTTTTAACCTGTTCCTTAAAACACTAGTGCTTAGGAAATCTATTGGAGGCAGAAGCAGTCAAGGGTAGCTTAGGGTTAGGGTTAGGGTTAGGGTTAGAGTTAGGGTACGGCTTAGGGTACGGGTTCGGGTACGGTGTAGGGTATGGGTTAGGGTTAGGGTTAGGGTTTGTTTGAGGGTTAGGGCTCGGTTTAGGGTACGGGTTAGGATTAGGGTACGTGTTAGTGTTAGGGTAGCCGTTAGGGTTAGGGTATGCGTTAGGGTTAGGGTAGTTATTAAAACTATCCCACTCTCTAGATACCCCTTAGCACGTCAAGGAATATTATTTGGGGCTCCAGCCATGGAGAAGAGTTTGGACACTAGGGGAAGATAAGGAACACACCCATTATCAAGAAATCACATTAGGATTCTCTTTTTAACCTGTTCCTTAAAACACTAGTGCTTAGGAAATGTATTGTAGCCAGAAGCAGTCAAGGGTAGTTTACGGTTAGGGTTAGGGTTAGGTTACGGCTTAGGGTACCGGTTCGGGTACGGGTTCGTGTACGGCGTAGGGTATGAGTTAGGGTTAGGGTTAGGGTTAGTTTGAGGGTTAGGGCTCGGTTTAGGGTACGGGTTAGGATTAGGGTACGTGTTAGGGTTAGGGTAGGGGTTAGGGTTAGGGTACGCGTTAGGGTTAGGGTAGTTATTAAACCTATCCCACTCTCTAGATACCCCTTAGCACGTCAAGGAATATTATTTGGGGGTCCAGCCATGGAGAAGAGTTTAGACACTAGGAGAAGATAAGGAACACACCCATTATCAAGAAATCACATTAGGATTCCCTTTTTATCCTGTTCCTTAAAACACTAGTGCTTAGGAAATCTATTGGAGGCAGAAGCAGTCAAGGGTAGCTTAGGGTTAGGGTTAGGGTTAGGGTTAGGGTTAGGGTACGGCTTAGGGTATGGTTTTGGGTACGGGTTCGTGTACGGCGTAGGGTATGGGTTAGGGTTAGGGTTAGGGTTAGTTTGAGGGTTAGGGCTCGGTTTAGGGTACGGTTTAGGATTAGAGTACGTGTTAGGATTAGGGTAGGGGTTAGGGTTAGGGTACGCATTAGGGTTAGGGTAGTTATTAAACCTATCCCACTCTCTAGATACCCCTTAGCACGTCAAGGAATATTATTTGGGGGTCCAGCCATGGAGAAGAGTTTAGACACTAGGAGAAGATAAGGAACACACCCATTATCAAAAAATCACATTAGGATTCTCTTTTTAACCTGTTCCTTAAAACACTAGTGCTTAGGAAATCTATTGGAGGCAGAAGCAGTCAAGGGTAGCTTAGGGTTAGGGTTAGGGTTAGGGTTAGAGTTAGGGTACGGCTTAGGGTACGGGTTCGGGTACGGTGTAGGGTATGGGTTCGGGTTAGGGTTAGGGTTGGTTTGAGGGTTAGGGCTCGGTTTAGGGTACGGGTTAGGATTAGGTTACGTGTTAGTGTTAGGGTAGCCGTTAGGGTTAGGGTACGCGTTAGGGTTAGGGTAGTTATTAAAACTATCCCACTCTCTAGATACCCCTTAGCACGTCAAGGAATATTATTTGGGGGTCCAGCCATGGAGAAGAGTTTAGACACTAGGGGAAGATAAGGAACACACCCATTATCAAGAAATCACATTAGGATTCTCTTTTTAACCTGTTCATTAAAACACTAGTGCTTAGGAAATCTATTGGAGCCAGAAGCAGTCAAGGGTAGCTTACGGTTAGGGTTAGGGTTAGGTTACGGCTTACGGTACGGGTTCGGGTACGGGTTTGCGTACGGCATAGGGTATGGGTTAGGGTTAGGGTTAGGGTTAGTTTGAGGGTTAGGGCCCGGTTTAGGTTACGGGTTAGGATTAGGGTACGTGTTAGGGTTAGGGTAGGTGTTAGGGTTAGGGTACGCGTTAGGGTTAGGGTAGTTATTAAACCTATCCCACTCTCTAGATACCCCTTAGCACGTCAAGGAATATTATTTGGGGGTCCATCCATGGAGAAGAGTTTAGACACTAGGAGAAGATAAGGAACACACCCATTATCAAGAAATCACATTGGATTCTCTTTTTAACCTGTTCCTTAAAACACTAGTGCTTAGGAAATCTATTGGAGGCAGAAGCAGTCGAGGGTAGCTTAGGGTTAGGGTTAGGTTTAGGGTACGGCTTAGGGTACGGCTTAGGGTACGGGTTCGGTTACGGCTTAGGGTATGGTTTAGGGTTAGGGTTAGGGTTAGTTTGAGGGTTAGGGCTCGGTTTAGGGTACGGGTTAGGATTAGGGTACGTGCTAGGGTTAGGGTAGGGGTTAGGGTTAGGGTACGCGTTAGGGTTAGGGTAGTTATTGAACCTATCCCACTCTCTAGATACCCCTTAGCACGTAAAGGAATATTATTTGGGGGTCCAGCCATGGAGAAGAGTTCAGACACTAGGAGAAGATAAGGAACACTGCCATTATGAAGAAATCACAATAGGATTCTCTTTTTAACCTGTTCCTTAAAACACTAGTGCTTAGGAAATGTATTGGAGGCAGAAGCAGTCAAGGGTAGCTTAGGGTTAGGGTTAGGGTTAGGGTTAGGGTTAGGGTACGGCTTAGGGTACGGGTTCGGGTACGGGTTCGGGTACGGCGTAGGGTATGGGTTAGGGTTAGGGTTAGGGTTAGGTTACGGCTTACGGTACGGGTTCGGGTACGGGTTTGCGTACGGCATAGGGTATGGGTTAGGGTTAGGGTTAGGGTTAGTTTGAGGGTTAGGGCCCGGTTTAGGGTACGGGTTAGGATTAGGGTACGTGTTAGGGTTAGTGTAGGTGTTAGGGTTAGGGTACGCGTTAGGGTTAGGGTAGTTATTAAACCTATCCCACTCTCTAGATACCCCTTAGCACGTCAAGGAATATTATTTGGGTGTCCAGCCATGGAGAAGAGTTTAGACACTAGGAGAAGATAAGGAACACACCCATTATCAAGAAATCACATTAGGATTCTCTTTTTAACCTGTTCCTTAAAACACTAGTGCTTAGGAAATCTATTGGAGGCAGAAGCAGTCAAGGGTAGCTTAGGGTTAGGGTTAGGGTTAGGGTTAGGGTTAGGGTACGGGTCTGGGTACGGCGTAGGGTATGGGTTAGGGTTAGTTTGAGGGTTAGGGCTCGGTTTAGGGTACGGGTTAGGATTAGGTTACGTGTTAGTGTTAGGGTAGGGGTTAGGGTTAGGGTACGCATTAGGGTTAGGGTAGTTATTAAACCTATCCCACTCTCTAGATACCCCTTAGCACGTCAAGGAATATTATTCGGGGGTCCAGCCATGGAGAAGAGTTTAGACACTAGGAGAAGATAAGGAACACACCCATTATCAAGAAATCACATTAGGATTCTCTTTTTAACCTGTTCCTTAAAACACTAGTGCTTAGGAAATCTATTGGAGGCAGAAGCAGTCAAGGGTAGCTTAGGGTTAGGGTTAGGGTTAGGGTTAGGGTTAGGGTACGGCTTAGGGTACGGTTTCGGTTACGGGTTCGGGTACGGTGTAGGGTATGGGTTATGGTTAGGGTTAGGGTTAGTTTGAGGGTTAGGGCTCGGTTTAGGGTACGGGTTAGGAATAGGGTACGTGTTAGGGTAAGGGTAGGGGTTAGGGTTAGGGTACGCGTTGGGGTTAGGGTAGTTATTTAACCTATCCCACTCTCTAGATACCCCTTAGCACGTCAAGGAATATTATTTGGGGGTCCAGCCATGGAGAAGAGTTTAGACACTAGGAGAAGATAAGGAACACAGCCATTATCAAGAAATCACATTAGGATTCTCTTTTTAACCTGTTCCTTAAAACACTAGTGCTTAGGAAATCTATTGGAGGCAGAAGCAGTCAAGGGTAGCTTAGGGTTAAGGTTAGGGTTAGGGTACGGCTTAGGGTACGGGTTCGGGTACGGGTTCGGTTACGGCGTAGGGTATGGGTTAGGGTTAGGGTTAGGGTTAGTTTGAGGGTTAGGGCTCGGTTTAGGGTACGGGTTAGGATTAGGGTACATTCTAGGGTTAGGGTAGGGGTTAGGGTTAGGGTACGCGTTAGGGTTAGGGTAGTTATTGAACCTATCCCACTCTCTAGATACCCCTTAGCACGTAAAGGAATATTATTTTTGGGTCCAGCCATGGAGAAGAGTTCAGACACTAGGAGAAGATAAGGAACACACTCATTATCAAGAAATCACAATAGGATTCTCTTTTTAACCTGTTCCTTAAAACACTAGTGCTTAGGAAATCTATTGGAGGCAGAAGCAGTCAAGGGTAGCTTAGGTTTAGGGTTAGGGTTAGGGTTAGGGTTAGGGTACGGCTTAGGGTACGGGTTCGGTTACGGGTTCGGGTACGGCGTAGGGTATGGATTAGGGTTAGGGTTAGGGTTAGTTTGAGGGTTAGGGCTCGGTTTAGGGTATGGGTTAGGATTAGGGTACGTGTTAGGGTTAGGGTAGGGGTTAGGGTTAGGGTACGCGTTAGGGTTAGGGTAGTTATTAAACCTATCCCACTCTCTAGATACCCCTTAGCACGTCAAGGAATATTATTTGGGGGTCCAGCCATGGAGAAGAGTTTAGACACCAGGAGAAGATAAGGAACACACCCATTATCAAGAAATGACATTAGGATTCTCTTTTTAACCTGTGCCTTAAAACACTAGTGCTTAGGAAATCTATTGGAGCCAGAAGCAGTCAAGGGTAGCTTAGGTTTAGGGTTAGGGTTAGGGTTAGGGTTAGGGTACGGCTTAGGGTACGGTTTCGGGTACGGGTTCGGGTACGGCATAGGGTATGGGTTAGGGTTAGGGTTAGGGTTAGTTTGAGGGTTAGGGCTCGGTTTAGGGTACGGGTTAGTATTAGGGTACGTGCTAGGGTTAGGGTAGGGGTTAGGGTTAGGGTATGCGTTAGGGTTAGGGTAGTTATTAAACCTATCCACTCTCTCGATACCCCTTAGCACGTCAAGGAATATTATTTGGGGGTCCAGCCATGGAGAAGAGTTTAGACACTAGGAGAAGATAAGGAACACAGCCATTATCAAGAAATCACATTAGGATTCTCTTTTTAACCTGTTCCTTAAAACACTAGTGCTTAGGAAATCTATTGGAGGCAGAAGCAGTCAAGGGTACCTTAGGGTTAGGGTTAGGGTTAGGGTACGGCTTAGGGTACGGGTTCGGGTACGGATTCGGGTACGGCATAGGGTATGGGTTAGGGTTAGGGTTAGGGTTAGTTTGAGGGTTAGGGCTCGGTTTAGTGTACCGGTTAGGATTAGGGTACGTGCTAGGGTTAGGGTAGGGGTTAGGGTTAGAGTACGCGTTAGGGTTAGGGTAGTTATTGAACCTATCCCACTCTCTAGATACCCCTTAGCACGTAAAGGAATATTATTTGGGGGTCTAGCCATGGAGAAGAGTTCAGACACTAGGAGAAGATAAGGAACACACCCATTATCAAGAAATCACATTAGGATTCTCTTTTTAACCTGTTCCTTAAAACACTAGTGCTTAGGAAATCTATTGGAGGCAGAAGCAGTCAAGGGTAGCTTAGGGTTAGGGTTAGGGTTAGGGTTAGGGTTAGGGTTAGGGTACGGCTTAGGGTACGGTTTCGGTAACGGGTTCGGGTACGGTGTAGGGTATGGGTTAGGGTTAGGGTTAGGGTTAGTTTGAGGGTTAGGGCTCGGTTTAGGGTACGGGTTAGGATTAGGGTACGTGTTAGGGTTAGGGTAGGGGTTAGGATTAGGGTACGCGTTGGGGTTAGGGTAGTTATTTAACCTATCCCACTCTCTAGATACCCCTTAGCACGTCAAGGAATATTATTTGGGGGTCCAGCCATGGAGAAGAGTTTAGACACTAGGAGAAGATAAGGAACACAGCCATTATCAAGAAATCACCTTAGGATTCTCTTTTTAACCTGTTCCTTAAAACACTAGTGCTTAGGAAATCTATTGGAGGCAGAAGCAGTCAAGGGTAGCTTAGGGTTAGGGTTAGGGTTAGGGTACGGCTTAGGGTACGGGTTCGGGTACGGGTTCGGATAAGGCGTAGGGTATGGGTTAGGGTTAGGGTTAGGGTTAGTTTGAGGGTTAGGGCTCGGTTTAGGGTACGGGTTAGGATTAGGGTACATGCTAGGGTTAGGGTAGGGGTTAGGGTTAGGGTACGCGTTAGGGTTAGGGTAGTTATTGAACCTATCCCACTCTCTAGATACCCCTTAGCACGTAAGGGAATATTATTTGGGGGTCCAGCCATGGAGAAGAGTTCAGACACTAGGAGAAGATAAGGAACACACGCATTATCAAGAAATCACATTAGGGTTCTCTTTTTAAACTGTTCCTTAAAACACTAGTGCTTAGGAAATCTATTGGAGGCAGAAGCAGTCAAGGGTAGCTTAGGGTTAGGGTTAGGGTTAGGGTTAGAGTTAGGGTACAGCTTAGGGTACGGGTTCGGGTACGGTGTAGGGTATGGGTTAGGGTTAGGGTTAGGGTTACTTTGAGGGTTAGGGCTCGGTTTAGGGTACGGGTTAGGATTAGGGTACGTGTTAGTGTTAGGGTAGCCGTTAGGGTTAGGGTATGCGTTAGGGTTAGGGTAGTTATTAAAACTATCCCACTCTCTAGATACCCCTTAGCACGTCAAGGAATATTATTTGGGGGTCCAGCCATGGAGAAGAGTTTGGACACTAGGGGAAGATAAGGAACACACCCATTATCAAGAAATCACATTAGGATTCTCTTTTTAACCTGTTCCTTAAAACACTAGTGCTTAGGAAATCTATTGGAGGCAGAAGCAGTCAAGGGTAGCTTAGGGTTAGGGTTAGGGTTAGGGTACGGCTTAGGGTACGGGTTCGGGTACGGGTTCGGGTACGGCATAGGGTACGGGTTAGGGTTAGGGTTAGGGTTAGTTTGAGGGTTAGGGCTCGGTTTAGAGTACGGGTTAGGATTAGGTTACGTGCTAGGGTTAGGGTAGGGGTTAGGGTTAGAGTACGCGTTAGGGTTAGGGTAGTTATTGAATCTATCCCACTCTCTAGATACCCCTTAGCACGTAAAGGAATATTATTTGGGGGTCTAGCCATGGAGAAGAGTTCAGACACTAGGAGAAGATAAGGAACACACCCATTATCAAGAACTCACATTAGGATTCTCTTTTTAACCTGTTCCTTAAAACACTAGTGCTTAGGAAATCTATTGGAGGCAGAAGCAGTCAAGGGTAGCTTAGGGTTAGGGTTAGGGTTAGGGTTAGGGTTAGGGTTAGGGTACGGCTTAGGGTACGGTTTCGGTTACGGGTTCGGGTACGGTGTAGGGTATGGGTTCGGGTTAGGGTTAGGGTTAGTTTGAGGGTTAGGGCTCGGTTTAGGGTACGGGTTAGGAATAGGGTACGTGTAAGGGTTAGGGTAGGGGTTAGGGTTAGGTTACGCGTTGGGGTTAGGGTAGTTATTTAAACTATCCCACTCTCTAGATACCCCTTAGCACGTCAAGGAATATTATTTGGGGGTCCAGCCATGGAGAAGAGTTTAGACACCAGGAGAAGATAAGGAACACACCCATTATCAAGAAATCACATTAGGATTCTCTTTTTAACCTGTTCCTTAAAACACTAGTGCTTAGGAAATCTATTGGAGGCAGAAGCAGTCAAGGGTAGCTTATGGTTAGGGTTAGGGTTAGGGTTAGGGTTAGGGTACGGCTTAGGGTACGGTTTTGGGTACGGGTTCGGGTACGGCGTAGGGTATGGGTTAGGGTTAGGGTTAGGGTTAGTTTGAGGGTTAGGGCTCGGTTTAGGGTACGGGTTAGGATTAGGGTACGTGCTAGGGTTAGGGTAGGGGTTAGGGTTAGGTTATGCATTAGGGTTAGGGTAGTTATTAAACCTATCCCACTCTCTAGATACCCCTTAGAACGTCAAGGAATATTATTTGGGGGTCCAGCCATGGAGAAGAGTTTAGACACTAGGAGAAGATAAGGAACACAGCCATTATCAAGAAATCACATTAGGATTCTCTTTTTAACCTGTTCCTTAAAACACTAGTGCTTAGGAAATCTATTGGAGGCAGAAGCAGTCAAGGGTAGCTTAGGGTTAGGGTTAGTGTTAGGGTTAGGGTTAGGGTACGGCTTAGGGTACGGATTCGGGTACGGGTTCGGGTACGGCGTAGGGTATGGTTTAGGGTTAGGGTTAGGGTTAGTTTGAGGGTTAGGGCTCGGTTTAGGGTACGGGATAGGATTAGGGTACGTGTTAGGGTTAGGGTAGGGGTTAGGGTTAGGGTACGCATTAGGGTTAGGGTAGTTATTAAACCTATCCCACTCTCTAGATACCCCTTAGCATGTCAAAGAATATTATTTGGGGGTCCAGCCATGGAGAAGAGTTTAGACACTAGGAGAAGATAAGGAACACACCCATTATCAAGAAATCACATTAGGATTCTCTTTTTAACCTGTTCCTTAAAACACTAGTGCTTAGGAAATCTATTGGAGGCAGAATCAGTCAAGGGTAGCTTAGGGTTAGGGTTAGGGTTAGGGTTAGTGTTAGGGTACGGCTTAGGGTACGGGTTCGGGTACGGTGTAGGGTATGGGTTCGGGTTAGGGTTAGGGTTAGTTTCAGGGTTAGGGCTCGGTTTAGGGTACGGGTTAGGATTAGGGTACGTGTTAGTGTTAGGGTAGCCGTTAGGGTTAGGGTACGCGTTAGGGTTAGGGTAGTTATTAAAACTATCCCACTCTCTAGATACCCCTTAGCACGTCAAGGAATATTATTTGGGGGTCCAGCCATGGAGAAGAGTTTAGACACTAGGGGAAGATAAGGAACACACCCATTATCAAGAAATCACATTAGGATTCTCTTTTTAACCTGTTCCTTAAAACACTAGTGCTTAGGAAATCTATTGGAGCCAGAAGCAGTCAAGGGTAGCTTACGGTTAGGGTTAGGGTTAGGTTACGGCTTAGGGTACGGGTTCGGGTACTGGTTTGCGTAAGGCGTAGGGTATGGGTTAGGGTTAGGGTTAGGGTTAGTTTGAGGGTTAGGGCCCGGTTTAGGGTACGGGTTAGGATTAGGGTACGTGTTAGGGTTAGGGTAGGTGTTAGGGTTAGGGTACGCGTTAGGGTTAGGGTAGTTATTAAACCTATCCCACTCTCTAGATACCCCTTAGCACGTCAAGGAATATTATTTGGGGGTCGAGCCATGGAGAAGAGTTTAGACACTAGGAGAAGATAAGGAACACACCCATTATCAAGAAATCACATTAGGATTGCCTTTTTAACCTGTTCCTTAAAACACTAGTGCTTAGGAAATCTATTGGAGGCAGAAGCAGTCAAGGGTAGCTTAGGGTTAGGGTTAGGGTTAGGGTTAGGGTTAGGGTACGGCTTAGGTTACGGTTTTGGGTACGGGTTCGGGTACGGCGTAGGGTATGGGTTAGGGTTAGGGTTAGGTTTAGTTTGAGGGTTAGGGCTCGGTTTAGGGTACGGGTTAGGATTAGGGTACGTGTTAGGATTAGGGTAGGGGTTAGGGTTAGGGTACGCATTAGTGTTAGGGTAGTTATTAAACCTATCCCACTCTCTAGATACCCCTTAGTACGTCAAGGAATATTATTTGGGTGTCCAGCCATGGAGAAGAGTTCAGACACTAGGAGAAGATAAGGAACACACCCAATATCAAGAAATCACATTGGATTCTCTTTTTAACCTGTTCCTTAAAACACTAGTGCTTAGGAAATCTATTGGAGGCAGAAGCAGTCAAGGGTAGCTTAGGGTTAGGGTTAGGGTTAGGGTTAGAGTTAGGGTACGGCTTAGGGTACGGGTTCGGGTACGGTGTAGGGTATGGGTTAGGGTTAGGGTTAGGGTTTGTTTGAGGGTTAGGGCTCGGTTTAGGGTACGGGTTAGGATTAGGGTACGTGTTAGTGTTAGGGTAGCCGTTAGGGTTAGGGTATGCGTTAGGGTTAGGGTAGTTATTAAAACTATCCCACTCTCTAGATACCCCTTAGCACGTCAAGGAATATTATTTGGGGCTCCAGCCATGGAGAAGAGTTTGGACACTAGGGGAAGATAAGGAACACACCCATTATCAAGAAATCACATTAGGATTCTCTTTTTAACCTGTTCCTTAAAACACTAGTGCTTAGGAAATGTATTGTAGCCAGAAGCAGTCAAGGGTAGTTTACGGTTAGGGTTAGGGTTAGGTTACGGCTTAGGGTACCGGTTCGGGTACGGGTTCGTGTACGGCGTAGGGTATGAGTTAGGGTTAGGGTTAGGGTTAGTTTGAGGGTTAGGGCTCGGTTTAGGGTACGGGTTAGGATTAGGGTACGTGTTAGGGTTAGGGTAGGGGTTAGGGTTAGGGTACGCGTTAGGGTTAGGGTAGTTATTAAACCTATCCCACTCTCTAGATACCCCTTAGCACGTCAAGGAATATTATTTGGGGGTCCAGCCATGGAGAAGAGTTTAGACACTAGGAGAAGATAAGGAACACACCCATTATCAAGAAATCACATTAGGATTCCCTTTTTATCCTGTTCCTTAAAACACTAGTGCTTAGGAAATCTATTGGAGGCAGAAGCAGTCAAGGGTAGCTTAGGGTTAGGGTTAGGGTTAGGGTTAGGGTTAGGGTACGGCTTAGGGTATGGTTTTGGGTACGGGTTCGTGTACGGCGTAGGGTATGGGTTAGGGTTAGGGTTAGGGTTAGTTTGAGGGTTAGGGCTCGGTTTAGGGTACGGTTTAGGATTAGAGTACGTGTTAGGATTAGGGTAGGGGTTAGGGTTAGGGTACGCATTAGGGTTAGGGTAGTTATTAAACCTATCCCACTCTCTAGATACCCCTTAGCACGTCAAGGAATATTATTTGGGGGTCCAGCCATGGAGAAGAGTTTAGACACTAGGAGAAGATAAGGAACACACCCATTATCAAAAAATCACATTAGGATTCTCTTTTTAACCTGTTCCTTAAAACACTAGTGCTTAGGAAATCTATTGGAGGCAGAAGCAGTCAAGGGTAGCTTAGGGTTAGGGTTAGGGTTAGGGTTAGAGTTAGGGTACGGCTTAGGGTACGGGTTCGGGTACGGTGTAGGGTATGGGTTCGGGTTAGGGTTAGGGTTGGTTTGAGGGTTAGGGCTCGGTTTAGGGTACGGGTTAGGATTAGGTTACGTGTTAGTGTTAGGGTAGCCGTTAGGGTTAGGGTACGCGTTAGGGTTAGGGTAGTTATTAAAACTATCCCACTCTCTAGATACCCCTTAGCACTTCAAGGAATATTATTTGGGGGTCCAGCCATGGAGAAGAGTTTAGACACTAGGGGAAGATAAGGAACACACCCATTATCAAGAAATCACATTAGGATTCTCTTTTTAACCTGTTCATTAAAACACTAGTGCTTAGGAAATCTATTGGAGCCAGAAGCAGTCAAGGGTAGCTTACGGTTAGGGTTAGGGTTAGGTTACGGCTTACGGTACGGGTTCGGGTACGGGTTTGCGTACGGCATAGGGTATGGGTTAGGGTTAGGGTTAGGGTTAGTTTGAGGGTTAGGGCCCGGTTTAGGTTACGGGTTAGGATTAGGGTACGTGTTAGGGTTAGGGTAGGTGTTAGGGTTAGGGTACGCGTTAGGGTTAGGGTAGTTATTAAACCTATCCCACTCTCTAGATACCCCTTAGCACGTCAAGGAATATTATTTGGGGGTCCATCCATGGAGAAGAGTTTAGACACTAGGAGAAGATAAGGAACACACCCATTATCAAGAAATCACATTGGATTCTCTTTTTAACCTGTTCCTTAAAACACTAGTGCTTAGGAAATCTATTGGAGGCAGAAGCAGTCGAGGGTAGCTTAGGGTTAGGGTTAGGTTTAGGGTACGGCTTAGGGTACGGCTTAGGGTACGGGTTCGGTTACGGCGTCGGGTATGGTTTAGGGTTAGGGTTAGGGTTAGTTTGAGGGTTAGGGCTCGGTTTAGGGTACGGGTTAGGATTAGGGTACGTGCTAGGGTTAGGGTAGGGGTTAGGGTTAGGGTACGCGTTAGGGTTAGGGTAGTTATTGAACCTATCCCACTCTCTAGATACCCCTTAGCACGTAAAGGAATATTATTTGGGGGTCCAGCCATGGAGAAGAGTTCAGACACTAGGAGAAGATAAGGAACACTGCCATTATGAAGAAATCACAATAGGATTCTCTTTTTAACCTGTTCCTTAAAACACTAGTGCTTAGGAAATGTATTGGAGGCAGAAGCAGTCAAGGGTAGCTTAGGGTTAGGGTTAGGGTTAGGGTTAGGGTTAGGGTACGGCTTAGGGTACGGGTTCGGGTACGGGTTCGGGTACGACGTAGGGTATGGGTTAGGGTTAGGGTTAGGGTTAGGTTACGGCTTACGGTACGGGTTCGGGTACGGGTTTGCGTACGGCATAGGGTATGGGTTAGGGTTAGGGTTAGGGTTAGTTTGAGGGTTAGGGCCCGGTTTAGGGTACGGGTTAGGATTAGGGTACGTGTTAGGGTTAGGGTAGGTGTTAGGGTTAGGGTACGCGTTAGGGTTAGGGTAGTTATTAAACCTATCCCACTCTCTAGATACCCCTTAGCACGTCAAGGAATATTATTTGGGTGTCCAGCCATGGAGAAGAGTTTAGACACTAGGAGAAGATAAGGAACACACCCATTATCAAGAAATCACATTAGGATTCTCTTTTTAACCTGTTCCTTAAAACACTAGTGCTTAGGAAATCTATTGGAGGCAGAAGCAGTCAAGGGTAGCTTAGGGTTAGGGTTAGGGTTAGGGTTAGGGTTAGGGTACGGGTCTGGGTACGGCGTAGGGTATGGGTTAGGGTTAGTTTGAGGGTTAGGGCTCGGTTTAGGGTACGGGTTAGGATTAGGTTACGTGTTAGTGTTAGGGTAGGGGTTAGGGTTAGGGTACGCATTAGGGTTAGGGTAGTTATTAAACCTATCCCACTCTCTAGATACCCCTTAGCACGTCAAGGAATATTATTCGGGGGTCCAGCCATGGAGAAGAGTTTAGACACTAGGAGAAGATAAGGAACACACCCATTATCAAGAAATCACATTAGGATTCTCTTTTTAACCTGTTCCTTAAAACACTAGTGCTTAGGAAATCTATTGGAGGCAGAAGCAGTCAAGGGTAGCTTAGGGTTAGGGTTAGGGTTAGGGTTAGGGTTAGGGTACGGCTTAGGGTACGGTTTCGGTTACGGGTTCGGGTACGGTGTAGGGTATGGGTTATGGTTAGGGTTAGGGTTAGTTTGAGGGTTAGGGCTCGGTTTAGGGTACGGGTTAGGAATAGGGTACGTGTTAGGGTAAGGGTAGGGGTTAGGGTTAGGGTACGCGTTGGGGTTAGGGTAGTTATTTAACCTATCCCACTCTCTAGATACCCCTTAGCACGTCAAGGAATATTATTTGGGGGTCCAGCCATGGAGAAGAGTTTAGACACTAGGAGAAGATAAGGAACACAGCCATTATCAAGAAATCACATTAGGATTCTCTTTTTAACCTGTTCCTTAAAACACTAGTGCTTAGGAAATCTATTGGAGGCAGAAGCAGTCAAGGGTAGCTTAGGGTTAGGGTTAGGGTTAGGGTACGGCTTAGGGTACGGGTTCGGGTACGGGTTCGGTTACGGCGTAGGGTATGGGTTAGGGTTAGGGTTAGGGTTAGTTTGAGGGTTAGGGCTCGGTTTAGGGTACGGGTTAGGATTAGGGTACATTCTAGGGTTAGGGTAGGGGTTAGGGTTAGGGTACGCGTTAGGGTTAGGGTAGTTATTGAACCTATCCCACTCTCTAGATACCCCTTAGCACGTAAAGGAATATTATTTTTGGGTCCAGCCATGGAGAAGAGTTCAGACACTAGGAGAAGATAAGGAACACACTCATTATCAAGAAATCACAATAGGATTCTCTTTTTAACCTGTTCCTTAAAACACTAGTGCTTAGGAAATCTATTGGAGGCAGAAGCAGTCAAGGGTAGCTTAGGTTTAGGGTTAGGGTTAGGGTTAGGGTTAGGGTACGGCTTAGGGTACGGGTTCGGTTACGGGTTCGGGTACGGCGTAGGGTATGGATTAGGGTTAGGGTTAGGGTTAGTTTGAGGGTTAGGGCTCGGTTTAGGGTATGGGTTAGGATTAGGGTACGTGTTAGGGTTAGGGTAGGGGTTAGGGTTAGGGTACGCGTTAGGGTTAGGGTAGTTATTAAACCTATCCCACTCTCTAGATACCCCTTAGCACGTCAAGGAATATTATTTGGGGGTCCAGCCATGGAGAAGAGTTTAGACACCAGGAGAAGATAAGGAACACACCCATTATCAAGAAATGACATTAGGATTCTCTTTTTAACCTGTGCCTTAAAACACTAGTGCTTAGGAAATCTATTGGAGCCAGAAGCAGTCAAGGGTAGCTTAGGTTTAGGGTTAGGGTTAGGGTTAGGGTTAGGGTACGGCTTAGGGTACGGTTTCGGGTACGGGTTCGGGTACGGCATAGGGTATGGGTTAGGGTTAGGGTTAGGGTTAGTTTGAGGGTTAGGGCTCGGTTTAGGGTACGGGTTAGTATTAGGGTACGTGCTAGGGTTAGGGTAGGGGTTAGGGTTAGGGTATGCGTTAGGGTTAGGGTAGTTATTAAACCTATCCCACTCTCTCGATACCCCTTAGCACGTCAAGGAATATTATTTGGGGGTCCAGCCATGGAGAAGAGTTTAGACACTAGGAGAAGATAAGGAACACAGCCATTATCAAGAAATCACATTAGGATTCTCTTTTTAACCTGTTCCTTAAAACACTAGTGCTTAGGAAATCTATTGGAGGCAGAAGCAGTCAAGGGTACCTTAGGGTTAGGGTTAGGGTTAGGGTACGGCTTAGGGTACGGGTTCGGGTACGGATTCGGGTACGGCATAGGGTATGGGTTAGGGTTAGGGTTAGGGTTAGTTTGAGGGTTAGGGCTCGGTTTAGTGTACCGGTTAGGATTAGGGTACGTGCTAGGGTTAGGGTAGGGGTTAGGGTTAGAGTACGCGTTAGGGTTAGGGTAGTTATTGAACCTATCCCACTCTCTAGATACCCCTTAGCACGTAAAGGAATATTATTTGGGGGTCTAGCCATGGAGAAGAGTTCAGACACTAGGAGAAGATAAGGAACACACCCATTATCAAGAAATCACATTAGGATTCTCTTTTTAACCTGTTCCTTAAAACACTAGTGCTTAGGAAATCTATTGGAGGCAGAAGCAGTCAAGGGTAGCTTAGGGTTAGGGTTAGGGTTAGGGTTAGGGTTAGGGTTAGGGTACGGCTTAGGGTACGGTTTCGGTAACGGGTTCGGGTACGGTGTAGGGTATGGGTTAGGTTTAGGGTTAGGGTTAGTTTGAGGGTTAGGGCTCGGTTTAGGGTACGGGTTAGGATTAGGGTACGTGTTAGGGTTAGGGTAGGGGTTAGGATTAGGGTACGCGTTGGGGTTAGGGTAGTTATTTAACCTATCCCACTCTCTAGATACCCCTTAGCACGTCAAGGAATATTATTTGGGGGTCCAGCCATGGAGAAGAGTTTAGACACTAGGAGAAGATAAGGAACACAGCCATTATCAAGAAATCACCTTAGGATTCTCTTTTTAACCTGTTCCTTAAAACACTAGTGCTTAGGAAATCTATTGGAGGCAGAAGCAGTCAAGGGTAGCTTAGGGTTAGGGTTAGGGTTAGGGTACGGCTTAGGGTACGGGTTCGGGTACGGGTTCGGATAAGGCGTAGGGTATGGGTTAGGGTTAGGGTTAGGGTTAGTTTGAGGGTTAGGGCTCGGTTTAGGGTACGGGTTAGGATTAGGGTACATGCTAGGGTTAGGGTAGGGGTTAGGGTTAGGGTACGCGTTAGGGTTAGGGTAGTTATTGAACCTATCCCACTCTCTAGATACCCCTTAGCACGTAAGGGAATATTATTTGGGGGTCCAGCCATGGAGAAGAGTTCAGACACTAGGAGAAGATAAGGAACACACGCATTATCAAGAAATCACATTAGGGTTCTCTTTTTAAACTGTTCCTTAAAACACTAGTGCTTAGGAAATCTATTGGAGGCAGAAGCAGTCAAGGGTAGCTTAGGGTTAGGGTTAGGGTTAGGGTTAGAGTTAGGGTACAGCTTAGGGTACGGGTTCGGGTACGGTGTAGGGTATGGGTTAGGGTTAGGGTTAGGGTTACTTTGAGGGTTAGGGCTCGGTTTAGGGTACGGGTTAGGATTAGGGTACGTGTTAGTGTTAGGGTAGCCGTTAGGGTTAGGGTATGCGTTAGGGTTAGGGTAGTTATTAAAACTATCCCACTCTCTAGATACCCCTTAGCACGTCAAGGAATATTATTTGGGGGTCCAGCCATGGAGAAGAGTTTGGACACTAGGGGAAGATAAGGAACACACCCATTATCAAGAAATCACATTAGGATTCTCTTTTTAACCTGTTCCTTAAAACACTAGTGCTTAGGAAATCTATTGGAGCCAGAAGCAGTGAAGGGTAGCTTACGGTTAATGTTAGGGTTAGGTTACGGCTTACAGTACGGGTTCGGGTACGGGTTTGCGTACGGCATAGGGTATGGGTTAGGGTTAGGGTTAGGGTTAGTTTGAGGGTTAGGGCCCGGTTTAGGGTACGGGTTAGGATTAGGGTACGTGTTAGGGTTAGGGTAGGTGTTAGGGTTAGGGTACGCGTTAGGGTTAGGGTAGTTATTAAAACTATCCCACTCTCTAGATACCCCTTAGCACGTCAAGGAATATTATTTGGGGGTCCAGCCATGGAGAAGAGTTTAGACACTAGGAGAAGATAAGGAACACACCCATTATCAAGAAATCACATTGGATTCTCTTTTTAACCTGTTCCTTAAAACACTAGTGCTTAGGAAATCTATTGGAGGCAGAAGCAGTCGAGGGTAGCTTAGGGTTAGGGTTAGGTTTAGGGTACGGCTTAGGGTACGGCTTAGGGTACGGGTTCGGTTACGGCGTAGGGTATGGTTTAGGGTTAGGGTTAGGGTTAGTTTGAGGGTTAGGGCTCGGTTTAGGGTACGGGTTAGGATTAGGGTACGTGCTAGGGTTAGGGTAGGGGTTAGGGTTAGGGTACGCGTTAGGGTTAGGGTAGTTATTGAACCTATCCCACTCTCTAGATACCCCTTAGCACGTTAAGGAATATTATTTGGGGGTCCAGCCATGGAGAAGAGTTCAGACACTAGGAGAAGATAAGGAACACAGCCATTATGAAGAAATCACAATAGGATTCTCTTTTTAACCTGTTCCTTAAAACACTAGTGCTTAGGAAATGTATTGGAGGCAAAAGCAGTCAAGGGTAGCTTAGGGTTAGGGTTAGGGTTAGGGTTAGGGTTAGGGTACGGCTTAGGGTACGGGTTCGGGTACGGGTTCGGGTACGACGTAGGGTATGGGTTAGGGTTAGGGTTAGGGTTAGGGTTAGGGTTAGGGTACGGCTTAGGGTACGGGTTCGGTTACGGGTTCTGGTACGGCGTAGGGTATGGGTTAGGGTTAGGGTTAGGGTTAGTTTGAGGGTTAGGGCTCGGTTTAGGTTACGGGTTAAGATTAGGGTACGTGTTAGGGTTAGGGTAGGGGTTAGGGTTAGGGTACGCATTAGGGTTAGGGTAGTTATTAAACCTATCCCACTCTCTAGATACCCCTTAGCATGTCAAGGAATATTATTTGGGGGTCCAGCCATGGAGAAGAGTTTAGACACTAGGAGAAGATAAGGAACACCCCCATTATCAAGAAATCACATTAGGATTCTCTTTTTAACCTGTTCCTTAAAACACTAGTGCTTAGGAAATCTATTGGAGGCAGAAGCAGTCAAGGGTAGCTTAGGGTTAGGGTTAGGGTTAGGGTTAGGGTTAGGGTACGGCTTAGGGTACGGGTTCGGTTACGGGTTCGGGTACGGCGTAGGGTATGGGTTAGGGTTAGGGTTAGGGTTAGTTTGAGGGTTAGGGCTCGGTTTAGGGTACGGGTTAGGATTAGGGTACGTGTTAGGGTTAGGGTAGGGGTTAGGGTTAGGGTACGCATTAGGGTTAGGGTAGTTATTAAACCTATCCCACTCTCGATACCCCTTAGCACGTCAAGGAATATTATTTGGGGGTCCAGCCATGGAGAAGAGTTTAGACACTAGGAGAAGATAAGGAACACACCCATTATCAAGAAATCACATTAGGATTCTCTTTTTAACCTGTTCCTTAAAACACTAGTGCTTAGGAAATCTATTGGAGGCAGAAGCAGTCAAGGCTAGCTTAGGGTTAGGGTTAGGGTTAGGGTACGGCTTAGGGTACGGGTTCGGGTACGGGTTCGGTTACGGCGTAGGGTATGGGTTAGGGTTAGGGTTAGGGTTAGTTTGAGGGTTAGGGCTCGGTTTAGGGTACGGGTTAGGATTAGGGTACGTGCTAGGGTTAGGGTAGGGGTTAGGGTTAGGGTATGCGTTAGGGTTAGGGTAGTTATTAAACCTATCCCACTCTCTAGATACCCCTTAGCACGTCAAGAAATATTATTTGGGTGTCCAGCCATGGAGAAGAGTTTAGACACTAGGAGAAGATAAGAAACACAGCCATTATCAAGAAATCACATTAGGATTCTCTTTTTAACCTGTTCCTTAAAACACTAGTGCTTAGGAAATCTATTGGAGGCAGAAGCAGTCAAGGGTAGCTTAGGGTTAGGGTTAGGGTTAGGGTTAGGGTTAGGGTTAGGGTACGGCTTAGGGTACGGGTTCGGGTACGGGTTCGGGTACGGCGTAGGGTATGGTTTAGGGTTAGAGATAGGGTTAGTTTGAGGGTTAGGGCTCGGTTTAGCGTACGGGTTAGGATTAGGGTACGTGTTAGGGTTAGGGTAGGGGTTAGGGTTAGGGTACGCATTAGGGTTAGGGTAGTTATTAAACCTATCCCACTCTCTAGATACCCCTTAGCACGTCAAAGAATATTATTTGGGGGTCCAGCCATGGAGAAGAGTTTAGACACTAGGAGAAGATAAGGAACACACCCATTATCAAGAAATCACATTAGGATTCTCTTTTTAACCTGTTCCTTAAAACACTAGTGCTTAGGAAATCTATTGGAGGCAGAAGCAGTCAAGGGTACCTTAGGGTTAGGGTTAGGGTTAGGGTACGGCTTAGGGTACGGGTTCGGGTACGGGTTCGGGTACGGTGTAGGGTATGGGTTAGGGTTAGGGTTAGGGTTAGTTTGAGGGTTAGGGCTCGGTTTAGGGTACGGGTTAGGATTAGGGTACGTGTTAGTGTTAGGGTAGCCGTTAGGGTTAGGGTACGCGTTAGGGTTCGGGTAGTTATTAAAACTATCCCACCCTCTAGATACCCCTTAGCACGTCAAGGAATATTATTTGGGGGTCCAGCCATGGAGAAGAGTTTAGACACTAGGGGAAGATAAGGAACACACCCATTATCAAGAAATCACATTAGGATTCTCTTTTTAACCAGTTCCTTAAAACACTAGAGCTTAGGAAATCTATTGGAGCCAGAAGCAGTCAAGGGTAGCTTACGGTTAGGGTTAGGGTTAGGTTACGGCTTAGGGTACGGGTTCCGGTACGGGTTCGGGTACGGCGTAGGGTATGGGTTAGGGTTAGGGTTAGGGTTAGGGTTAGGGTTAGGGTACGGCTTAGGGTAAGGGTTCGGGTACGGGTTCGGTTACGGCGTAGGGTATGGGTTAGGGTTAGGGTTAGGGTTAGTTTGAGGGTTAGGGCTCGGTTTAGGGTACGGGTTAGGATTAGGGTACGTGCTAGGGTTAGGGTAGGGGATAGGGTTATGGTACGCGTTAGGGTTAGGGTAGTTATTGAACCTATCCCACTCTCTAGATACCCCTTAGCACGTAAAGGAATATTATTTGGGGGTCCAGCCATGGAGAAGAGTTCAGACACTAGGAGAAGATAAGGAACACAGCCATTATGAAGAAATCACAATAGGATTCTCTTTTTAACCTGTTCCTTAAAACACTAGTGCTTAGGAAATCTATTGGAGGCAGAAGCAGTCAAGGGTAGCTTAGGGTTAGGGTTAGGGTTAGGGTTAGGGTACGGCTTAGGGTACGGGTTCGGTTACGGGTTCGGGTACGGCGTAGGATATGGGTTAGGGTTAGGGTTAGGGTTAGTTTGAGGGTTAGGGCTAGGTTTAGGGTACGGGTTAGGATTAGGGTACGTGTTAGGGTTAGGGTAGGGGTTAGGGTTAGGGTACGCGTTAGGGTTAGGGTAGTTATTAAACCTATCCCACTCTCTAGATACCCCTTAGCACGTCAAGGAATATTATTTGGGGGTCCAGCCATGGAGAAGAGTTTAGACACTAGGAGAAGATAAGGAACACAGCCATTATCAAGAAATCACATTAGGATTCTCTTTTTAACCTGTTCCTTAAAACACTAGTGCTTAGGAAATCTATTGGAGGCAGAAGCAGTCAAGGGAAGCTTAGCGTTAGGGTTAGGTTTAGGGTACAGCTTAGGGTACGGCTTAGGGTACGGGTTCGGTTACGGCGTAGGGTATGGTTTAGGGTTAGGGTTAGGGTTAGTTTGAGGGTTAGGGCTCGGTTTAGGGTACGGGTTAGGATTAGGATACGTGTTAGGGTTAGGGTAGGGGTTAGGGTTAGGGTACGCATTAGGGTTAGGGTAGTTATTAAACCTATCCCGCTCTCTAGATACCCCTTAGCACGTCAAGGAATATTATTTGGGGGTCCAGCCATGGAGAAGAGTTTACACACTAGGAGAAGATAAGGAACACACCCATTATCAAGAAATCACATTAGGATTCTCTTTTTAACCTGTTCCTTAAAACACTAGTGCTTAGGAAATCTATTGGAGCCAGAAGCAGTCAAGGGTAGCTTACGGTTAGGGTTAGGGTTAGGTTACGGCTTAGGGTACGGGTTCGGGTACGGGTTTGCGTACGGCGTAGGGTATGAGTTAGGGTTAGGGTTAGGGTTAGTTTGAGGGTTAGGGCCCGGTTTAGGGTACGGGTTAGGATTAGGGTACGTGTTAGGGTTAGGGTAGGTGTTAGGGTTAGGGTACGCGTTAGGGTTAGGGTAGTTATTAAACCTATCCCACTCTCTAGATACCCCTTAGCACGTCAAGGAATATTATTTGGGGATCGAGCCATGGAGAAGAGTTTAGACACTAGGAGAAGATAAGGAACACACCCATTATCAAGAAATCACATTAGGATTGCCTTTTTAACCTGTTCCTTAAAACACTAGTGCTTAGGAAATCTATTGGAGGCAGAAGCAGTCAAGGGTAGCTTAGGGTTAGGGTTAGTGTTAGGGTTAGGGTTAGGGTACGGCTTAGGGTACGGTTTCGGGTACGGGTTCGGGTACGGCGTAGGGTATGGGTTAGGGTTAGGGTTAGGGTTAGTCTGAGGGTTAGGGCTCGGTTTAGGGTACGGTTTAGGATTAGGGTACGTGTTAGGATTAGGGTAGGGGTTAGGGTTAGTGTGCGCATTAGGGTTAGGGTAGTTATTAAACCTATCCCACTCTCTAGATACCCCTTAGAACGTCAAGGAATATTATTTGGGGGTCCAGCCATGGAGAAGAGTTTAGACACTAGGAGAAGATAAGGAACACACCCATTATCAAGAAATCACATTAGGATTCTCTTTTTAACCTGTTCCTTAAAACACTAGTGCTTAGGAAATCTATTGGAGGCAGAAGCAGTCAAGGGTAGCTTAGGGTTAGGGTTAGGGTTAGGGTTAGAGTTAGGGTACGGCTTAGCGTACGGGTTCGGGTACGGTGTAGGGTATGGGTTCGGGTTAGGGTTAGGGTTGGTTTGAGGGTTAGGGCTCGGTTTAGGGTACGGGTTAGGATTAGGGTACGTGTTAGTGTTAGGGTAGCCGTTAGGGTTAGGGTACGCGTTAGGGTTAGGGTAGTTATTAAACCTATCCCACTCTCTAGATACCCCTTAGCACGTCAAGGAATATTATTTGGGGGTCCAGCCATGGAGAAGAGTTTAGACACTAGGCGAAGATAAGGAACACACCCATTATCAAGAAATCACATTAGGATTCTCTTTTTAACCTGTTCCTTAAAACACTAGTGCTTAGGAAATCTATTGGAGGCAGAAGCAGTCAAGGGTAGCTTAGGGTTAGGGTTAGGGTTAGTGTTAGGGTTAGGGTACGGCTTAGGGTACGGGTTCGGGTACGGGTTCGGGTACGGCGTAGGGTATGGTTTAGGTTTAGAGTTAGGGTTAGTTTGAGAGTTAGGGCTCGGTTTAGGGTACGGGTTAGTATTAGGGTACGTGTTAGGGTTAGGGTAGGGGTTAGGGTTAGGGTACGCGTTAGCATTAGGGTAGTTATTAAACCTATCCCACTCTCTAGATACCCCTTAGCACGTCAAGGAATATTATTTGGCGGTCCAGCCATGGAGAAGAGTTTAGACACTAGGAGAAGATAAGGAACACACCCATTTTCAAGAAATCACATTAGAATTTTCTTTTTAACCTGTTCCTTAAAACACTAGTGCTTAAGAAATCTATTGGAGGCAGAAGCAGTCAAGGGTACCTTAGGGTTAGGGTTAGGGTTAGGGTATGGCTTAGGGTACGGGTTCGGGTACGGGTTCGGGTACGGCGTAGGGTATGGGTTAGGGTTAGGGTTAGGGTTAGTTTGAGGGTTAGGGCTCGGTTTAGGGTACGGGTTAGGATTAGGGTACGTGCTAGGGTTAGGGTAGCGGTTAGGGTTAGGGTACGCGTTAGGGTTAGCGTAGTTATTGAACCTATCCCACTCTCTAGATACCCCTTAGCACGTAAAGGAATATTATTTGGGGGTCCAGCCATGGAGAAGAGTTCAGACACTAGGAGAAGATAAGGAACACACCCATTATCAAGAAATCACATTAGGATTCTCTTTTTAACCTGTTCCTTAAAACACTAGTGCTTAGGAAATGTATTGGAGGCAGAAGCAGTCAAGGGTAGCTTAGGGTTAGGGTTAGGGTTAGGGTTAGGGTTAGGGTACGGCTTAGGGTACGGGTTCGGGTACGGCGTAGGGTATGGGTTAGTCTTAGGGTTAGGGTTATTTTGAGGGTTAGGGCTCGGTTTAGGGTACGGGTTAGGATTAGGGTACGTGTTAGGGTTAGGGTTAGGGTACGCGTTAGGGTTAGGGTAGTTATTAAACCTATCCCACTCTCTAGATACCCCTTAGCACGTCAAGGAATATTATTTGGGGGTCCAGCCATGGAGAAGAGTTTAGACAATAGGAGAAGATAAGGAACACAGCCATTATCAAGAAATCACATTAGGATTCTCTTTTTAACCTGTTCCTTAAAACACTAGTGCTTAGGAAATCTATTGGAGGCAGAAGCAGTCAAGGGTAGCTTAGGGTTAGGGTTAGGGTTAGGGTACGGCTTAGGGTACGGGTTCGGGTACGGGTTCGGGTACGGCATAGGGTACGGGTTAGGGTTAGGGTTAGGGTTAGTTTGAGGGTTAGGGCTCGGTTTAGGGTACGGGTTAGGATTAGGTTACGTGCTAGGGTTAGGGTAGGGGTTAGGGTTAGAGTACGCGTTAGGGTTAGGGTAGTTATTGAATCTATCCCACTCTCTAGATACCCCTTAGCACGTAAAGGAATATTATTTGGGGGTCTAGCCATGGAGAAGAGTTCAGACACTAGGAGAAGATTAGGAACACACCCATTATCAAGAACTCACATTAGGATTCTCTTTTTAACCTGTTCCTTAAAACACTAGTGCTTAGGAAATCTATTGGAGGCAGAAGCAGTCAAGGGTAGCTTAGGGTTAGGGTTAGGGTTAGGGTTAGGGTTAGGGTTAGGGTACGGCTTAGGGTACGGTTTCGGTTACGGGTTCGGGTACGGTGTAGGGTATGGGTTCGGGTTAGGGTTAGGGTTAGTTTGAGGGTTAGGGCTCGGTTTAGGGTACGGGTTAGGAATAGGGTACGTGTTAGGGTTAGGGTAGGGGTTAGGGTTAGGGTATGCATTAGGGTTAGGGTAGTTATTAAACCTATCCCACTCTCTAGATACCCCTTAGAACGTCAAGGAATATTATTTGGGGGTCCAGCCATGGAGAAGAGTTTAGACACTAGGAGAAGATAAGGAACACAGCCATTATCAAGAAATCACATTAGGATTCTCTTTTTAACCTGTTCCTTAAAACACTAGTGCTTAGGAAATCTATTGGAGGCAGAAGCAGTCAAGGGTAACTTAGGGTTAGGGTTAGTGTTAGGGTTAGGGTTAGGGTACGGCTTAGGGTACGGATTCGGGTACGGGTTCGGGTACGGCGTAGGGTATGGTTTAGGGTTAGAGTTAGGGTTAGTTTGAGGGTTAGGGCTCGGTTTAGGGTACGGGTTAGGATTAGGGTACGTGTTAGGGTTAGGGTAGGGGTTAGGGTTAGGGTACGCATTAGGGTTAGGGTAGTTATTAAACCTATCCCACTCTCTAGATACCCCTTAGCATGTCAAAGAATATTATTTGGGGGTCCAGCCATGGAGAAGAGTTTAGACACTAGGAGAAGATAAGGAACACACCCATTATCAAGAAATCACATTAGGATTCTCTTTTTAACCTGTTCCTTAAAACACTAGTGCTTAGGAAATCTATTGGAGGCAGAAGCAGTCAAGGGTAGCTTAGGGTTAGGGTTAGGGTTAGGGTTAGTGTTAGGGTACGGCTTAGGGTACGGGTTCGGGTACGGTGTAGGGTATGGGTTCGGGTTAGGGTTAGGGTTAGTTTCAGGGTTAGGGCTCGGTTTAGGGTACGGGTTAGGATTAGGGTACGTGTTAGTGTTAGGGTAGCCGTTAGGGTTAGGGTACGCGTTAGGGTTAGGGTAGTTATTAAAACTATCCCACTCTCTAGATACCCCTTAGCACGTCAAGGAATATTATTTGGGGGTCCAGCCATGGAGAAGAGTTTAGACACTAGGGGAAGATAAGGAACACACCCATTATCAAGAAATCACATTAGGATTCTCTTTTTAACCTGTTCCTTAAAACACTAGTGCTTAGGAAATCTATTGGAGCCAGAAGCAGTCAAGGGTAGCTTACGGTTAGGGTTAGGGTTAGGTTACGGCTTAGGGTACGGGTTCGGGTACTGGTTTGCGTAAGGCGTAGGGTATGGGTTAGGGTTAGGGTTAGGGTTAGTTTGAGGGTTAGGGCCCGGTTTAGGGTACGGGTTAGGATTAGTGTACGTGTTAGGGTTAGGGTAGGTGTTAGGGTTAGGGTACGCGTTAGGGTTAGGGTAGTTATTAAACCTATCCCACTCTCTAGATACCCCTTAGCACGTCAAGGAATATTATTTGGGGGTCGAGCCATGGAGAAGAGTTTAGACACTAGGAGAAGATAAGGAACACACCCATTATCAAGAAATCACATTAGGATTGCCTTTTTAATCTGTTCCTTAAAACACTAGTGCTTAGGAAATCTATTGGAGGCAGAAGCAGTCAAGGGTAGCTTAGGGTTAGGGTTAGGGTTAGGGTTAGGGTTAGGGTACGGCTTAGGGTACGGTTTTGGGTACGGGTTCGGGTACGGCGTAGGGTATGGGTTAGGGTTAGGGTTAGGGTTAGTTTGAGGGTTAGGGCTCGGTTTAGGGTACGGGTTAGGATTAGGGTACGTGTTAGGATTAGGGTAGGGGTTAGGGTTAGGGTACGCATTAGTGTTAGGGTAGTTATTAAACCTATCCCACTCTCTAGATACCCCTTAGCACGTCAAGGAATATTATTTGGGTGTCCAGCCATGGAGAAGAGTTCAGACACTAGGAGAAGATAAGGAACACACCCATTATCAAGAAATCACAATGGATTCTCTTTTTAACCTGTTCCTTAAAACACTAGTGCTTAGGAAATCTATTGGAGGCAGAAGCAGTCAAGGGTAGCTTAGGGTTAGGGTTAGGTTTAGGGTACGGCTTAGGGTACGGCTTAGGGTACGGGTTCGGTTACGGCGTAGGGTATGCTTAAGGGTTAGGGTTAGGGTTAGTTTGAGGGTTAGGGCTCGGTTTAGGGTACGGGTTAGGATTAGGATACGTGTAAGGGTTAGGGTAGGTGTTAATGTTAGGGTACGCGTTAGGGTTAGGGTAATTATTTAACCTATCCCACTCTCTAGATACCCCTTAGCACGTCAAGGAATATTATTTGGGGGTCCAGCCATGGAGAAGAGTTTAGACACTACGAGAAGATAAGGAACACACCCATTGTCAAGAAATCACATTAGGATTCTCTTTTTAACCTGTTCCTTAAAACACTAGTGCTTAGGAAATCTATTGGAGGCAGAAGCAGTCAAGGGTAGCTTAGGGTTAGGGTTAGGGTTAGGGTTAGAGTTAGGGTACGGCTTAGGGTACGGGTTCGGGTACGGTGTAGGGTATGGGTTAGGGTTAGGGTTAGGGTTTGTTTGAGGGTTAGGGCTCGGTTTAGGGTACGGGTTAGGATTAGGGTACGTGTTAGTGTTAGGGTAGCCGTTAGGGTTAGGGTATGCGTTAGGGTTAGGGTAGTTATTAAAACTATCCCACTCTCTAGATACCCCTTAGCACGTCAAGGAATATTATTTGGGGCTCCAGCCATGGAGAAGAGTTTGGACACTAGGGGAAGATAAGGAACACACCCATTATCAAGAAATCACATTAGGATTCTCTTTTTAACCTGTTCCTTAAAACACTAGTGCTTAGGAAATGTATTGTAGCCAGAAGCAGTCAAGGGTAGTTTACGGTTAGGGTTAGGGTTAGGTTACGGCTTAGGGTACCGGTTCGGGTACGGGTTCGTGTACGGCGTAGGGTATGAGTTAGGGTTAGGGTTAGGGTTAGTTTGAGGGTTAGGGCTCGGTTTAGGGTACGGGTTAGGATTAGGGTACGTGTTAGGGTTAGGGTAGGGGTTAGGGTTAGGGTACGCGTTAGGGTTAGGGTAGTTATTAAACCTATCCCACTCTCTAGATACCCCTTAGCACGTCAAGGAATATTATTTGGGGGTCCAGCCATGGAGAAGAGTTTAGACACTAGGAGAAGATAAGGAACACACCCATTATCAAGAAATCACATTAGGATTCCCTTTTTAACCTGTTCCTTAAAACACTAGTGCTTAGGAAATCTATTGGAGGCAGAAGCAGTCAAGGGTAGCTTAGGGTTAGGGTTAGGGTTAGGGTTAGGGTACGGCTTAGGGTACGGGTTCGGGTACGGGTTCGGGTACGGCGTAGGGTATGGTTTAGGGTTAGAGATAGGGTTAGTTTGAGGGTTAGGGCTCGGTTTAGGGTACGGGTTAGGATTAGGGTACGTGTTAGGGTTAGGGTAGGGGTTAGGGTTAGGGTACGCATTAGGGTTAGGGTAGTTATTAAACCTATCCCACTCTCTAGATACCCGTTAGCACATCAAAGAATATTATTTGGGGGTCCAGCCATGGAGAAGAGTTTAGACACTAGGGGAAGATAAGGAACACACCCATTATCAAGAAATCACATTAGGATTCTCTTTTTAACCTGTTCCTTAAAACACTAGAGCTTAGGAAATCTATTGGAGGCAGAAGCAGTCAAGGGTAGCTTACGGTTAGGGTTAGGGTTAGGTTACGGCTTAGGGTACGGGTTCCGGTACGGGTTCGGGTACGGCGTAGGGTATGGGTTAGGGTTAGGGTTAGGGTTAGGGTTAGGGTTAGGGTACGGCTTAGGGTAAGGGTTCGGGTACGGGTTCGGTTACGGCGTAGGGTATGGGTTAGGGTTAGGGTTAGGGTTAGTTTGAGGGTTAGGGCTCGGTTTAGGGTACGGGTTAGGATTAGGGTACGTGCTAGGGTTAGGGTAGGGGATAGGGTTATGGTACGCGTTAGGGTTAGGGTAGTTATTGAACCTATCCCACTATCTAGATACCCCTTAGCACGTAAAGGAATATTATTTGGGGGTCCAGCCATGGAGAAGAGTTCAGACACTAGGAGAAGATAAGGAACACAGCCATTATGAAGAAATAACAATAGGATTCTCTTTTTAACCTGTTCCTTAAAACACTAGTGCTTAGGAAATCTATTGGAGGCAGAAGCAGTCAAAGGTAGCTTAGGGTTAGGGTTAGGGTTAGGGTTAGGGTACGGCTTAGGGTACGGGTTCGGTTACGGGTTCGGGTACGGCGTAGGATATGGGTTAGGGTTAGGGTTAGGGTTAGTTTGAGGGTTAGGGCTAGGTTTAGGGTACGGGTTAGGATTAGGGTACGTGTTAGGGTTAGGGTAGGGGTTAGGGTTAGGGTACGCGTTAGGGTTAGGGTAGTTATTAAACCTATCCCACTCTCTAGATACCCCTTAGCACGTCAAGGAATATTATTTGGGGGTCCAGCCATGGAGAAGAGTTTAGACACTAGGAGAAGATAAGGAACACAGCCATTATCAAGAAATCACATTAGGATTCTCTTTTTAACCTGTTCCTTAAAACACTAGTGCTTAGGAAATCTATTGGAGGCAGAAGCAGTCAAGGGAAGCTTAGGGTTAGGGTTAGGTTTAGGGTACAGCTTAGGGTACGGCTTAGGGTACGGGTTCGGTTACGGCGTAGGGTATGGTTTAGGGTTAGGGTTAGGGTTAGTTTGAGGGTTAGGGCTCGGTTTAGGGTACGGGTTAGGATTAGGATACGTGTTAGGGTTAGGGTAGGGGTTAGGGTTAGGGTACGCATTAGGGTTAGGGTAGTTATTAAACCTATCCCGCTCTCTAGATACCCCTTAGCACGTCAAGGAATATTATTTGGGGGTCCAGCCATGGAGAAGAGTTTAGACACTAGGAGAAGATAAGGAACACACCCATTATCAAGAAATCACATTAGGATTCTCTTTTTAACCTGTTCCTTAAAACACTAGTGCTTAGGAAATCTATTGGAGCCAGAAGCAGTCAAGGGTAGCTTACGGTTAGGGTTAGGGTTAGGTTACGGCTTAGGGTACGGGTTCGGGTACGGGTTTGCGTACGGCGTAGGGTATGAGTTAGGGTTAGGGTTAGGGTTAGTTTGAGGGTTAGGGCCCGGTTTAGGGTACGGGTTAGGATTAGGGTACGTGTTAGGGTTAGGGTAGGTGTTAGGGTTAGGGTACGCGTTAGGGTTAGGGTAGTTATTACACCTATCCCAGTCTCTAGATACCCCTTAGCACGTCAAGGAATATTATTTGGGGGTCGAGCCATGGAGAAGAGTTTAGACACTAGGAGAAGATAAGGAACACACCCATTATCAAGAAATCACATTAGGATTCTCTTTTTAACCTGTTCCTTAAAACACTAGTGCTTAGGAAATCTATTGGAGGCAGAAGCAGTCAAGGGTAGCTTAGGGTTAGGGTTAGGGTTAGGGTTAGAGTTAGGGTACGGCTTAGGGTACGGGTTCGGGTACGGTGTAGGTTATGGGTTCGGGTTAGGGTTAGGGTTGGTTTGAGGGTTAGGGCTCGGTTTAGGGTACGGGTTAGGATTAGGGTACGTGTTAGTGTTAGGGTAGCCGTTAGGGTTAGGGTACGCGTTAGGGTTAGGGTAGTTATTAAACCTATCCCACTCTCTAGATACCCCTTAGCACGTCAAGGAATATTATTTGGGGGTCCAGCCATGGAGAAGAGTTTAGACACTAGGCGAAGATAAGGAACACACCCATTATCAAGAAATCACATTAGGATTCTCTTTTTAACCTGTTCCTTAAAACACTAGTGCTTAGGAAATCTATTGGAGGCAGAAGCAGTCAAGGGTAGCTTAGGGTTAGGTTTAGGGTTAGTGTTAGGGTTAGGGTACGGCTTAGGGTACGGGTTCGGGTACGGGTTCGGGTACGGCGTAGGGTATGGTTTAGGTTTAGAGTTAGGGTTAGTTTGAGAGTTAGGGCTCGGTTTAGGGTACGGGTTAGTATTAGGGTACGTGTTAGGGTTAGGGTAGGGGTTAGGGTTAGGGTACGCGTTAGCATTAGGGTAGTTATTAAACCTATCCCACTCTCTAGATACCCCTTAGCACGTCAAGGAATATTATTTGGGGGTCCAGCCATGGAGAAGAGTTTAGACACTAGGAGAAGATAAGGAACACACCCATTTTCAAGAAATCACATTAGAATTTTCTTTTTAACCTGTTCCTTAAAACACTAGTGCTTAAGAAATCTATTGGAGGCAGAAGCAGTCAAGGGTACCTTAGGGTTAGGGTTAGGGTTAGGGTATGGCTTAGGGTACGGGTTCGGGTACGGGTTCGGGTACGGCGTAGGGTATGGGTTAGGGTTAGGGTTAGGGTTAGTTTGAGGGTTAGGGCTCGGTTTAGGGTACGGGTTAGGATTAGGGTACGTGCTAGGGTTAGGGTAGGGGTTAGGGTTAGGGTACGCGTTAGGGTTAGGGTAGTTATTGAACCTATCCCACTCTCTAGATACCCCTTAGCACGTAAAGGAATATTATTTGGGGGTCCAGCCATGGAGAAGAGTTCAGACACTAGGAGAAGATAAGGAACACACCCATTATCAAGAAATCACATTAGGATTCTCTTTTTAACCTGTTCCTTAAAACACTAGTGCTTAGGAAATGTATTGGAGGCAGAAGCAGTCAAGGGTAGCTTAGGGTTAGGGTTAGGGTTAGGGTTAGGGTTAGGGTACGGCTTAGGGTACGGGTTCGGGTACGGCGTAGGGTATGGGTTAGTCTTAGGGTTAGGGTTATTTTGAGGGTTAGGGCTCGGTTTAGGGTACGGGTTAGGATTAGGGTACGTGTTAGGGTTAGGGTTAGGGTACGCGTTAGGGTTAGGGTAGTTATTAAACCTATCCCACTCTCTAGATACCCCTTAGCACGTCAAGGAATATTATTTGGGGGTCCAGCCATGGAGAAGAGTTTAGACACTAGGAGAAGATAAGGAACACAGCCATTATCAAGAAATCACATTAGGATTCTCTTTTTAACCTGTTCCTTAAAACACTAGTGCTTAGGAAATCTATTGGAGGCAGAAGCAGTCAAGGGTAGCTTAGGGTTAGGGTTAGGGTTAGGGTTAGGGTTAGGGTTAGGGTTAGGGTACGGCTTAGGGTACGGGTTAGGGTTAGGGTTAGGGTTAGTTTGAGGGTTAGGGCTCGGTTTAGGGTACGGGTTAGGATTAGGTTACGTGCTAAGGTTAGGGTAGGGGTTAGGGTTAGAGTACGCGTTAGGGTTAGGGTAGTTATTGAATCTATCCCACTCTCTAGATACCCCTTAGCACGTAAAGGAATATTATTTGGGGGTCTAGCCATGGAGAAGAGTTCAGACACTAGGAGAAGATAAGGAACACACCCATTATCAAGAACTCACATTAGGATTCTCTTTTTAACCTGTTCCTTAAAACACTAGTGCTTAGGAAATCTATTGGAGGCAGAAGCAGTCAAGGGTAGCTTAGGGTTAGGGTTAGGGTTAGGGTTAGGGTTAGGGTTAGGGTTAGGGTACGGCTTAGGGTACGGTTTCGGTTACAGGTTCGGGTACGGTGTAGGGTATGGGTTCGGGTTAGGGTTAGGGTTAGTTTGAGGGTTAGGGCTCGGTTTAGGGTACGGGTTAGGAATAGGGTACGTGTTAGGGTTAGGGTAGGGGTTAGGGTTAGGTTACGCGTTGGGGTTAGGGTAGTTATTTAAACTATCCCACTCTCTAGATACCCCTTAGCACGTCAAGGAATATTATTTGGGGGTCCAGCCATGGAGAAGAGTTTAGACACCAGGAGAAGATAAGGAACACACCCATTATCAAGAAATCACATTAGGATTCTCTTTTTAACCTGTTCCTTAAAACACTAGTGCTTAGGAAATCTATTGGAGGCAGAAGCAGTCAAGGGTAGCTTAGGGTTAGGGTTAGGGTTAGGGTTAGGGTTAGGGTACGGCTTAGGGTACGGTTTTGGGTACGGGTTCGGGTACGGCGTAGGGTATGGGTTAGGGTTAGGGTTAGGGTTAGTTTGAGGGTTAGGGCTCGGTTTAGGGTACGGGTTAGGATTAGGGTACGTGCTAGGGTTAGGGTAGGGGTTAGGGTTAGGGTATGCATTAGGGTTAGGGTAGTTATTAAACCTATCCCACTCTCTAGATACCCCTTAGAACGTCAAGGAATATTATTTGGGGGTCCAGCCATGGAGAAGAGTTTAGACACTAGGAGAAGATAAGGAACACAGCCATTATCAAGAAATCACATTAGGATTCTCTTTTTAACCTGTTCCTTAAAACACTAGTGCTTAGGAAATCTATTGGAGGCAGAAGCAGTCAAGGGTAGCTTAGGGTTAGGGTTAGTGTTAGGGTTAGGGTTAGGGTACGGCTTAGGGTACGGATTCGGGTACGGGTTCGGGTACGGCGTAGGGTATGGTTTAGGGTTAGAGTTAGGGTTAGTTTGAGGGTTAGGGCTCGGTTTAGGGTACGGGTTAGGATTAGGGTACGTGTTAGGGTTAGGGTAGGGGTTAGGGTTAGGGTACGCATTAGGGTTAGGGTAGTTATTAAACCTATCCCACTCTCTAGATACCCCTTAGCATGTCAAAGAATATTATTTGGGGGTCCAGCCATGGAGAAGAGTTTAGACACTAGGAGAAGATAAGGAACACACCCATTATCAAGAAATCACATTAGGATTCTCTTTTTAAACTGTTCCTTAAAACACTAGTGCTTAGGAAATCTATTGGAGGCAGAAGCAGTCAAGGGTAGCTTAGGGTTAGGGTTAGGGTTAGGGTTAGTGTTAGGGTACGGCTTAGGGTACGGGTTCGGGTACGGTGTAGGGTATGGGTTCGGGTTAGGGTTAGGGTTAGTTTCAGGGTTAGGGCTCGGTTTAGGGTACGGGTTAGGATTAGGGTACTTGTTAGTGTTAGGGTAGCCGTTAGGGTTAGGGTACGCGTTAGGGTTAGGGTAGTTATTAAAACTATCCCACTCTCTAGATACCCCTTAGCACGTCAAGGAATATTATTTGGGGGTCCAGCCATGGAGAAGAGTTTAGACACTAGGGGAAGATAAGGAACACACCCATTATCAAGAAATCACATTAGGATTCTCTTTTTAACCTGTTCCTTAAAACACTAGTGCTTAGGAAATCTATTGGAGCCAGAAGCAGTCAAGGGTAGCTTACGGTTAGGGTTAGGGTTAGGTTACGGCTTAGGGTACGGGTTCGAGTACTGGTTTGCGTAAGGCGTAGGGTATGGGTTAGGGTTAGGGTTAGGGTTAGTTTGAGGGTTAGGGCCCGGTTTAGGGTACGGGTTAGGATTAGGGTACGTGTTAGGGTTAGGGTAGGTGTTAGGGTTAGGGTACGCATTAGGGTTAGGGTAGTTATTAAACCTATCCCACTCTCTAGATACCCCTTAGCACGTCAAGGAATATTATTTGGGGGTCGAGCCATGGAGAAGAGTTTAGACACTAGGCGAAGATAAGGAACACACCCATTATCAAGAAATCACATTAGGATTCTCTTTTTAACCTGTTCCTTAAAACACTAGTGCTTAGGAAATCTATTGGAGGCAGAAGCAGTCAAGGGTAGCTTAGGGTTAGGGTTAGGGTTAGTGTTAGGGTTAGGGTACGGCTTAGGGTACGGGTTCGTGTACGGGTTCGGGTACGGCGTAGGGTATGGTTTAGGTTTAGAGTTAGGGTTAGTTTGAGAGTTAGGGCTCGGTTTAGGGTACGGGTTAGTATTAGGGTACGTGTTAGGGTTAGGGTAGGGGTTAGGGTTAGGGTACGCGTTAGCATTAGGGTAGTTATTAAACCTATCCCACTCTCTAGATACCCCTTAGCACGTCAAGGAATATTATTTGGGGGTCCAGCCATGGAGAAGAGTTTAGACACTAGGAGAAGATAAGGAACACACCCATTTTCAAGAAATCACATTAGAATTTTCTTTTTAACCTGTTCCTTAAAACACTAGTGCTTAAGAAATCTATTGGAGGCAGAAGCAGTCAAGGGTACCTTAGGGTTAGGGATAGGGTTAGGGTATGGCTTAGGGTACGGGTTCGGGTACGGGTTCGGGTACGGCGTAGGGTATGGGTTAGGGTTAGGGTTAGGGTTAGTTTGAGGGTTAGGGCTCGGTTTAGGGTACGGGTTAGGATTAGGGTACGTGCTAGGGTTAGGGTAGGGGTTAGGGTTAGGGTATGCATTAGGGTTAGGGTAGTTATTAAACCTATCCCACTCTCTAGATACCCCTTAGAACGTCAAGGAATATTATTTGGGGGTCCAGCCATGGAGAAGAGTTTAGACACTAGGAGAAGATAAGGAACACAGCCATTATCAAGAAATCACATTAGGATTCTCTTTTTAACCTGTTCCTTAAAACACTAGTGCTTAGGAAATCTATTGGAGGCAGAAGCAGTCAAGGGTAGCTTAGGGTTAGGGTTAGTGTTAGGGTTAGGGTTAGGGTACGGCTTAGGGTACGGATTCGGGTACGGGTTCGGGTACGGCGTAGGGTATGGTTTAGGGTTAGAGTTAGGGTTAGTTTGAGGGTTAGGGCTCGGTTTAGGGTACGGGTTAGGATTAGGGTACGTGTTAGGGTTAGGGTAGGGGTTAGGGTTAGGGTACGCATTAGGGTTAGGGTAGTTATTAAACCTATCCCACTCTCTAGATACCCCTTAGCATGTCAAAGAATATTATTTGGGGGTCCAGCCATGGAGAAGAGTTTAGACACTAGGAGAAGATAAGGAACACACCCATTATCAAGAAATCACATTAGGATTCTCTTTTTAAACTGTTCCTTAAAACACTAGTGCTTAGGAAATCTATTGGAGGCAGAAGCAGTCAAGGGTAGCTTAGGGTTAGGGTTAGGGTTAGGGTTAGTGTTAGGGTACGGCTTAGGGTACGGGTTCGGGTACGGTGTAGGGTATGGGTTCGGGTTAGGGTTAGGGTTAGTTTCAGGGTTAGGGCTCGGTTTAGGGTACGGGTTAGGATTAGGGTACGTGTTAGTGTTAGGGTAGCCGTTAGGGTTAGGGTACGCGTTAGGGTTAGGGTAGTTATTAAAACTATCCCACTCTCTAGATACCCCTTAGCACGTCAAGGAATATTATTTGGGGGTCCAGCCATGGAGAAGAGTTTAGACACTAGGCGAAGATAAGGAACACACCCATTATCAAGAAATCACATTAGGATTCTCTTTTTAACCTGTTCCTTAAAACACTAGTGCTTAGGAAATCTATTGGAGCCAGAAGCAGTCAAGGGTAGCTTACGGTTAGGGTTAGGGTTAGGTTACGGCTTAGGGTACGGGTTCGGGTACTGGTTTGCGTAAGGCGTAGGGTATGGGTTAGGGTTAGGGTTAGGGTTAGTTTGAGGGTTAGGGCCCGGTTTAGGGTACGGGTTAGGATTAGGGTACGTGTTAGGGTTAGGGTAGGTGTTAGGGTTAGGGTACGCATTAGGGTTAGGGTAGTTATTAAACCTATCCCACTCTCTAGATACCCCTTAGCACGTCAAGGAATATTATTTGGGGGTCGAGCCATGGAGAAGAGTTTAGACACTAGGAGAAGATAAGGAACACACCCATTATCAAGAAATCACATTAGGATTGCCTTTTTAACCTGTTCCTTAAAACACTAGTGCTTAGGAAATCTATTGGAGGCAGAAGCAGTCAAGGGTAGCTTAGGGTTAGGGTTAGGGTTAGGGTTAGGGTTAGGGTACGGCTTAGGGTACGGTTTTGGGTACGGGTTCGGGTACGGCGTAGGGTATGGGTTAGGGTTAGGGTTAGGGTTAGTTTGAGGGTTAGGGCTCGGTTTAGGGTACGGGTTAGGATTAGGGTATGTGTTAGGATTAGGGTAGGGGTTAGGGTTAGGGTACGCATTAGTGTTAGGGTAGTTATTAAACCTATCCCACTCTCTAGATACCCCTTAGCACGTCAAGGAATATTATTTGCGTGTCCAGCCATGGAGAAGAGTTCAGACACTAGGAGAAGATAAGGAACACACCCATTATCAAGAAATCACATTGGATTCTCTTTTTAACCTGTTCCTTAAAACACTAGTGCTTAGGAAATCTATTGGAGGCAGAAGCAGTCAAGGGTAGCTTAGGGTTAGGGTTAGGTTTAGGGTACGGCTTAGGGTACGGCTTAGGGTACGGGTTCGGTTACGGCGTAGGGTATGGTTTAGGGTTAGGGTTAGGGTTAGTTTGAGGGTTAGGGCTCGGTTTAGGGTACGGGTTAGGATTAGGATACGTGTAAGGGTTAGGGTAGGTGTTAGGGTTAGGGTACGCGTTAGGGTTAGGGTAATTATTTAACCTATCCCACTCTCTAGATACCCCTTAGCACGTCAAGGAATATTATTTGGGGGTCCAGCCATGGAGAAGAGTTTAGACAATACGAGAAGATAAGGAACACACCCATTATCAAGAAATCACATTAGGATTCTCTTTTTAACCTGTTCCTTAAAACACTAGTGCTTAGGAAATGTATTGGAGGCAGAAGCAGTCAAGGGTAGCTTAGGGTTAGGGTTAGGGTTAGGGTTAGGGTTAGGGTACGGCTTAGGGTACGGGTTCGGGTACGGCGTAGGGTATGGGTTAGTCTTAGGGTTAGGGTTAGTTTGAGGGTTAGGGCTCGGTTTAGGGTACGGGTTAGGATTAGGGTACGTGTTAGTGTTAGGGTTAGGGTACGCGTTAGGGTTAGGGTAGTTATTAAACCTATCCCACTCTCTAGATACCCTTAGCACGTCAAGGAATATTATTTGGGTGTCCAGCCATGGAGAAGAGTTCAGACACTAGGAGAAGATAAGGAACACAGCCATTATCAAGAAATCACATTGGATTCTCTTTTTAACCTGTTCCTTAAAACACTAGTGCTTAGGAAATCTATTGGAGGCAGAAGCAGTCAAGGGTAGCTTAGGGTTAGGGTTAGGTTTAGGGTACGGCTTAGGGTACGGCTTAGGGTACGGGTTCGGTTACGGCGTAGGGTATGGTTTAGGGTTAGGGTTAGGGTTAGTTTGAGGGTTAGGGCTCGGTTTAGGGTACGGGTTAGGATTAGGATACGTGTAAGGGTTAGGGTAGGTGTTAGGGTTAGGGTACGCGTTAGGGTTAGGGTAGTTATTGAACCTATCCCACTCTCTAGATACCCCTTAGCACGTAAAGGAATATTATTTGGGGGTCCAGCCATGGAGAAGAGTTCAGACACTAGGAGAAGATAAGGAACACACCCATTATCAAGAAATCACATTAGGATTCTCTTTTTAACCTGTTCCTTAAAACACTAGTGCTTAGGAAATGTATTGGAGGCAGAAGCAGTCAAGGGTAGCTTAGGGTTAGGGTTAGGGTTAGGGTTAGGGTTAGGGTACGGCTTAGGGTACGGGTTCTGGTACGGCGTAGGGTATGGGTTAGTCTTAGTGTTAGGGTTAGTTTGAGGGTTAGGGCTCGGTTTAGGGTACGGGTTAGGATTAGGGTACGTGTTAGTGTTAGGGTTAGGGTACGCGTTAGGTTTAGGGTAGTTATTAAACCTATCCCACTCTCTAGATACCCCTTAGCACGTCAAAGAATATTATTTGGGGGTCCAGCCATGGAGAAGAATTTAGACACTAGGAGAAGATAAGGAACACAGCCATTATCAAGAAATCACATTAGGATTCTCTTTTTAACCTGTTCCTTAAAACACTAGTGCTTAGGAAATCTATTGGAGGCAGAAGCAGTCAAGGGTAGCTTAGGGTTAGGGTTAGGGTTAGGGTACGGCTTAGGGTACGGGTTCGGGTACGGGTTCGGGTACGGCATAGGGTACGGGTTAGGGTTAGGGTTAGGGTTAGTTTGAGGGTTAGGGCTCGGTTTAGGGTACGGGTTAGGATTAGGTTACGTGCTAGGGTTAGGGTAGGGGTTAGGGTTAGAGTACGCGTTAGGGTTAGGGTAGTTATTGAATCTATCCCACTCTCTAGATACCCCTTAGCACGTAAAGGAATATTATTTGGGGGTCTAGCCATGGAGAAGAGTTCAGACACTAGGAGAAGATAAGGAACACACCCATTATCAAGAACTCACATTAGGATTCTCTTTTTAACCTGTTCCTTAAAACACTAGTGCTTAGGAAATCTATTGGAGGCAGAAGCAGTCAAGGGTAGCTTAGGGTTAGGGTTAGGGTTAGGGTTAGGGTTAGGGTTAGGGTACGGCTTAGGGTACGGTTTCGGTTACGGGTTCGGGTACGGTGTAGGGTATGGGTTCGGGTTAGGGTTAGGGTTAGTTTGAGGGTTAGGGCTCGGTTTAGGGTACGGGTTAGGAATAGGGTACGTGTTAGGGTTAGGGTAGGGGTTAGGGTTAGGTTACGCGTTGGGGTTAGGGTAGTTATTTAAACTATCCCACTCTCTAGATACCCCTTAGCACGTCAAGGAATATTATTTGGGGGTCCAGCCATGGAGAAGAGTTTAGACACCAGGAGAAGATAAGGAACACACCCATTATCAAGAAATCACATTAGGATTCTCTTTTTAACCTGTTCCTTAAAACACTAGTGCTTAGGAAATCTATTGGAGGCAGAAGCAGTCAAGGGTAGCTTATGGTTAGGGTTAGGGTTAGGGTTAGGGTTAGGGAACGGCTTAGGGTACGGTTTTGGGTACGGGTTCGGGTACGGCGTAGGGTATGGGTTAGGGTTAGTTTGAGGGTTAGGGCTCGGTTTAGGGTACGGGTTAGGATTAGGGTACGTGCTAGGGTTAGGGTAGGGGTTAGGGTTAGGGTATGCATTAGGGTTAGGGTAGTTATTAAACCTATCCCACTCTCTAGATACCCCTTAGAACGTCAAGGAATATTATTTGGGGGTCCAGCCATGGAGAAGAGTTTAGACACTAGGAGAAGATAAGGAACACAGCCATTATCAAGAAATCACATTAGGATTCTCTTTTTAACCTGTTCCTTAAAACACTAGTGCTTAGGAAATCTATTGGAGGCAGAAGCAGTCAAGGGTAGCTTAGGGTTAGGGTTAGTGTTAGGGTTAGGGTTAGGGTACGGCTTAGGGTACGGATTCGGGTACGGGTTCGGGTACGGCGTAGGGTATGGTTTAGGGTTAGAGTTAGGGTTAGTTTGAGGGTTAGGGCTCGGTTTAGGGTACGGGTTAGGATTAGGGTACGTGTTAGGGTTATGGTATGCATTAGGGTTAGGGTAGTTATTAAACCTATCCCACTCTCTAGATACCCCTTAGCACGTCAAGGAATATTATTTGGGGGTCCAGCCATGGAGAAGAGTTTAGACACTAGGGGAAGATAAGGAACACACCCATTATCAAGAAATCACATTAGGATTCTCTTTTTAACCTGTTCCTTAAAACACTAGTGCTTAGGAAATCTATTGGAGCCAGAAGCAGTCAAGGGTAGCTTACGGTTAGGGTTAGGGTTAGGTTACGGCTTAGGGTACGGGTTCGGGTACTGGTTTGCGTAAGACGTAGGGTATGGGTTAGGGTTAGGGTTAGGGTTAGTTTGAGGGTTAGGGCTCGGTTTAGGGTACGGGTTAGGATTAGGGTACGTGTTAGGATTAGGGTAGGGGTTAGGGTTAGGGTACGCATTAGTGTTAGGGTAGTTATTAAACCTATCCCACTCTCTAGATACCCCTTAGCACGTCAAGGAATATTATTTGGGTGTCCAGCCATGGAGAAGAGTTCAGACACTAGGAGAAGATAAGGAACACACCCATTATCAAGAAATCACATTGGATTCTCTTTTTAACCTGTTCCTTAAAACACTAGTGCTTAGGAAATCTATTGGAGGCAGAAGCAGTCAAGGGTAGCTTAGGGTTAGGGTTAGGTTTAGGGTACGGCTTAGGGTACGGCTTAGGGTACGGGTTCGGTTACGGCGTAGGGTATGGTTTAGGGTTAGGGTTAGGGTTAGTTTGAGGGTTAGGGCTCGGTTTAGGGTACGGGTTAGGATTAGGATACGTGTAAGGGTTAGGGTAGGTGTTAGGGTTAGGGTACGCGTTAGGGTTAGGGTAATTATTTAACCTATCCCACTCTCTAGATACCCCTTAGCACGTCAAGGAATATTATTTGGGGGTCCAGCCATGGAGAAGAGTTTAGACACTACGAGAAGATAAGGAACACACCCATTATCAAGAAATCACATTAGGATTCTCTTTTTAACCTGTTCCTTAAAACACTAGTGCTTAGGAAATCTATTGGAGGCAGAAGCAGTCAAGGGTAGCTTAGGGTTAGGGTTAGGGTTAGGGTTAGAGTTAGGGTACGGCTTAGGGTACGGGTTCGGGTACGGTGTAGGGTATGGGTTAGGGTTAGGGTTAGGGTTTGTTTGAGGGTTAGGGCTCGGTTTAGGGTACGGGTTAGGATTAGGGTACGTGTTAGTGTTAGGGTAGCCGTTAGGGTTAGGGTATGCGTTAGGGTTAGGGTAGTTATTAAAACTATCCCACTCTCTAGATACCCCTTAGCACGTCAAGGAATATTATTTGGGGCTCCAGCCATGGAGAAGAGTTTGGACACTAGGGGAAGATAAGGAACACACCCATTATCAAGAAATCACATTAGGATTCTCTTTTTAACCTGTTCCTTAAAACACTAGTGCTTAGGAAATGTATTGTAGCCAGAAGCAGTCAAGGGTAGTTTACGGTTAGGGTTAGGGTTAGGTTACGGCTTAGGGTACCGGTTCGGGTACGGGTTCGTGTACGGCGTAGGGTATGAGTTAGGGTTAGGGTTAGGGTTAGTTTGAGGGTTAGGGCTCGGTTTAGGGTACGGGTTAGGATTAGGGTACGTGTTAGGGTTAGGGTAGGGGTTAGGGTTAGGGTACGCTTTAGGGTTAGGGTAGTTATTAAACCTATCCCACTGTCTAGATACCCCTTAGCACGTCAAAGAATATTATTTGGGGGTCCAGCCATGGAGAAGAGTTTAGACACTAGGAGAAGATAAGGAACACACCCATTATCAAGAAGTCACATTAGGATTCTCTTTTTAACCTGTTCCTTAAAACACTAGTGCTTAGGAAATCTATTGGAGGCAGAAGCAGTCAAGGGTACCTTAGGGTTAGGGTTAGGGTTAGGGTACGGCTTAGGGTACGGGTTCGGGTACGGGTTCGGGTACGGTGTAGGGTATGGGTTAGGGTTAGGGTTAGGGTTAGTTTGAGGGTTAGGGCTCGGTTTAGGGTACGGGTTAGGATTAGGGTACGTGTTAGTGTTAGGGTAGCCGTTAGGGTTAGGGTACGCGTTAGGGTTCGGGTAGTTATTAAAACTATCCCACTCTCTAGATACCCCTTAGCACGTCAAGGAATATTATTTGGGGGTCCAGCCATGGAGAAGAGTTTAGACACTAGGGGAAGATAAGGAACACACCCATTATCAAGAAATCACATTAGGATTCTCTTTTTAACCTGTTCCTTAAAACACTAGAGCTTAGGAAATCTATTGGAGCCAGAAGCAGTCAAGGGTAGCTTACGGTTAGGGTTAGGGTTAGGTTACGGCTTAGGGTACGGGTTCCGGTACGGGTTCGGGTACGGCGTAGGGTATGGGTTAGGGTTAGGGTTAGGGTTAGGGTTAGGGTTAGGGTACGGCTTAGGGTAAGGGTTCGGGTACGGGTTCGGTTACGGCGTAGGGTATGGGTTAGGGTTAGGGTTAGGGTTAGTTTGAGGGTTAGGGCTCGGTTTAGTGTACGGGTTAGGATTAGGGTACGTGCTAGGGTTAGGGTAGGGGATAGGGTTATGGTACGCGTTAGGGTTAGGGTAGTTATTGAACCTATCCCACTCTCTAGATACCCCTTAGCACGTAAAGGAATATTATTTGGGGGTCCAGCCATGGAGAAGAGTTCAGACACTAGGAGAAGATAAGGAACACAGCCATTATGAAGAAATCACAATAGGATTCTCTTTTTAACCTGTTCCTTAAAACACTAGTGCTTAGGAAATCTATTGGAGGCAGAAGCAGTCAAGGGTAGCTTAGGGTTAGGGTTAGGGTTAGGGTTAGGGTACGGCTTAGGGTACGGGTTCGGTTACGGGTTCGGGTACGGCGTAGGATATGGGTTAGGGTTAGGGTTAGGGTTAGTTTGAGGGTTAGGGCTAGGTTTAGGGTACGGGTTAGGATTAGGGTACGTGTTAGGGTTAGGGTAGGGGTTAGGGTTAGGGTACGCGTTAGGGTTAGGGTAGTTATTAAACCTATCCCACTCTCTAGATACCCCTTAGCACGTCAAGGAATATTATTTGGGGGTCCAGCCATGGAGAAGAGTTTAGACACTAGGAGAAGATAAGGAACACAGCCATTATCAAGAAATCACATTAGGATTCTCTTTTTAACCTGTTCCTTAAAACACTAGTGCTTAGGAAATCTATTGGAGCCAGAAACAGTCAAGGGTAGCTTACGGTTAGGGTTAGGGTTAGGTTACGGCTTAGGGTACGGGTTCGGGTACGGGTTTGCGTACGGCGTAGGGTATGAGTTAGGGTTAGGGTTAGGGTTAGTTTGAGGGTTAGGGCCCGGTTTAGGGTACGGGTTAGGATTAGGGTACGTGTTAGGGTTAGGGTAGGTGTTAGGGTTAGGGTACGCGTTAGGGTTAGGGTAGTTATTAAACCTATCCCACTCTCTAGATACCCCTTAGCACGTCAAGGAATATTATTTGGGGGTCGAGCCATGGAGAAGAGTTTAGACACTAGGAGAAGATAAGGAACACACCCATTATCAAGAAATCACATTAGGATTGCCTTTTTAACCTGTTCCTTAAAACACTAGTGCTTAGGAAATCTATTGGAGGCAGAAGCAGTCAAGGGTAGCTTAGGGTTAGGGTTAGGGTTAGGGTTAGGGTTAGGGTACGGCTTAGGGTACGGTTTCGGGTACGGGTTCGGGTACGGCGTAGGGTATGGGTTAGGGTTAGGGTTAGGGTTAGTCTGAGGGTTAGGGCTCGGTTTAGGGTACGGTTTAGGATTAGGGTACGTGTTAGGATTAGGGTAGGGGTTAGGGTTAGGGTACGCATTAGGGTTAGGGTAGTTATTAAACCTATCCCACTCTCTAGATACCCCTTAGAACGTCAAGGAATATTATTTGGGTGTCCAGCCATGGAGAAGAGTTTAGACACTAGGAGAAGATAAGGAACACACCCATTATCAAGAAATCACATTAGGATTCTCTTTTTAACCTGTTCCTTAAAACACTAGTGCTTAGGAAATCTATTGGAGGCAGAAGCAGTCAAGGGTAGCTTAGGGTTAGGGTTAGGGTTAGGGTTAGAGTTAGGGTACGGCTTAGGGTACGGGTTCGGGTACGGTGTAGGGTATGGGTTCGGGTTAGGGTTAGGGTTGGTTTGAGGGATAGGGCTCGGTTTAGGGTACGGGTTAGGATTAGGGTACGTGTTAGTGTTAGGGTAGCCGTTAGGGTTAGGGTACGCGTTAGGGTTAGGGTAGTTATTAAACCTATCCCACTCTCTAGATACCCCTTAGCACGTCAAGGAATATTATTTGGGGGTCCAGCCATGGAGAAGAGTTTAGACACTAGGCGAAGATAAGGAACACACCCATTATCAAGAAATCACATTAGGATTCTCTTTTTAACCTGTTCCTTAAAACACTAGTGCTTAGGAAATCTATTGGAGGCAGAAGCAGTCAAGGGTAGCTTAGGGTTAGGGTTAGGGTTAGTGTTAGGGTTAGGGTACGGCTTAGGGTACGGGTTCGGGTACGGGTTCGGGTACGGCGTAGGGTATGGTTTAGGTTTAGAGTTAGGGTTAGTTTGAGAGTTAGGGCTCGGTTTAGGGTACGGGTTAGTATTAGGGTACGTGTTAGGGTTAGGGTAGGGGTTAGGGTTAGGGTACGCGTTAGCATTAGGGTAGTTATTAAACCTATCCCACTCTCTAGATACCCCTTAGCACGTCAAGGAATATTATTTGGGGGTCCAGCCATGGAGAAGAGTTTAGACACTAGGAGAAGATAAGGAACACACCCATTTTCAAGAAATCACATTAGAATTTTCTTTTTAACCTGTTCCTTAAAACACTAGTGCTTAAGAAATCTATTGGAGGCAGAAGCAGTCAAGGGTACCTTAGGGTTAGGGTTAGGGTTAGGGTTAGGGTTAGGGTACGGCTTAGGGTATGGTTTTGGGTACGGGTTCGTGTACGGCGTAGGGTATGGGTTAGGGTTAGGGTTAGGGTTAGTTTGAGGGTTAGGGCTCGGTTTAGGGTACGGTTTAGGATTAGAGTACGTGTTAGGATTAGGGTAGGGGTTAGGGTTAGGGTACGCATTAGGGTTAGGGTAGTAATTAAACCTATCCCACTCTCTAGATACCCCTTAGCACGTCAAGGAATATTATTTGGCGGTCCAGCCATGGAGAAGAGTTTAGACACTAGGAGAAGATAAGGAACACACCCATTATCAAGAAATCACATTAGGATTCTCTTTTTAACCTGTTCCTTAAAACACTAGTGCTTAGGCAATCTATTGGAGGCAGAAGCAGTCAAGGGTAGCTTAGGGTTAGGGTTAGGGTTAGGGTTAGAGTTAGGGTACGGCTTAGGGTACGGGTTCGGGTACGGTGTAGGGTATGGGTTCGGGTTAGGGTTAGGGTTGGTTTGAGGGTTAGGGCTCGGTTTTGGGTACGGGTTAGGATTAGGGTACGTGTTAGTGTTAGGGTAGCCGTTAGGGTTAGGGTACGCGTTAGGGTTAGGGTAGTTATTAAAACTATCCCACTCTCTAGATACCCCTTAGCACGTCAAGGAATATTATTTGGGGGTCCAGCCATGGAGAAGAGTTTAGACACTAGGGGAAGATAAGGAACACACCCATTATCAAGAAATCACATTAGGATTCTCTTTTTAACCTGTTCCTTAAAACACTAGTGCTTAGGAAATCTATTGGAGGCAGAAGCAGTCAAGGGTAGCTTAGGGTTAGGGTTAGGGTTAGGGTTAGGGTTAGGGTACGGCTTAGGGTACGGTTTCGGTTACGGGTTCGGGTACAGTGTAGGGTATGGGTTAGGGTTAGGGTTAGGGTTAGTTTGAGGGTTAGGGCTCGGTTTAGGGTACGGGTTAGGAATAGGGTACGTGTTAGGGTTAGGGTAGGGGTTAGGGTTAGGGTACGCGTTGGGGTTAGGGTAGTTATTTAACCTATCCCACTCTCTAGATAACCCTTAGCACGTCAAGGAATATTATTTGGGGGTCCAGCCATGGAGAAGAGTTTAGACACTAGGAGAAGATAAGGAACACAGCCATTATCAAGAAATCACATTAGGATTCTCTTTTTAACCTGTTCCTTAAAACACTAGTGCTTAGGAAATCTATTGGAGGCAGAAGCAGTCAAGGGTAGCTTAGGGTTAGGGTTAGGGTTAGGGTACGGCTTAGGGTACGGGTTCGGGTACGGGTTCGGTTACGGCGTAGGGTATGGGTTAGGGTTAGGGTTAGGGTTAGTTTGAGGGTTAGGGCTCGGTTTAGGGTACGGGTTAGGATTAGGGTACATTCTAGGGTTAGGGTAGGGGTTAGGGTTAGGGTACGCGTTAGGGTTAGGGTAGTTATTGAACCTATCCAACTCTCTAGATACCCCTTAGCACGTAAAGGAATATTATTTGGGGGTCCAGCCATGGAGAAGAGTTCAGACACTAGGAGAAGATAAGGAACACACTCATTATCAAGAAATCACAATAGGATTCTCTTTTTAACCTGTTCCTTAAAACACTAGTGCTTAGGAAATCTATTGGAGGCAGAAGCAGTCAAGGGTAGCTTAGGATTAGGGTTAAGGTTAGGGTTAGGGTTAGGGTACGGCTTAGGGTACGGGTTCGGTTCCGGGTTCGGGTACGGCGTAGGGTATGGATTAGGGTTAGGGTTAGGGTTAGTTTGAGGGTTAGGGCTCGGTTTAGGGTATGGGTTAGGATTAGGGTACGTGTTAGGTTTAGGGTAGGGGTTAGGGTTAGGGTACGCGTTAGGGTTAGGGTAGTTATTAAACCTATCCCACTATCTAGATACCCCTTAGCACGTCAAGGAATATTATTTGGGGGTCCAGCCATGGAGAAGAGTTTAGACACCAGGAGAAGATAAGGAACACACCCATTATCAAGAAATGACATTAGGATTCTCTTTTTAACCTGTGCCTTAAAACACTAGTGCTTAGGAAATCTATTGGAGGCAGAAGCAGTCAAGGGTAGCTTAGGTTTAGGGTTAGGGTTAGGGTTAGGGTTAGGGTTAGGGTACGGCTTAGGGTACGGTTTCGGTAACGGGTTCGGGTACGGTGTAGGGTATGGGTTAGGGTTAGGGTTAGGGTTAGTTTGAGGGTTAGGGCTCGGTTTAGGGTACGGGTTAGGATTAGGGTACGTGTTAGGGTTAGGGTAGGGGTTACGGTTAGGGTACGCGTTGGGGTTAGGGTAGTTATTTAACCTATCCCACTCTCTAGATACCCCTTAGCACGTCAAGGAATATTATTTGGGGGTCCAGCCATGGAGAAGAGTTTAGACACTAGGAGAAGATAAGGAACACAGCCATTATCAAGAAATCACCTTAGGATTCTCTTTTTAACCTGTTCCTTAAAACACTAGTGCTTAGGAAATCTATTGGAGGCAGAAGCAGTCAAGGGTAGCTTAGGTTTAGGGTTAGGGTTAGGGTACGTCTTAGGGTACGGGTTCGGGTACGGGTTCGGTTACGGCGTAGGGTATGGGTTAGGGTTAGGGTTAGGGTTAGTTTGAGGGTTAGGGCTCGGTTTAGGGTACGGGTTAGGATTAGGGTACATGCTAGGGTTAGGGTAGGGGTTAGGGTTAGGGTATGCGTTAGGGTTAGGGTAGTTATTAAAACTATCCCACTCTCTAGATACCCCTTAGCACGTCAAGGAATATTATTTGGGGGTCCAGCCATGGAGAAGAGTTTGGACACTAGGGGAAGATAAGGAACACACCCATTATCAAGAAATCACCTTAGGATTCTCTTTTTAACCTGTTCCTTAAAACACTAGTGCTTAGGAAATCTATTGGAGCCAGAAGCAGTCAAGGGTAGTTTACGGTTAGGGTTAGGGTTAGGTTACGGCTTAGGGTACCGGTTCGGGTACGGGTTCGTGTACGGCGTAGGGTATGAGTTAGGGTTAGGGTTAGTTAGTTTGAGGGTTAGGGCTCGGTTTGGGGTACGGGTTAGGATTAGGGTACGTGTTAGGGTTAGGGTAGGGGTTAGGGTTAGGGTACGCGTTAGGGTTAGGGTAGTTATTAAACCTATCCCACACTCTAGATACCCCTTAGCACGTCAAGGAATATTATTTGGGGGTCCAGCCATGGAGAAGAGTTTAGACACTAGGAGAAGATAAGGAACACACCCATTATCAAGAAATCACATTAGGATTCTCTTTTTAACCTATTCCTTAAAACACTAGTGCTTAGGAAATCTATTGGAGGCAGAAGCAGTCAAGGGTAGCTTAGGGTTAGGGTTAGGGTTAGGGTTAGGGTTAGGGTACGGCTTAGGGTATGGTTTCGGGTACGGGTTCGGATACGGCGTAGGGTATGGGTTAGGGTTAGGGTTAGGGTTAGTTTGAGTGTTAGGGCTCAGTTTAGGGTACGGTTTAGGATTAGGGTACGTGTTAGGATTAGGGTAGGGGTTAGGGTTAGGGTACGCATTAGGGTTAGGGTAGTTATTAAACCTATCCCACTCTCTAGATACCCCTTAGCACGTCAAGGAATATTATTTGGGGGTCCAGCCATGGAGAAGAGTTTAGACACTAGGAGAAGATAAGGAACACACCCATTATCAAGAAATCACATTAGGATTCTCTTTTTAACCTGTTCCTTAAAACACTAGTGCTTAGGAAATCTATTGGAGGCAGAAGCAGTCGAGGGTAGCTTAGGGTTAGGGTTAGGTTTAGGGTACGGCTTAGGGTACGGCTTAGGGTACGGGTTCGGTTACGGCGTAGGGTATGGTTTAGGGTTAGGGTTAGGGTTAGTTTGAGGGTTAGGGCTCGGTTTAGGGTACGGGTTAGGATTAGGGTACGTGCTAGGGTTAGGGTAGGGGTTAGGGTTAGGGTACGCGTTAGGGTTAGGGTTAGGGTTAGGGTTAGGGTTAGGGTTAGGGTTAGGGTACGGCTTAGGGTATGGTTTTGGGTACGGGTTCGTGTACGGCGTAGGGTATGGGTTAGGGTTAGGGTTAGGGTTGGTTTGAGGGTTAGGGCTCGGTTTTGGGTACGGGTTAGGATTAGGGTACGTGTTAGTGTTAGGGTAGCCGTTAGGGTTAGGGTACGCGTTAGGGTTAGGGTAGTTATTAAAACTATCCCACTCTCTAGATACCCCTTAGCACGTCAAGGAATATTATTTGGGGGTCCAGCCATGGAGAAGAGTTTAGACACTAGGGGAAGAAAAGGAACACACCCATTATCAAGAAATCACATTAGGATTCTCTTTTTAACCTGTTCCTTAAAACACTAGTGCTTAGGAAATCTGTTGGAGCCAGAAGCAGTCAAGGGTAGCTTACGGTTAGGGTTAGGGTTAGGTTACGGCTTACGGTACGGGTTCGGGTACGGGTTTGCGTACGGCATAGGGTATGGGTTAGGGTTAGGGTTAGGGTTAGTTTGAGGGTTCGGGCCCGGTTTAGGGTTAGGGTTAGGATTAGGGTACGTGCTAGGGTTAGGGTAGGGGTTAGGGTTAGGGTACGCGTTAGGGTTAGGGTAGTTATTGAACCTATCCCACTCTCTAGATACCCCTTAGCACGTAAAGGAATATTATTTGGGGGTCCAGCCATGGAGAAGAGTTCAGACACTAGGAGAAGATAAGGAACACAGCCATTATGAAGAAATCACAATAGGATTCTCTTTTTAACCTGTTCCTTAAAACACTAGTGCTTAGGAAATGTATTGGAGGCAGAAGCAGTCAAGGGTAGCTTAGGGTTAGGGTTAGGGTTAGGGTTAGGGTTAGGGTACGGCTTAGGGTACGGGTTCGGGTACGGGTTCGGGTACGGCGTAGGGTATGGGTTAGGGTTAGGGTTAGGGTTAGTTTGAGGGTTAGGGCTCGGTTTAGGGTACGGGTTAGGATTAGGGTACGTGTTAGGGTTAGGGTAGGGGTTAGGGTTAGGGTACGCGTTAGGGTTAGGGTAGTTATTAAACCTATCCCACTCTCTAGATACCCCTTAGCACGTCAAGGAATATTATTTGGGGGTCCAGCCATGGAGAAGAGTTTAGACACTAGGAGAAGATAAGGAACACACCCATTATCAAGAAATCACATTAGGATTCTCTTTTTAACCTGTTCCTTAAAACACTGGTGCTTAGGAAATCTATTGGAGGCAGAAGCAGTCAAGGGTAGCTTAGGGTTAGGGTTAGGGTTAGGGTTAGGGTTAGGGTACGGCTTAGGGTACGGGTCTGGGTACGGCGTAGGGTATGGGTTAGGGTTAGTTTGAGGGTTAGGGCTCGGTTTAGGGTACGGGTTAGGATTAGGTTACGTGTTAGTGTTAGGGTAGGGGTTAGGGTTAGGGTACGCATTAGGGTTAGGGTAGTTATTAAACCTATCCCACTCTCTAGATACCCCTTAGCACGTCAAGGAATATTATTCGGGGGTCCAGCCATGGAGAAGAGTTTAGACACTAGGAGAAGATAAGGAACACACCCATTATCAAGAAATCACATTAGGATTCTCTTTTTAACCTGTTCCTTAAAACACTAGTGCTTAGGAAATCTATTGGAGGCAGAAGCAGTCAAGGGTAGCTTAGGGTTAGGGTTAGGGTTAGGGTTAGGGTTAGGGTACGGCTTAGGGTACGGTTTCGGTTACGGGTTCGGGTACAGTGTAGGGTATGGGTTAGGGTTAGGGTTAGGGTTAGTTTGAGGGTTAGGGCTCGGTTTAGGGTACGGGTTAGGAATAGGGTACGTGTTAGGGTTAGGGTAGGGGTTAGGGTTAGGGTACGCGTTGGGGTTAGGGTAGTTATTTAACCTATCCCACTCTCTAGATAACCCTTAGCACGTCAAGGAATATTATTTGGGGGTCCAGCCATGGAGAAGAGTTTAGACACTAGGAGAAGATAAGGAACACAGCCATTATCAAGAAATCACATTAGGATTCTCTTTTTAACCTGTTCCTTAAAACACTAGTGCTTAGGAAATCTATTGGAGGCAGAAGCAGTCAAGGGTAGCTTAGGGTTAGGGTTAGGGTTAGGGTACGGCTTAGGGTACGGGTTCGGGTACGGGTTCGGTTACGGCGTAGGGTATGGGTTAGGGTTAGGGTTAGGGTTAGTTTGAGGGTTAGGGCTCGGTTTAGGGTACGGGTTAGGATTAGGGTACGTGTTAGGTTTAGGGTAGGGGTTAGGGTTAGGGTACGCGTTAGGGTTAGGGTAGTTATTGAACCTATCCAACTCTCTAGATACCCCTTAGCACGTAAAGGAATATTATTTGGGGGTCCAGCCATGGAGAAGAGTTCAGACACTAGGAGAAGATAAGGAACACACTCATTATCAAGAAATCACAATAGGATTCTCTTTTTAACCTGTTCCTTAAAACACTAGTGCTTAGGAAATCTATTGGAGGCAGAAGCAGTCAAGGGTAGCTTAGGTTTAGGGTTAGGGTTAGGGTTAGGGTTAGGGTACGGCTTAGGGTACGGGTTCGGTTCCGGGTTCGGGTACGGCGTAGGGTATGGATTAGGGTTAGGGTTAGGGTTAGTTTGAGGGTTAGGGCTCGGTTTAGGGTATGGGTTAGGATTAGGGTACGTGTTAGGTTTAGGGTAGGGGTTAGGGTTAGGGTACGCGTTAGGGTTAGGGTAGTTATTAAACCTATCCCACTCTCTAGATACCCCTTAGCACGTCAAGGAATATTATTTGGGGGTCCAGCCATGGAGAAGAGTTTAGACACCAGGAGAAGATAAGGAACACACCCATTATCAAGAAATGACATTAGGATTCTCTTTTTAACCTGTGCCTTAAAACACTAGTGCTTAGGAAATCTATTGGAGGCAGAAGCAGTCAAGGGTAGCTTAGGTTTAGGGTTAGGGTTAGGGTTAGGGTTAGGGTACGGCTTAGGGTACGGTTTCGGGTACGGGTTCGGGTACGGCATAGGGTATGGGTTAGGGTTAGGGTTAGGGTTAGTTTGAGGGTTAGGGCTCGGTTTAGGGTACGGGTTAGTATTAGGGTACGTGCTAGGGTTAGGGTAGGGGTTAGGGTTAGGGTATGCGTTAGGGTTAGGGTAGTTATTAAACCTATCCCACTCTCTCGATACCCCTTAGCACGTCAAGGAATATTATTTGGGGGTCCAGCCATGGAGAAGAGTTTAGACACTAGGAGAAGATAAGGAACACAGCCATTATCAAGAAATCACATTAGGATTCTCTTTTTAACCTGTTCCTTAAAACACTAGTGCTTAGGAAATCTATTGGAGGCAGAAGCAGTCAAGGGTACCTTAGGGTTAGGGTTAGGGTTAGGGTACGGCTTAGGGTACGGGTTCGGGTACGGGTTCGGGTACGGCATAGGGTATGGGTTAGGGTTAGGGTTAGGGTTAGTTTGAGGGTTAGGGCTCGGTTTAGTGTACCGGTTAGGATTAGGGTACGTGCTAGGGTTAGGGTAGGGGTTAGGGTTAGAGTACGCGTTAGGGTTAGGGTAGTTATTGAACCTATCCCACTCTCTAGATACCCCTTAGCACGTAAAGTAATATTATTTGGGGGTCTAGACATGGAGAAGAGTTCAGACACTAGGAGAAGATAAGGAACACACCCATTATCAAGAAATCACATTAGGATTCTCTTTTTAACCTGTTCCTTAAAACACTAGTGTTTAGGAAATCTATTGGAGGCAGAAGCAGTCAAGGGTAGCTTAGGGTTAGGGTTAGGGTTAGGGTTAGGGTTAGGGTTAGGGTACGGCTTAGGGTACGGTTTCGGTAACGGGTTCGGGTACGGTGTAGGGTATGGGTTAGGGTTAGGGTTAGGGTTAGTTTGAGGGTTAGGGCTCGGTTTAGGGTACGGGTTAGGATTAGGGTACGTGTTAGGGTTAGGGTAGGGGTTAGGGTTAGGGTACGCGTTGGGGTTAGGGTAGTTATTTAAGCTATCTCACTCTCTAGATACCCCTTAGCACGTCAAGGAATATTATTTGGGGGTCCAGCCATGGAGAAGAGTTTAGACACTAGGAGAAGATAAGGAACACAGCCATTATCAAGAAATCACCTTAGGATTCTCTTTTTAACCTGTTCCTTAAAACACTAGTGCTTAGGAAATCTATTGGGGGCAGAAGCAGTCAAGGGTAGCTTAGGTTTAGGGTTAGGGTTAGGGTACGGCTTAGGGTACGGGTTCGGGTACGGGTTCGGTTACGGCGTAGGGTATGGGTTAGGGTTAGGGTTAGGGTTAGTTTGAGGGTTAGGGCTAGGTTTAGGGTACGGGTTAGGATTAGGGTACATGCTAGGGTTAGGGTAGGGGTTAGGGTTAGGGTATGCGTTAGGGTTAGGGTAGTTATTAAAACTATCGCACTCTCTAGATACCCCTTAGCACGTCAAGGAATATTATTTGGGGGTCCAGCCATGGAGAAGAGTTTGGACACTAGGGGAATATAAGGAACACACCCATTATCAAGAAATCACCTTAGGATTCTCTTTTTAACCTGTTCCTTAAAACACTAGTGCTTAGGAAATCTATTGGAGCCAGAAGCAGTCAAGGGTAGTTTACGGTTAGGGTTAGGGTTAGGTTACGGCTTAGGGTACCGGTTCGGGTACGGGTTCGTGTACGGCGTAGGGTATGAGTTAGGGTTAGGGTTAGGGTTAGTTTGAGGGTTAGGGCTCGGTTTGGGGTACGGGTTAGGATTAGGGTACGTGTTAGGGTTAGGGTAGGGGTTAGGGTTAGGGTACGCGTTAGGGTTAGGGTAGTTATTAAACCTATCCCACACTCTAGATACCCCTTAGCACGTCAAGGAATATTATTTGGGGGTCCAGCCATGGAGAAGAGTTTAGACACTAGGAGAAGATAAGGAACACACCCATTATCAAGAAATCACATTAGGATTCCCTTTTTAACCTGTTCCTTAAAACACTAGTGCTTAGGAAATCTATTGGAGGCAGAAGCAGTCAAGGGTAGCTTAGGGTTAGGGTTAGGGTTAGGGTTAGGGTTAGGGTACGGCTTAGGGTATGGTTTCGGGTACGGGTTCGGATACGGCGTAGGGTATGGGTTAGGGTTAGGGTTAGGGTTAGTTTGAGTGTTAGGGCTCAGTTTAGGGTACGGTTTAGGATTAGGGTACGTGTTAGGATTAGGGTAGGGGTTAGGGTTAGGGTACGCATTAGGGTTAGGGTAGTTATTAAACCTATCCCACTCTCTAGATACCCCTTAGCACGTAAAGGAATATTATTTGGGGGTCCAGCCATGGAGAAGAGTTCAGACACTAGGAGAAGATAAGGAACACAGCCATTATGAAGAAATCACAATAGGATTCTCTTTTTAACCTGTTACTTAAAACACTAGTGCTTAGGAAATGTATTGGAGGCAGAAGCAGTCAAGGGTAGCTTAGGGTTAGGGTTAGGGTTAGGGTTAGGGTTAGGGTACGGCTTAGGGTACGGGTTCGGGTACGGGTTCGGGTACGGCGTAGGGTATGGGTTAGGGTTAGGGTTAGGGTTAGGGTTAGGGTACGGCTTAGGGTACGGGTTCGGTTACGGGTTCGGGTACGGCGTAGGGTATGGGTTAGGGTTAGGGTTAGGGTTAGTTTGAGGGTTAGGGCTCGGTTTAGGTTACGGGTTAGGAATAGGGTACGTGTTAGGGTTAGGGTAGGGGTTAGGGTTACGGTACGCGTTAGGGTTAGGGTAGTTATTAAACCTATCCCACTCTCTAGATACCCCTTAGCACGTCAAGGAATATTATTTGGGGGTCCAGCCATGGAGAAGAGTTTAGACACTAGGAGAAGATAAGGAACACCCCCATTATCAAGAAATCACATTAGGATTCTCTTTTTAACCTGTTCCTTAAAACACTAGTGCTTAGGAAATCTATTGGAGGCAGAAGCAGTCAAGGGTAGCTTAGGGTTAGGGTTAGGGTTAGGGTTAGGGTTAGGGTACGGCTTAGGGTACGGGTTCGGTTACGGGTTCGGGTACGGCGTAGGGTATGGGTTAGGGTTAGGGTTAGGGTTAGTTTGAGGGTTAGGGCTCGGTTTAGGGTACGGGTTAGGATTAGGGTACGTGTTAGGGTTAGGGTAGGGGTTAGGGTTAGGGTACGCGTTAGGGTTAGGGTAGTTATTAAACCTATCCCACTCTCTAGATACCCCTTAGCACGTCAAGGAATATTATTTGGGGGTCCAGCCATGGAGAATAGTTCAGACACTAGGAGAAGATAAGGAACACACCCATTATCAAGAAATCACATTAGGATTCTCTTTTTAACCTTTTCCTTAAAACACTAGTGCTTAGGAAATCTATTGGAGGCAGAAGCAGTCAAGGGTAGCTTAGGGTTAGGGTTAGGGTTAGGGTTAGGGTTAGGGTACGGCTTAGGGTACGGGTTCGGGTACGGCGTAGGGTATGGGTTAGGCTTAGGGTTAGGGTTAGTTTGAGGGTTAGGGCTCGGTTTAGGGTACGGGTTAGGATTAGGTTACATGCTAGGGTTAGGGTTAGAGTACGCGTTAGGGTTAGGGTAGTTATTGAACCTATCCCACTCTCTAGATACCCCTTAGCACGTAAAGGAATATTATTTGGGGGTCTAGCCATGGAGAAGAGTTCAGACACTAGGAGAAGATAAGGAACACACCCATTATCAAGAAATCACATTAGGATACTCTTTTTAACCTGTTCCTTAAAACACTAGTGCTTAGGAAATCTATTGGAGGCAGAAGCAGTCAAGGGTAGCTTAGGGTTAGGGTTAGGGTTAGGGTTAGGGTTAGGGTTAGGGTACGGCTTAGGGTACGGTTTCGGTTACGGGTTCGGGTACGGTGTAGGGTATGGGTTAGGGTTAGGGTTAGGGTTAGTTTGAGGGTTAGGGCTCGGTTTAGGGTACGGGTTAGGATTAGGTTACGTGTTAGGGTTAGGGTACGCGTTGGGGTTAGGGTAGTTATTTAACCTATCCCACTCTCTAGATACCCCTTAGCACGTCAAGGAATATTATTTGGGGGTCCAGCCATGGAGAAGAGTTTAGACACTAGGAGAAGATAAGGAACACAGCCATTATCAAGAAATCACCTTAGGATTCTCTTTTTAACCTGTTCCTTAAAACACTAGTGCTTAGGAAATCTATTGGAGGCAGAAGCAGTCAAGGGTAGCTTAGGGTTAGGGTTAGGGTTAGGGTTAGGGTTAGGGTACGGCTTAGGGTATGGTTTCGGGTACGGGTTCGGATACGGCGTAGGGTATGGGTTAGGGTTAGGGTTAGGGTTAGTTTGAGTGTTAGGGCTCAGTTTAGGGTACGGTTTAGGATTAGGGTACGTGTTAGGATTAGGGTAGGGGTTAGGGTTAGGGTACGCATTAGGGTTAGGGTAGTTATTAAACCTATCCCACTCTCTAGATACCCCTTAGCACGTCAAGGAATATTATTTGGGGGTCCAGCCATGGAGAAGAGTTTAGACACTAGGAGAAGATAAGGAACACACCCATTATCAAGAAATCACATTAGGATTCTCTTTTTAACCTGTTCCTTAAAACACTAGTGCTTAGGAAATCTATTGGAGGCAGAAGCAGTCAAGGGTAGCTTAGGGTTAGGGTTAGGGTTAGGGTTAGAGTTAGGGTACGGCTTAGGGTACGGGTTCGGGTACGGTGTAGGGTATGGGTTCGGGTTAGGGTTAGGGTTGGTTTGAGGGTTAGGGCTCGGTTTAGGGTACGGGTTAGGATTAGGATACGTGTTAGTGTTAGGGTAGCCGTTAGGGTTAGGGTACGCGTTAGGGTTAGGGTAGTTATTAAAACTATCCCACTCTCTAGATACCCCTTAGCACGTCAAGGAATATTATTTGGGGGTCCAGCCATGGAGAAGAGTTTAGACACTAGGGGAAGATAAGGAACACACCCATTATCAAGAAATCACATTAGGATTCTCTTTTTAACCTGTTCCTTAAAACACTAGTGCTTAGGAAATCTATTGGAGCCAGAAGCAGTCAAGGGTAGCTTACGGTTAGTGTTAGGGTTAGGTTACGGCTTACAGTACGGGTTCGGGTACGGGTTTGCGTACGGCATAGGGTATGGGTTAGGGTTAGGGTTAGGGTTAGTTTGAGGGTTAGGGCCCGGTTTAGGGTACGGGTTAGGATTAGGGTACGTGTTAGGGTTAGGGTAGGTGTTAGGGTTAGGGTACGCGTTAGGGTTAGGGTAGTTATTAAACCTATCCCACTCTCTAGATACCCCTTAGCACGTCAAGGAATATTATTTGGGGGTCCAGCCATGGAGAAGAGTTTAGACACTAGGAGAAGATAAGGAACACACCCATTATCAAGAAATCACATTGGATTCTCTTTTTAACCTGTTCCTTAAAACACTAGTGCTTAGGAAATCTATTGGAGGCAGAAGCAGTCGAGGGTAGCTTAGGGTTAGGGTTAGGTTTAGGGTACGGCTTAGGGTACGGCTTAGGGTACGGGTTCGGTTACGGCGTAGGGTATGGTTTAGGGTTAGGGTTAGGGTTAGTTTGAGGGTTAGGGCTCGGTTTAGGGTACGGGTTAGGATTAGGGTACGTGCTAGGGTTAGGGTAGGGGTTAGGGTTAGGGTACGCGTTAGGGTTAGGGTAGTTATTGAACCTATCCCACTCTCTAGATACCCCTTAGCACGTCAAGGAATATTATTTGGGGGTCCAGCCATGGAGAAGAGTTCAGACACTAGGAGAAGATAAGGAACACAGCCATTATGAAGAAATCACAATAGGATTCTCTTTTTAACCTGTTCCTTAAAACACTAGTGCTTAGGAAATGTATTGGAGGCAGAAGCAGTCAAGGGTAGCTTAGGGTTAGGGTTAGGGTTAGGGTTAGGGTTAGGGTACGGCTTAGGGTACGGGTTCGGGTACGGGTTCGGGTACGGCGTAGGGTATGGGTTAGGGTTAGGGTTAGGGTTAGGGTTAGGGTTAGGGTTAGGGTACGGCTTAGGGTACGGGTTCGGTTACGGGTTCGGGTACGGCGTAGGGTATGGGTTAGGGTTAGGGTTAGGGTTAGTTTGAGGGTTAGGGCTCGGTTTAGGTTACGGGTTAGGATTAGGGTACGTGTTAGGGTTAGGGTAGGGGTTAGGGTTAGGGTACGCGTTAGGGTTAGGGTAGTTATTAAACCTATCCCACTCTCTAGATACCCCTTAGCACGTCAAGGAATATTATTTGGGGGTCCAGCCATGGAGAAGAGTTTAGACACTAGGGGAAGATAAGGAACACACCCATTATCAAGAAATCACATTAGGATTCTCTTTTTAACCTGTTCCTTAAAACACTAGTGCTTAGGAAATCTATTGGAGCCAGAAGCAGTCAAGGGTAGCTTACGGTTAGTGTTAGGGTTAGGTTACGGCTTACAGTACGGGTTCGGGTACGGGTTTGCGTACGGCATAGGGTATGGGTTAGGGTTAGGGTTAGGGTTAGTTTGAGGGTTAGGGCCCGGTTTAGGGTACGGGTTAGGATTAGGGTACGTGTTAGGGTTAGGGTAGGTGTTAGGGTTAGGGTACGCGTTAGGGTTAGGGTAGTTATTAAACCTATCCCACTCTCTAGATACCCCTTAGCACGTCAAGGAATATTATTTGGGGGTCCAGCCATGGAGAAGAGTTTAGACACTAGGAGAAGATAAGGAACACACCCATTATCAAGAAATCACATTGGATTCTCTTTTTAACCTGTTCCTTAAAACACTAGTGCTTAGGAAATCTATTGGAGGCAGAAGCAGTCGAGGGTAGCTTAGGGTTAGGGTTAGGTTTAGGGTACGGCTTAGGGTACGGCTTAGGGTACGGGTTCGGTTACGGCGTAGGGTATGGTTTAGGGTTAGGGTTAGGGTTAGTTTGAGGGTTAGGGCTCGGTTTAGGGTACGGGTTAGGATTAGGGTACGTGCTAGGGTTAGGGTAGGGGTTAGGGTTAGGGTACGCGTTAGGGTTAGGGTAGTTATTGAACCTATCCCACTCTCTAGATACCCCTTAGCACGTCAAGGAATATTATTTGGGGGTCCAGCCATGGAGAAGAGTTCAGACACTAGGAGAAGATAAGGAACACAGCCATTATGAAGAAATCACAATAGGATTCTCTTTTTAACCTGTTCCTTAAAACACTAGTGCTTAGGAAATGTATTGGAGGCAGAAGCAGTCAAGGGTAGCTTAGGGTTAGGGTTAGGGTTAGGGTTAGGGTTAGGGTACGGCTTAGGGTACGGGTTCGGGTACGGGTTCGGGTACGGCGTAGGGTATGGGTTAGGGTTAGGGTTAGGGTTAGGGTTAGGGTTAGGGTTAGGGTACGGCTTAGGGTACGGGTTCGGTTACGGGTTCGGGTACGGCGTAGGGTATGGGTTAGGGTTAGGGTTAGGGTTAGTTTGAGGGTTAGGGCTCGGTTTAGGTTACGGGTTAGGATTAGGGTACGTGTTAGGGTTAGGGTAGGGGTTAGGGTTAGGGTACGCGTTAGGGTTAGGGTAGTTATTAAACCTATCCCACTCTCTAGATACCCCTTAGCACGTCAAGGAATATTATTTGGGGGTCCAGCCATGGAGAAGAGTTTAGACACTAGGAGAAGATAAGGAACACCCCCATTATCAAGAAATCACATTAGGATTCTCTTTTTAACCTGTTCCTTAAAACACTAGTGCTTAGGAAATCTATTGGAGGCAGAAGCAGTCAAGGGTAGCTTAGGGTTAGGGTTAGGGTTAGGGTTAGGGTTAGGGTACGGCTTAGGGTACGGGTTCGGTTACGGGTTCGGGTACGGCGTAGGGTATGGGTTAGGGTTAGGGTTAGGGTTAGTTTGAGGGTTAGGGCTCGGTTTAGGGTACGGGTTAGGATTAGGGTACGTGTTAGGGTTAGTGTAGGGGTTAGGGTTAGGGTACGCGTTAGGGTTAGGGTAGTTATTAAACCTATCCCACTCTCTAGATACCCCTTAGCACGTAAAGGAATATTATTTGGGGGTCCAGCCATGGAGAATAGTTCAGACACTAGGAGAAGATAAGGAACACACCCATTATCAAGAAATCACATTAGGATTCTCTTTTTAACCTGTTCCTTAAAACACTAGTGCTTAGGAAATCTATTGGAGGCAGAAGCAGTCAAGGGTAGCTTAGGGTTAGGGTTAGGGTTAGGGTTAGGGTTAGGGTACGGCTTAGGGTACGGGTTCGGGTACGGCGTAGGGTATGGGTTAGGCTTAGGGTTAGGGTTAGTTTGAGGGTTAGGGCTCGGTTTAGGGTACGGGTTAGGATTAGGGTACATGCTAGGGTTAGGGTTAGAGTACGCGTTAGGGTTAGGGTAGTTATTGAACCTATCCCACTCTCTAGATACCCCTTAGCACGTAAAGGAATATTATTTGGGGGTCTAGCCATGGAGAAGAGTTCAGACACTAGGAGAAGATAAGGAACACACCCATTATCAAGAAATCACATTAGGATTCTCTTTTTAACCTGTTCCTTAAAACACTAGTGCTTAGGAAATCTATTGGAGGCAGAAGCAGTCAAGGGTAGCTTAGGGTTAGGGTTAGGGTTAGGGTTAGGGTTAGGGTTAGGGTACGGCTTAGGGTACGGTTTCGGTTACGGGTTCGGGTACGGTGTAGGGTATGGGTTAGGGTTAGGGTTAGGGTTAGTTTGAGGGTTAGGGCTCGGTTTAGGGTACGGGTTAGGATTAGGGTACGTGTTAGGCTTAGGGTAGGGGTTAGGGTTAGGATACGCGTTAGGGTTAGGGTAGTTATTTAACCTATCCCACTCTCTAGATACCCCTTAGCACGTCAAGGAATATTATTTGGGGGTCCAGCCATGGAGAAGAGTTTAGACACTAGGAGAAGATAAGGAACACACCCATTATCAAGAAATCACATTAGGATTCTCTTTTTAACCTGTTCCTTAAAACACTAGTGCTTAGGAAATCTATTGGAGGCAGAAGCAGTCAAGGGTAGCTTAGGGTTAGGGTTAGGGTTAGGGTTAAAGTTAGGGTACGGGTTCGGGTACAGCGTAGGGTATGGGTTAGGTTTAGGGTTAGGGTTAGTTTGAGGGTTAGGGCTCGGTTTAGGGTACGGGTTAGGATTAGGGTACGTGTTAGGGTTAGGGTAGGGGTTAGGGTTAGGGTACGCGTTGGGGTTAGGGTAGTTATTTAACCTATCCCACTCTCTAGATACCCCTTAGCACGTCAAGGAATATTATTTGGGGGTCCAGCCATGGAGAAGAGTTTAGACACTAGGAGAAGATAAGGAACACAGCCATTATCAAGAAATCACATTAGGATTCTCTTTTTAACCTGTTCCTTAAAACACTAGTGCTTAGGAAATCTATTGGAGGCAGAAGCAGTCAAGGGTAGCTTAGGGTTAGGGTTAGGGTTAGGGTTAGGGTACGGCTTAGGGTACGGGTTCGGGTACGGCGTAGGGTATGGGTTAGGCTTAGGGTTAGGGTTAGTTTGAGGGTTAGGGCTCGGTTTAGGGTACGGGTTAGGATTAGGGTACGTGTTAGGGTTAGGGTTAGAGTACGCGTTAGGGTTAGGGTAGTTATTGAACCTATCCCACTCTCTAGATACCCCTTAGCACGTAAAGGAATATTATTTGGGGGTCTAGCCATGGAGAAGAGTTCAGACACTAGGAGAAGATAAGGAACACACCCATTATCAAGAAATCACATTAGGATTCTCTTTTTAACCTGTTCCTTAAAACACTAGTGCTTAGGAAATCTATTGGAGGCAGAAGTAGTCAAGGGTAGCTTAGGGTTAGGGTTAGGGTTAGGGTTAGGGTTAGGGTTAGGGTACGGCTTAGGGTACGGTTTCGGTTACGGGTTCGGGTACGGTGTAGGGTATGGGTTAGGGTTAGGGTTAGGGTTAGTTTGAGGGTTAGGGCTCGGTTTAGGGTACGGGTTAGGATTAGGGTACGTGTTAGGGTTAGGGTAGGGGTTAGGGTTAGGGTACGCGTTGGGGTTAGGGTAGTTATTTAACCTATCCCACTCTCTAGATACCCCTTAGCACGTCAAGGAATATTATTTGGGGGTCCAGCCATGGAGAAGAGTTTAGACACTAGGAGAAGATAAGGAACACAGCCATTATCAAGAAATCACCTTAGGATTCTCTTTTTAACCTGTTCCTTAAAACACTAGTGCTTAGGAAATCTATTGGAGGCAGAAGCAGTCAAGGGTAGCTTAGGGTTAGGGTTAGGGTTAGGGTACGGCTTAGGGTACGGGTTCGGGTACGGGTTCGGTTACGGCGTAGGGTATGGGTTAGGGTTAGGGTTAGGGTTAGTTTGAGGGTTAGGGCTCGGTTAAGGGTACCGGTTAGGATTAGGGTACCTGCTAGGGTTAGGGTAGGGGTTAGGGTTAGAGTACGCGTTAGGGTTAGGGTAGTTATTGAACCTATCCCACTCTCTAGATACCCCTTAGCACGTAAAGGAATATTATTTGGGGGCCTAGCCATGGAGAAGAGTTCAGACACTAGGAGAAGATAAGGAACACACCCATTATCAAGAAATCACATTAGGATTCTCTTTTTAACCTGTTCCTTAAAACACTAGTGCTTAGGAAATCTATTGGAGGCAGAAGCAGTCAAGGGTAGCTTAGGGTTAGGGTTAGGGTTAGGGTTAGGGTTAGGGTTAGGGTACGGCTTAGGGTACGGTTTCGGTTACGGGTTCGGGTACGGTGTAGGGGATGGGTTAGGGTTAGGGTTAGGGTTAGTTTGAGGGTTAGGGCTCGGTTTAGGGTACGGGTTAGGATTAGGGTACGTGTTAGGGTTAGGGTAGGGGTTAGGGTTAGGGTACGCGTTGGGGTTAGGGTAGTTATTTAACCTATCCCACTCTCTAGATACCCCTTAGCACGTCAAGGAATATTATTTGGGGGTCCAGCCATGGAGAAGAGTTTAGACACTAGGAGAAGATAAGGAACACAGCCATTATCAAGAAATCACCTTAGGATTCTCTTTTTAACCTGTTCCTTAAAACACTAGTGCTTAGGAAATCTATTGGAGGCAGAAGCAGTCAAGGGTAGCTTAGGGTTAGGGTTAGGGTTAGGGTTAGGGTTAGGGTACGGCTTAGGGTATGGTTTCGGGTACGGGTTCGGATACGGCGTAGGGTATGGGTTAGGGTTAGGGTTAGGGTTAGTTTGAGTGTTAGGGCTCAGTTTAGGGTACGGTTTAGGATTAGGGTACGTGTTAGGATTAGGGTAGGGGTTAGGGTTAGGGTACGCATTAGGGTTAGGGTAGTTATTAAACCTATCCCACTCTCTAGATACCCCTTAGCACGTCAAGGAATATTATTTGGGGGTCCAGCCATGGAGAAGAGTTTAGACACTAGGAGAAGATAAGGAACACACCCATTATCAAGAAATCACATTAGGATTCTCTTTTTAACCTGTTCCTTAAAACACTAGTGCTTAGGAAATCTATTGGAGGCAGAAGCAGTCAAGGGTAGCTTAGGGTTAGGGTTAGGGTTAGGGTTAGAGTTAGGGTACGGCTTAGGGTACGGGTTCGGGTACGGTGTAGGGTATGGGTTCGGGTTAGGGTTAGGGTTGGTTTGAGGGTTAGGGCTCGGTTTAGGGTACGGGTTAGGATTAGGATACGTGTTAGTGTTAGGGTAGCCGTTAGGGTTAGGGTACGCGTTAGGGTTAGGGTAGTTATTAAAACTATCCCACTCTCTAGATACCCCTTAGCACGTCAAGGAATATTATTTGGGGGTCCAGCCATGGAGAAGAGTTTAGACACTAGGGGAAGATAAGGAACACACCCATTATCAAGAAATCACATTAGGATTCTCTTTTTAACCTGTTCCTTAAAACACTAGTGCTTAGGAAATCTATTGGAGCCAGAAGCAGTCAAGGGTAGCTTACGGTTAGTGTTAGGGTTAGGTTACGGCTTACAGTACGGGTTCGGGTACGGGTTTGCGTACGGCATAGGGTATGGGTTAGGGTTAGGGTTAGGGTTAGTTTGAGGGTTAGGGCCCGGTTTAGGGTACGGGTTAGGATTAGGGTACGTGTTAGGGTTAGGGTAGGTGTTAGGGTTAGGGTACGCGTTAGGGTTAGGGTAGTTATTAAACCTATCCCACTCTCTAGATACCCCTTAGCACGTCAAGGAATATTATTTGGGGGTCCAGCCATGGAGAAGAGTTTAGACACTAGGAGAAGATAAGGAACACACCCATTATCAAGAAATCACATTGGATTCTCTTTTTAACCTGTTCCTTAAAACACTAGTGCTTAGGAAATCTATTGGAGGCAGAAGCAGTCGAGGGTAGCTTAGGGTTAGGGTTAGGTTTAGGGTACGGCTTAGGGTACGGCTTAGGGTACGGGTTCGGTTACGGCGTAGGGTATGGTTTAGGGTTAGGGTTAGGGTTAGTTTGAGGGTTAGGGCTCGGTTTAGGGTACGGGTTAGGATTAGGGTACGTGCTAGGGTTAGGGTAGGGGTTAGGGTTAGGGTACGCGTTAGGGTTAGGGTAGTTATTGAACCTATCCCACTCTCTAGATACCCCTTAGCACGTCAAGGAATATTATTTGGGGGTCCAGCCATGGAGAAGAGTTCAGACACTAGGAGAAGATAAGGAACACAGCCATTATGAAGAAATCACAATAGGATTCTCTTTTTAACCTGTTCCTTAAAACACTAGTGCTTAGGAAATGTATTGGAGGCAGAAGCAGTCAAGGGTAGCTTAGGGTTAGGGTTAGGGTTAGGGTTAGGGTTAGGGTACGGCTTAGGGTACGGGTTCGGGTACGGGTTCGGGTACGGCGTAGGGTATGGGTTAGGGTTAGGGTTAGGGTTAGGGTTAGGGTTAGGGTTAGGGTACGGCTTAGGGTACGGGTTCGGTTACGGGTTCGGGTACGGCGTAGGGTATGGGTTAGGGTTAGGGTTAGGGTTAGTTTGAGGGTTAGGGCTCGGTTTAGGTTACGGGTTAGGATTAGGGTACGTGTTAGGGTTAGGGTAGGGGTTAGGGTTAGGGTACGCGTTAGGGTTAGGGTAGTTATTAAACCTATCCCACTCTCTAGATACCCCTTAGCACGTCAAGGAATATTATTTGGGGGTCCAGCCATGGAGAAGAGTTTAGACACTAGGAGAAGATAAGGAACACCCCCATTATCAAGAAATCACATTAGGATTCTCTTTTTAACCTGTTCCTTAAAACACTAGTGCTTAGGAAATCTATTGGAGGCAGAAGCAGTCAAGGGTAGCTTAGGGTTAGGGTTAGGGTTAGGGTTAGGGTTAGGGTTAGGGTACGGCTTAGGGTACGGGTTCGGTTACGGGTTCGGGTACGGCGTAGGGTATGGGTTAGGGTTAGGGTTAGGGTTAGTTTGAGGGTTAGGGCTCGGTTTAGGGTACGGGTTAGGATTAGGGTACGTGTTAGGGTTAGTGTAGGGGTTAGGGTTAGGGTACGCGTTAGGGTTAGGGTAGTTATTAAACCTATCCCACTCTCTAGATACCCCTTAGCACGTAAAGGAATATTATTTGGGGGTCCAGCCATGGAGAATAGTTCAGACACTAGGAGAAGATAAGGAACACACCCATTATCAAGAAATCACATTAGGATTCTCTTTTTAACCTGTTCCTTAAAACACTAGTGCTTAGGAAATCTATTGGAGGCAGAAGCAGTCAAGGGTAGCTTAGGGTTAGGGTTAGGGTTAGGGTTAGGGTTAGGGTACGGCTTAGGGTACGGGTTCGGGTACGGCGTAGGGTATGGGTTAGGCTTAGGGTTAGGGTTAGTTTGAGGGTTAGGGCTCGGTTTAGGGTACGGGTTAGGATTAGGGTACATGCTAGGGTTAGGGTTAGAGTACGCGTTAGGGTTAGGGTAGTTATTGAACCTATCCCACTCTCTAGATACCCCTTAGCACGTAAAGGAATATTATTTGGGGGTCTAGCCATGGAGAAGAGTTCAGACACTAGGAGAAGATAAGGAACACACCCATTATCAAGAAATCACATTAGGATTCTCTTTTTAACCTGTTCCTTAAAACACTAGTGCTTAGGAAATCTATTGGAGGCAGAAGCAGTCAAGGGTAGCTTAGGGTTAGGGTTAGGGTTAGGGTTAGGGTTAGGGTTAGGGTACGGCTTAGGGTACGGTTTCGGTTACGGGTTCGGGTACGGTGTAGGGTATGGGTTAGGGTTAGGGTTAGGGTTAGTTTGAGGGTTAGGGCTCGGTTTAGGGTACGGGTTAGGATTAGGGTACGTGTTAGGCTTAGGGTAGGGGTTAGGGTTAGGATACGCGTTAGGGTTAGGGTAGTTATTTAACCTATCCCACTCTCTAGATACCCCTTAGCACGTCAAGGAATATTATTTGGGGGTCCAGCCATGGAGAAGAGTTTAGACACTAGGAGAAGATAAGGAACACACCCATTATCAAGAAATCACATTAGGATTCTCTTTTTAACCTGTTCCTTAAAACACTAGTGCTTAGGAAATCTATTGGAGGCAGAAGCAGTCAAGGGTAGCTTAGGGTTAGGGTTAGGGTTAGGGTTAAAGTTAGGGTACGGGTTCGGGTACAGCGTAGGGTATGGGTTAGGTTTAGGGTTAGGGTTAGTTTGAGGGTTAGGGCTCGGTTTAGGGTACGGGTTAGGATTAGGGTACGTGTTAGGGTTAGGGTAGGGGTTAGGGTTAGGGTACGCGTTGGGGTTAGGGTAGTTATTTAACCTATCCCACTCTCTAGATACCCCTTAGCACGTCAAGGAATATTATTTGGGGGTCCAGCCATGGAGAAGAGTTTAGACACTAGGAGAAGATAAGGAACACAGCCATTATCAAGAAATCACATTAGGATTCTCTTTTTAACCTGTTCCTTAAAACACTAGTGCTTAGGAAATCTATTGGAGGCAGAAGCAGTCAAGGGTAGCTTAGGGTTAGGGTTAGGGTTAGGGTTAGGGTACGGCTTAGGGTACGGGTTCGGGTACGGCGTAGGGTATGGGTTAGGCTTAGGGTTAGGGTTAGTTTGAGGGTTAGGGCTCGGTTTAGGGTACGGGTTAGGATTAGGGTACGTGTTAGGGTTAGGGTTAGAGTACGCGTTAGGGTTAGGGTAGTTATTGAACCTATCCCACTCTCTAGATACCCCTTAGCACGTAAAGGAATATTATTTGGGGGTCTAGCCATGGAGAAGAGTTCAGACACTAGGAGAAGATAAGGAACACACCCATTATCAAGAAATCACATTAGGATTCTCTTTTTAACCTGTTCCTTAAAACACTAGTGCTTAGGAAATCTATTGGAGGCAGAAGTATTCAAGGGTAGCTTAGGGTTAGGGTTAGGGTTAGGGTTAGGGTTAGGGTTAGGGTACGGCTTAGGGTACGGTTTCGGTTACGGGTTCGGGTACGGTGTAGGGTATGGGTTAGGGTTAGGGTTAGGGTTAGTTTGAGGGTTAGGGCTCGGTTTAGGGTACGGGTTAGGATTAGGGTACGTGTTAGGGTTAGGGTAGGGGTTAGGGTTAGGGTACGCGTTGGGGTTAGGGTAGTTATTTAACCTATCCCACTCTCTAGATACCCCTTAGCACGTCAAGGAATATTATTTGGGGGTCCAGCCATGGAGAAGAGTTTAGACACTAGGAGAAGATAAGGAACACAGCCATTATCAAGAAATCACCTTAGGATTCTCTTTTTAACCTGTTCCTTAAAACACTAGTGCTTAGGAAATCTATTGGAGGCAGAAGCAGTCAAGGGTAGCTTAGGGTTAGGGTTAGGGTTAGGGTACGGCTTAGGGTACGGGTTCGGGTACGGGTTCGGTTACGGCGTAGGGTATGGGTTAGGGTTAGGGTTAGGGTTAGTTTGAGGGTTAGGGCTCGGTTTAGGGTACCGGTTAGGATTAGGGTACCTGCTAGGGTTAGGGTAGGGGTTAGGGTTAGAGTACGCGTTAGGGTTAGGGTAGTTATTGAACCTATCCCACTCTCTAGATACCCCTTAGCACGTAAAGGAATATTATTTGGGGGCCTAGCCATGGAGAAGAGTTCAGACACTAGGAGAAGATAAGGAACACACCCATTATCAAGAAATCACATTAGGATTCTCTTTTTAACCTGTTCCTTAAAACACTAGTGCTTAGGAAATCTATTGGAGGCAGAAGCAGTCAAGGGTAGCTTAGGGTTAGGGTTAGGGTTAGGGTTAGGGTTAGGGTTAGGGTACGGCTTAGGGTACGGTTTCGGTTACGGGTTCGGGTACGGTGTAGGGTATGGGTTAGGGTTAGGGTTAGGGTTAGTTTGAGGGTTAGGGCTCGGTTTAGGGTACGGGTTAGGATTAGGGTACGTGTTAGGGTTAGGGTAGGGGTTAGGGTTAGGGTACGCGTTGGGGTTAGGGTAGTTATTTAACCTATCCCACTCTCTAGATACCCCTTAGCACGTCAAGGAATATTATTTGGGCGTCCAGCCATGGAGAAGAGTTTAGACACTAGGAGAAAATAAGGAACACAGCCATTATCAAGAAATCACCTTAGGATTCTCTTTTTAACCTGTTCCTTAAAACACTAGTGCTTAGGAAATCTATTGGAGGCAGAAGCAGTCAAGGGTAGCTTAGGGTTAGGGTTAGGGTTAGGGTACGGCTTAGGGTACGGGTTCGGGTACGGGTTCGGTTACGGCGTAGGGTATGGGTTAGGGTTAGGGTTAGGGTTAGTTTGAGGGTTAGGGCTCGGTTTAGGGTACGGGTTAGGATTAGGGTACATGCTAGGGTTAGGGTAGGGGTTAGGGTTAGGGTACGCGTTAGGGTTAGGGTAGTTATTGAACCTATCCCACTCTCTAGATACCACTTAGCACGTAAAGGAATATTATTTGGGGGTCCAGCCATGGAGAAGAGTTCAGACACTAGGAGAAGATAAGGAACACACGCATTATCAAGAAATCACATTAGGATTCTCTTTTTAAACTGTTCCTTAAAACACTAGTGCTTAGGAAATCTATTGGAGGCAGAAGCAGTCAAGGGTAGCTTAGGGTTAGGGTTAGGGTTAGGGTTAGGGTACGGGTTCGGTAACGGGTTCGGGTACGGCGTAGGGTATGGGTTAGGGTTAGGGTTAGTTTGAGGGTTAGGGCTCGGTTTAGGGTACGGGTTAGGATTAGGGTACGTGTTAGGGTTAGGGTAGGGGTTAGGGTTAGGATACGCGTTAGGGTTAGGGTAGTTATTTAACCTATCCCACTCTCTAGATACCCCTTAGCACGTAAAGGAATATTATTTGGGGGCCTAGCCATGGAGAAGAGTTCAGACACTAGGAGAAGATAAGGAACACACCCATTATCAAGAAATCACATTAGGATTCTCTTTTTAACCTGTTCCTTAAAACACTAGTGCTTAGGAAATCTATTGGAGGCAGAAGCAGTCAAGGGTAGCTTAGGGTTAGGGTTAGGGTTAGGGTTAGGGTTAGGGTTAGGGTACGGCTTAGGGTACGGTTTCGGTTACGGGTTCAGGTACGGTGTAGGGTATGGGTTAGGGTTAGGGTTAGGGTTAGTTTGAGGGTTAGGGCTCTGTTTAGGGTACGGGTTAGGATTAGGGTACGTGTTCGGGTTAGGGTAGGGGTTAGGGTTAGGGTACGCGTTGGGGTTAGGGTAGTTATTTAACCTATCCCACTCTCTAGATACCCCTTAGCACGTCAAGGAATATTATTTGGGGGTCCAGCCATGGAGAAGAGTTTAGACACTAGGAGAAGATAAGGAACACAGCCATTATCAAGAAATCACCTTAGGATTCTCTTTTTAACCTGTTCCTTAAAACACTAGTGCTTAGGAAATCTATTGGAGGCAGAAGCAGTCAAGGGTAGCTTAGGGTTAGGGTTAGGGTTAGGGTTAGAGTTAGGGTACGGCTTAGGGTACGGGTTCGGGTACGGGTTCGGTTACGGCGTAGGGTATGGGTTAGGGTTAGGGTTAGTTTGAGGGTTAGGGCTCGGTTTCGGGTACGGGTTAGGATTAGGGTACATGCTAGGTTTAGGGTAGGGGTTAGGGTTAGGGTACGCGTTAGGGTTAGGGTAGTTATTGAACCTATCCCACTCTCTAGATACCCCTTAGCACGTAAAGTAATATTTTTGGGGGTCCAGCCATGGAGAAGAGTTCAGACAGTAGGAGAAATAAGGAACACACGCATTATCAAGAAATCATATTAGGATTCTCTTTTTAAACTGTTCCTTAAAACACTAGTGCTTAGGAAATCTATTGGAGGCAGAAGCAGTCAAGGGTAGCTTAGGGTTAGGGTTAGGGTTAGGGTTAGGGTACGGGTTCGGTTACGGGTTCGGGTACGGCGTAGGGTATGGGTTAGGGTTAGGGTTAGGGTTAGTTTGAGGGTTAGGGCTCGGTTTAGGGTACGGGTTAGGATTAGGGTACGTGTTAGGGTTAGGGTAGGGGTTAGGGTTAGGATACGCGTTAGGGTTAGGGTAGTTATTTAACCTATCCCACTCTCTAGATACCCCTTAGCACGTCAAGGAATATTATTTGGGGGTCCAGCCATGGAGAAGAGTTTAGACACTAGGAGAAGATAAGGAACACACCCATTATCAAGAAATCACATTAGGATTCTCTTTTTAACCTGTTCCTTAAAACACTAGTGCTTAGGAAATCAATTGGAGGCAGAAGCAGTCAAGGGTAGCTTAGGGTTAGGGTTAGGGTTAAGGTTAGAGTTAGGGTACGGGTTCGGGTACAGCGTAGGGTATGGGTTAGGTTTAGGGTTAGGGTTAGTTTGAGGGTTAGGGCTCGGTTTAGGGTACGGGTTAGGATTAGGGTACGTGTTAGGGTTAGGGTAGGGGTTAGGGTTAGGGTACGCATTAGGGTTAGGGTAGTTATTAAACCTATCCCACTCTCGATACCCCTTAGCACGTCAAGGAATATTATTTGGGGGTCCAGCCATGGAGAAGAGTTTAGACACTAGGAGAAGATAAGGAACACACCCATTATCAAGAAATCACATTAGGATTCTCTTTTTAACCTGTTCCTTAATACACTAGTGCTTAGGAAATCTATTGGAGGCAGAAGCAGTCAAGGGTAGCTTAGGGTTAGGGTTAGGGTTAGGGTTAGGGTTAGGGTTAGGGTACGGCTTAGGGTACGGTTTCGGGTACGGGTTCGGGCACGGCGTAGGGTATGGGTTAGGGTTAGGGTTAGGGTTAGTTTGAGGGTTAGGGCTCGGTTTAGGGTACGGGTTAGGATTAGGGTACGTGTTAGTGTTAGGGTAGGGGTTAGGGTTAGGGTACGCATTAGGGTTAGGGTAGTTATTAAACCTATCCCACTCTCTAGATACCCATTAGCACGTCAAGGAATATTATTTGGGGGTACAGCCATGGAGAAGAGTTTAGACACTAGGAGAAGATAAGGAACACACCCATTATCAAGAAATCACATTAGGATTCTCTTTTTAACCTGTTCCTTAAAACACTAGTGCTTAGGAAATCTATTGGAGGCAGAAGCAGTCAAGGGTAGCTTAGGGTTAGGGTTAGGGTTAGGGTTAGAGTTAGGGTACGGCTTAGGGTACGGGTTCGGGTACGGTGTAGGGTATGGGTTCGGGTTAGGTTTAGGGTTAGTTTGAGGGTTAGGGCTCGGTTTAGGGTACGGGTTAGGATTAGGGTACGTGTTAGTGTTAGGGTAGCCGTTAGGGTTAGGGTACGCGTTAGGGTTAGGGTAGTTATTAAAACTATCCCACTCTCTAGATACCCCTTAGCACGTCAAGGAATATTATTTGGGGGTCCAGCCATGGAGAAGAGTTTAGACACTAGGGGAAGATAAGGAACACACCCATTATCAAGAAATCACATTAGGATTCTCTTTTTAACCTGTTCCTTAAAACACTAGTGCTTAGGAAATCTATTGGAGGCAGAAGCAGTCAAGGGTAGCTTAGGGTTAGGGTTAGGGTTAGGGTTAGGGTACGGCTTAGGGTACGGGTTCGGGTGCGGCGTAGGGTATGGGTTAGGCTTAGGGTTAGGGTTAGTTTGAGGGTTAGGGCTCGGTTTAGGGTACGGGTTAGGATTAGGGTACGTGTTAGGGTTAGGGTTAGAGTACGCGTTAGGGTTAGGGTAGTTATTGAACCTATCCCACTCTCTAGATACCCCTTAGCACGTAAAGGAATATTATTTGGGGGTCTAGCCATGGAGAAGAGTTCAGACACTAGGAGAAGATAAGGAACACACCCATTATCAAGAAATCACATTAGGATTCTCTTTTTAACCTGTTCCTTAAAACACTAGTGCTTAGGAAATCTATTGGAGGCAGAAGTAGTCAAGGGTAGCTTAGGTTTAGGGTTAGGGTTAGGGTTAGGGTTAGGGTTAGGGTACGGCTTAGGGTACGGTTTCGGTTACGGGTTCGGGTACGGTGTAGGGGATGGGTTAGGGTTAGGGTTAGGGTTAGTTTGAGGGTTAGGGCTCGGTTTAGGGTACGGGTTAGGATTAGGGTACGTGTTAGGGTTAGGGTAGGGGTTAGGGTTAGGGTACGCGTTGGGGTTAGGGTAGTTATTTAACCTATCCCACTCTCTAGATACCCCTTAGCACGTCAAGGAATATTATTTGGGGGTCCAGCCATGGAGAAGAGTTTAGACACTAGGAGAAGATAAGGAACACAGCCATTATCAAGAAATCACCTTAGGATTCTCTTTTTAACCTGTTCCTTAAAACACTAGTGCTTAGGAAATCTATTGGAGGCAGAAGCAGTCAAGGGTAGCTTAGGGTTAGGGTTAGGGTTAGGGTACGGCTTAGGGTACGGGTTCGGGTACGGGTTCGGTTACGGCGTAGGGTATGGGTTAGGGTTAGGGTTAGGGTTAGTTTGAGGGTTAGGGCTCGGTTTAGGGTACCGGTTAGGATTAGGGTACCTGCTAGGGTTAGGGTAGGGGTTAGGGTTAGAGTACGCGTTAGGGTTAGGGTAGTTATTGAACCTATCCCACTCTCTAGATACCCCTTAGCACGTAAAGGAATATTATTTGGGGGCCTAGCCATGGAGAAGAGTTCAGACACTAGGAGAAGATAAGGAACACACCCATTATCAAGAAATCACATTAGGATTCTCTTTTTAACCTGTTCCTTAAAACACTAGTGCTTAGGAAATCTATTGGAGGCAGAAGCAGTCAAGGGTAGCTTAGGGTTAGGGTTAGGGTTAGGGTTAGGGTTAGGGTTAGGGTACGGCTTAGGGTACGGTTTCGGTTACGGGTTCGGGTACGGTGTAGGGTATGGGTTAGGGTTAGGGTTAGGGTTAGTTTGAGGGTTAGGGCTCTGTTTAGGGTACGGGTTAGGATTAGGGTACGTGTTCGGGTTAGGGTAGGGGTTAGGGTTAGGGTACGCGTTGGGGTTAGGGTAGTTATTTAACCTATCCCACTCTCTAGATACCCCTTAGCACGTCAAGGAATATTATTTGGGGGTCCAGCCATGGAGAAGAGTTTAGACACTAGGAGAAGATAAGGAACACAGCCATTATCAAGAAATCACCTTAGGATTCTCTTTTTAACCTGTTCCTTAAAACACTAGTGCTTAGGAAATCTATTGGAGGCAGAAGCAGTCAAGGGTAGCTTAGGGTTAGGGTACGGCTTAGGGTACGGGTTCGGGTACGGGTTCGGTTACGGCGTAGGGTATGGTTTAGGGTTAGGGTTAGGGTTAGTTTGAGGGTTAGGGCTCGGTTTAGGGTACGTGTTAGGATTAGGGTACATGCTAGGGTTAGGGTAGGGGTTAGGGTTAGGGTACGCGTTAGGGTTAGGGTAGTTATTGAACCTATCCCACTCTCTAGATACCCCTTAGCACGTAAAGGAATATTATTTGGGGGTCCAGCCATGGAGAAGAGTTCAGACACTAGGAGAAGATAAGGAACACACGCATTATCAAGAAATCACATTAGGATTCTCTTTTTAAACTGTTCCTTAAAACACTAGTGCTTAGGAAATCTATTGGAGGCAGAAGCAGTCAAGGGTAGCTTAGGGTTAGGGTTAGGGTTAGGGTTAGGGTACGGGTTCGGTTACGGGTTCGGGTACGGCGTAGGGTATGGGTTAGGGTTAGGGTTAGGGTTAGTTTGAGGGTTAGGGCTCGGTTTAGGGTACGGGTTAGGATTAGGGTACGTGTTAGGCTTAGGGTAGGGGTTAGGGTTAGGATACGCGTTAGGGTTAGGGTAGTTATTTAACCTATCCCACTCTCTAGATACCCCTTAGCACGTCAAGGAATATTATTTGGGGGTCCAGCCATGGAGAAGAGTTTAGACACTAGGAGAAGATAAGGAACACACCCATTATCAAGAAATCACATTAGGATTCTCTTTTTAACCTGTTCCTTAAAACACTAGTGCTTAGGAAATCTATTGGAGGCAGAAGCAGTCAAGGGTAGCTTAGGGTTAGGGTTAGGGTTAGGGTTAAAGTTAGGGTACGGGTTCGGGTACAGCGTAGGGTATGGGTTAGGTTTAGGGTTAGGGTTAGTTTGAGGGTTAGGGCTCGGTTTAGGGTACGGGTTAGGTTTAGGGTACGTGTTAGTGTTAGGGTAGGGGTTAGGGTTAGGGTACTTATTAGGGTTAGGGTAGTTATTAAACCTATCCCACTCTCGATACCCCTTAGCACGTCAAGGAATATTATTTGGGGGTCCAGACATGGAGAAGAGTTTAGACACTAGGAGAAGATAAGGAACACACCCATTATCAAGAAATCACATTAGGATTCTCTTTTTAACCTGTTCCTTAAAACACTAGTGCTTAGGAAATCTATTGGAGGCAGAAGCAGTCAAGGCTAGCTTAGGGTTAGGGTTAGGGTTAGGGTTAGGGTTAGGGTTAGGGTACGGCTTAGGGTACGGTTTCGGTTACGGGTTCGGGTACGGTGTAGGGTATGGGTTAGGGTTAGGGTTAGGGTTAGTTTGAGGGTTAGGGCTCGGTTTAGGGTACGGGTTAGGATTAGGGTACGTGTTAGGGTTGGGTAGGGGTTAGGGTTAGGTTATGCGTTGGGGTTAGGGTAGTTATTTAACCTATCCCACTCTCTAGATACCCCTTAGCACGTCAAGGAATATTATTTGGGGGTCCAGCCATGGAGAAGAGTTTAGACACTAGGAGAAGATAAGGAACACAGCCATTATCAAGAAATCACATTAGGATTCTCTTTTTAACCTGTTCCTTAAAACACTAGTGCTTAGGAAATCTATTGGAGGCAGAAGCAGTCAAGGGTAGCTTAGGGTTAGGGTTAGGGTTAGGGTTAGAGTTAGGGTACGGCTTAGGGTACAGGTTCGGGTACGGGTTCGGTTACGGCGTAGGGTATGGGTTAGGGTTAGGGTTAGTTTGAGGGTTAGGGCTCGGTTTAGGGTACGGGTTAGGATTAGGGTACATGCTAGGTTTAGGGTAGGGGTTAGGGTTAGGGTACGCGTTAGGGTTAGGGTAGTTATTGAACCTATCCCACTCTCTAGATACCCCTTAGCACGTAAAGTAATATTTTTGGGGGTCCAGCCATGGAGAAGAGTTCAGACACTAGGAGAAATAAGGAACACACGCATTATCAAGAAATCATATTAGGATTCTCTTTTTAAACTGTTCCTTAAAACACTAGTGCTTAGGAAATCTATTGGAGGCAGAAGCAGTCAAGGGTAGCTTAGGGTTAGGGTTAGGGTTAGGGTTAGGGTACGGGTTCGGTTACGGGTTCGGGTACGGCGTAGGGTATGGGTTAGGGTTAGGGTTAGGGTTAGTTTGAGGGTTAGGGCTCGGTTTAGGGTACGGGTTAGGATTAGGGTACGTGTTAGGGTTAGGGTAGGGGTTAGGGTTAGGATACGCGTTAGGGTTAGGGTAGTTATTTAACCTATCCCACTCTCTAGATACCCCTTAGCACGTCAAGGAATATTATTTGGGGGTCCAGCCATGGAGAAGAGTTTAGACACTAGGAGAAGATAAGGAACACACCCATTATCAAGAAATCACATTAGGATTCTCTTTTTAACCTGTTCCTTAAAACACTAGTGCTTAGGAAATCAATTGGAGGCAGAAGCAGTCAAGGGTAGCTTAGGGTTAGGGTTAGGGTTAAGGTTAGAGTTAGGGTACGGGTTCGGGTACAGCGTAGGGTATGGGTTAGGTTTAGGGTTAGGGTTAGTTTGAGGGTTAGGGCTCGGTTTAGGGTACGGGTTAGGATTAGGGTACGTGTTAGGGTTAGGGTAGGGGTTAGGGTTAGGGTACGCATTAGGGTTAGGGTAGTTATTAAACCTATCCCACTCTCGATACCCCTTAGCACGTCAAGGAATATTATTTGGGGGTCCAGCCATGGAGAAGAGTTTAGACACTAGGAGAAGATAAGGAACACACCCATTATCAAGAAATCACATTAGGATTCTCTTTTTAACCTGTTCCTTAATACACTAGTGCTTAGGAAATCTATTGGAGGCAGAAGCAGTCAAGGGTAGCTTAGGGTTAGGGTTAGGGTTAGGGTTAGGGTTAGGGTTAGGGTACGGCTTAGGGTACGGTTTCGGGTACGGGTTCGGGCACGGCGTAGGGTATGGGTTAGGGTTAGGGTTAGGGTTAGTTTGAGGGTTAGGGCTCGGTTTAGGGTACGGGTTAGGATTAGGGTACGTGTTAGTGTTAGGGTAGGGGTTAGGGTTAGGGTACGCATTAGGGTTAGGGTAGTTATTAAACCTATCCCACTCTCTAGATACCCATTAGCACGTCAAGGAATATTATTTGGGGGTACAGCCATGGAGAAGAGTTTAGACACTAGGAGAAGATAAGGAACACACCCATTATCAAGAAATCACATTAGGATTCTCTTTTTAACCTGTTCCTTAAAACACTAGTGCTTAGGAAATCTATTGGAGGCAGAAGCAGTCAAGGGTAGCTTAGGGTTAGGGTTAGGGTTAGGGTTAGAGTTAGGGTACGGCTTAGGGTACGGGTTCGGGTACGGTGTAGGGTATGGGTTCGGGTTAGGTTTAGGGTTAGTTTGAGGGTTAGGGCTCGGTTTAGGGTACGGGTTAGGATTAGGGTACGTGTTAGTGTTAGGGTAGCCGTTAGGGTTAGGGTACGCGTTAGGGTTAGGGTAGTTATTAAAACTATCCCACTCTCTAGATACCCCTTAGCACGTCAAGGAATATTATTTGGGGGTCCAGCCATGGAGAAGAGTTTAGACACTAGGGGAAGATAAGGAACACACCCATTATCAAGAAATCACATTAGGATTCTCTTTTTAACCTGTTCCTTAAAACACTAGTGCTTAGGAAATCTATTGGAGGCAGAAGCAGTCAAGGGTAGCTTAGGGTTAGGGTTAGGGTTAGGGTTAGGGTACGGCTTAGGGTACGGGTTCGGGTGCGGCGTAGGGTATGGGTTAGGCTTAGGGTTAGGGTTAGTTTGAGGGTTAGGGCTCGGTTTAGGGTACGGGTTAGGATTAGGGTACGTGTAAGGGTTAGGGTTAGAGTACGCGTTAGGGTTAGGGTAGTTATTGAACCTATCCCACTCTCTAGATACCCCTTAGCACGTAAAGGAATATTATTTGGGGGTCTAGCCATGGAGAAGAGTTCAGACACTAGGAGAAGATAAGGAACACACCCATTATCAAGAAATCACATTAGGATTCTCTTTTTAACCTGTTCCTTAAAACACTAGTGCTTAGGAAATCTATTGGAGGCAGAAGTAGTCAAGGGTAGCTTAGGTTTAGGGTTAGGGTTAGGGTTAGGGTTAGGGTTAGGGTACGGCTTAGGGTACGGTTTCGGTTACGGGTTCGGGTACGGTGTAGGGTATGGGTTAGGGTTAGGGTTAGGGTTAGTTTGAGGGTTAGGGCTCGGTTTAGGGTACGGGTTAGGATTAGGGTACGTGTTAGGGTTAGGGTAGGGGTTAGGGTTAGGGTACGCGTTGGGGTTAGGGTAGTTATTTAACCTATCCCACTCTCTAGATACCCCTTAGCACGTCAAGGAATATTATTTGGGGGTCCAGCCATGGAGAAGAGTTTAGACACTAGGAGAAGATAAGGAACACAGCCATTATCAAGAAATCACCTTAGGATTCTCTTTTTAACCTGTTCCTTAAAACACTAGTGCTTAGGAAATCTATTGGAGGCAGAAGCAGTCAAGGGTAGCTTAGGGTTAGGGTTAGGGTTAGGGTACGGCTTAGGGTACGGGTTCGGGTACGGGTTCGGTTACGGCGTAGGGTATGGGTTAGGGTTAGGGTTAGGGTTAGTTTGAGGGTTAGGGCTCGGTTTAGGGTACCGGTTAGGATTAGGGTACCTGCTAGGGTTAGGGTAGGGGTTAGGGTTAGAGTACGCGTTAGGGTTAGGGTAGTTATTGAACCTATCCCACTCTCTAGATACCCCTTAGCACGTAAAGGAATATTATTTGGGGGCCTAGCCATGGAGAAGAGTTCAGACACTAGGAGAAGATAAGGAACACACCCATTATCAAGAAATCACATTAGGATTCTCTTTTTAACCTGTTCCTTAAAACACTAGTGCTTAGGAAATCTATTGGAGGCAGAAGCAGTCAAGGGTAGCTTAGGGTTAGGGTTAGGGTTAGGGTTAGGGTTAGGGTTAGGGTACGGCTTAGGGTACGGTTTCGGTTACGGGTTCGGGTACGGTGTAGGGTATGGGTTAGGGTTAGGGTTAGGGTTAGTTTGAGGGTTAGGGCTCGGTTTAGGGTACGGGTTAGGATTAGGGTACGTGTTAGAATTAGGGTAGGGGTTGGGGTTAGGGTACGCGTTGGGGTTAGGGTAGTTATTTAACCTATCCCACTCTCTAGATACCCCTTAGCACGTCAAGGAATATTATTTGGGGGTCCAGCCATGGAGAAGAGTTTAGACACTAGGAGAAAATAAGGAACACAGCCATTATCAAGAAATCACCTTAGGATTCTCTTTTTAACCTGTTCCTTAAAACACTAGTGCTTAGGAAATCTATTGGAGGCAGAAGCAGTCAAGGGTAGCTTAGGGTTAGGGTTAGGGTTAGGGTACGGCTTAGGGTACGGGTTCGGGTACGGGTTCGGTTACGGCGTAGGGTATGGGTTAGGGTTAGGGTTAGGGTTAGTTTGAGGGTTAGGGCTCGGTTTAGGGTACGGGTTTGGATTAGGGTACATGCTAGGGTTAGGGTAGGGGTTAGGGTTAGGATACGCGTTAGGGTTAGGGTAGTTATTGAACCTATCCCACTCTCTAGATACCACTTAGCACGTAAAGGAATATTATTTGGGGGTCCAGCCATGGAGAAGAGTTCAGACACTAGGAGAAGATAAGGAACACACGCATTATCAAGAAATCACATTAGGATTCTCTTTTTAAACTGTTCCTTAAAACACTAGTGCTTAGGAAATCTATTGGAGGCAGAAGCAGTCAAGGGTAGCTTAGGGTTAGGGTTAGGGTTAGGGTTAGGGTACGGGTTCGGTAACGGGTTCGGGTACGGCGTAGGGTATGGGTTAGGGTTAGGGTTAGGGTTAGTTTGAGGGTTAGGGCTCGGTTTAGGGTACGGGTTAGGATTAGGGTACGTGTTAGGGTTAGGGTAGGGGTTAGGGTTAGGATACGCGTTAGGGTTAGGGTAGTTATTTAACCTATCCCACTCTCTAGATACCCCTTAGCACGTAAAGGAATATTATTTGGGGGCCTAGCCATGGAGAAGAGTTCAGACACTAGGAGAAGATAAGGAACACACCCATTATCAAGAAATCACATTAGGATTCTCTTTTTAACCTGTTCCTTAAAACACTAGTGCTTAGGAAATCTATTGGAGGCAGAAGCAGTCAAGGGTAGCTTAGGGTTAGGGTTAGGGTTAGGGTTAGGGTTAGGGTTAGGGTTAGGGTTAGGGTTAGGGTTAGGGTTAGGGTTAGGGTTAGGGTTAGGGTTAGGGTACGGCTTAGGGTACGGTTTCGGGTACGGGTTCGGGTACGGCGTAGGGTATGGGTTAGGGTTAGGGTTCCGGTTAGTTTGAGGGTTAGGGCTCGGTTTAGAGTACGGGTTAGGATTAGGGTACGTGTTAGGGTTAGGGTAGGGGTTAGGGTTAGGGTACGCATTAGGGTTAGGGTAGTTATTAAACCTATCCCACTCTAGATACCCCTTAGCACGTCAAGGAATATTATTTGGGGGTCCAGCCATGGAGAAGAGTTTAGACACTAGGAGAAGATAAGGAACACACCCATTATCAAGAAATCACATTAGGATTCTCTTTTTAACCTGTTCCTTAATACACTAGTGCTTAGGAAATCTATTGGAGGCAGAAGCAGTCAAGGGTAGCTTAGGGTTAGGGTTAGGGTTAGGGTTAGGGTTAGGGTTAGGGTACGGCTTAGGGTACGGTTTCGGGTACGGGTTCGGGCACGGCGTAGGGTATGGGTTAGGGTTAGGGTTAGGGTTAGTTTGAGGGTTAGGGCTCGGTTTAGGGTACGGGTTAGGATTAGGGTACGTGTTAGTGTTAGGGTAGGGGTTAGGGTTAGGGTACGCATTAGGGTTAGGGTAGTTATTAAACCTATCCCACTCTCTAGATACCCATTAGCACGTCAAGGAATATTATTTGGGGGTACAGCCATGGAGAAGAGTTTAGACACTAGGAGAAGATAAGGAACACACCCATTATCAAGAAATCACATTAGGATTCTCTTTTTAACCTGTTCCTTAAAACACTAGTGCTTAGGAAATCTATTGGAGGCAGAAGCAGTCAAGGGTAGCTTAGGGTTAGGGTTAGGGTTAGGGTTAGAGTTAGGGTACGGCTTAGGGTACGGGTTCGGGTACGGTGTAGGGTATGGGTTCGGGTTAGGTTTAGGGTTAGTTTGAGGGTTAGGGCTCGGTTTAGGGTACGGGTTAGGATTAGGGTACGTGTTAGTGTTAGGGTAGCCGTTAGGGTTAGGGTACGCGTTAGGGTTAGGGTAGTTATTAAAACTATCCCACTCTCTAGATACCCCTTAGCACGTCAAGGAATATTATTTGGGGGTCCAGCCATGGAGAAGAGTTTAGACACTAGGGGAAGATAAGGAACACACCCATTATCAAGAAATCACATTAGGATTCTCTTTTTAACCTGTTCCTTAAAACACTAGTGCTTAGGAAATCTATTGGAGGCAGAAGCAGTCAAGGGTAGCTTAGGGTTAGGGTTAGGGTTAGGGTTAGGGTACGGCTTAGGGTACGGGTTCGGGTGCGGCGTAGGGTATGGGTTAGGCTTAGGGTTAGGGTTAGTTTGAGGGTTAGGGCTCGGTTTAGGGTACGGGTTAGGATTAGGGTACGTGTTAGGGTTAGGGTTAGAGTACGCGTTAGGGTTAGGGTAGTTATTGAACCTATCCCACTCTCTAGATACCCCTTAGCACGTAAAGGAATATTATTTGGGGGTCTAGCCATGGAGAAGAGTTCAGACACTAGGAGAAGATAAGGAACACACCCATTATCAAGAAATCACATTAGGATTCTCTTTTTAACCTGTTCCTTAAAACACTAGTGCTTAGGAAATCTATTGGAGGCAGAAGTAGTCAAGGGTAGCTTAGGTTTAGGGTTAGGGTTAGGGTTAGGGTTAGGGTTAGGGTACGGCTTAGGGTACGGTTTCGGTTACGGGTTCGGGTACGGTGTAGGGGATGGGTTAGGGTTAGGGTTAGGGTTAGTTTGAGGGTTAGGGCTCGGTTTAGGGTACGGGTTAGGATTAGGGTACGTGTTAGGGTTAGGGTAGGGGTTAGGGTTAGGGTACGCGTTGGGGTTAGGGTAGTTATTTAACCTATCCCACTCTCTAGATACCCCTTAGCACGTCAAGGAATATTATTTGGGGGTCCAGCCATGGAGAAGAGTTTAGACACTAGGAGAAGATAAGGAACACAGCCATTATCAAGAAATCACCTTAGGATTCTCTTTTTAACCTGTTCCTTAAAACACTAGTGCTTAGGAAATCTATTGGAGGCAGAAGCAGTCAAGGGTAGCTTAGGGTTAGGGTTAGGGTTAGGGTACGGCTTAGGGTACGGGTTCGGGTACGGGTTCGGTTACGGCGTAGGGTATGGGTTAGGGTTAGGGTTAGGGTTAGTTTGAGGGTTAGGGCTCGGTTTAGGGTACCGGTTAGGATTAGGGTACCTGCTAGGGTTAGGGTAGGGGTTAGGGTTAGAGTACGCGTTAGGGTTAGGGTAGTTATTGAACCTATCCCACTCTCTAGATACCCCTTAGCACGTAAAGGAATATTATTTGGGGGCCTAGCCATGGAGAAGAGTTCAGACACTAGGAGAAGATAAGGAACACACCCATTATCAAGAAATCACATTAGGATTCTCTTTTTAACCTGTTCCTTAAAACACTAGTGCTTAGGAAATCTATTGGAGGCAGAAGCAGTCAAGGGTAGCTTAGGGTTAGGGTTAGGGTTAGGGTTAGGGTTAGGGTTAGGGTACGGCTTAGGGTACGGTTTCGGTTACGGGTTCGGGTACGGTGTAGGGTATGGGTTAGGGTTAGGGTTAGGGTTAGTTTGAGGGTTAGGGCTCTGTTTAGGGTACGGGTTAGGATTAGGGTACGTGTTCGGGTTAGGGTAGGGGTTAGGGTTAGGGTACGCGTTGGGGTTAGGGTAGTTATTTAACCTATCCCACTCTCTAGATACCCCTTAGCACGTCAAGGAATATTATTTGGGGGTCCAGCCATGGAGAAGAGTTTAGACACTAGGAGAAGATAAGGAACACAGCCATTATCAAGAAATCACCTTAGGATTCTCTTTTTAACCTGTTCCTTAAAACACTAGTGCTTAGGAAATCTATTGGAGGCAGAAGCAGTCAAGGGTAGCTTAGGGTTAGGGTACGGCTTAGGGTACGGGTTCGGGTACGGGTTCGGTTACGGCGTAGGGTATGGTTTAGGGTTAGGGTTAGGGTTAGTTTGAGGGTTAGGGCTCGGTTTAGGGTACGTGTTAGGATTAGGGTACATGCTAGGGTTAGGGTAGGGGTTAGGGTTAGGGTACGCGTTAGGGTTAGGGTAGTTATTGAACCTATCCCACTCTCTAGATACCCCTTAGCACGTAAAGGAATATTATTTGGGGGTCCAGCCATGGAGAAGAGTTCAGACACTAGGAGAAGATAAGGAACACACGCATTATCAAGAAATCACATTAGGATTCTCTTTTTAAACTGTTCCTTAAAACACTAGTGCTTAGGAAATCTATTGGAGGCAGAAGCAGTCAAGGGTAGCTTAGGGTTAGGGTTAGGGTTAGGGTTAGGGTACGGGTTCGGTTACGGGTTCGGGTACGGCGTAGGGTATGGGTTAGGGTTAGGGTTAGGGTTAGTTTGAGGGTTAGGGCTCGGTTTAGGGTACGGGTTAGGATTAGGGTACGTGTTAGGCTTAGGGTAGGGGTTAGGGTTAGGATACGCGTTAGGGTTAGGGTAGTTATTTAACCTATCCCACTCTCTAGATACCCCTTAGCACGTCAAGGAATATTATTTGGGGGTCCAGCCATGGAGAAGAGTTTAGACACTAGGAGAAGATAAGGAACACACCCATTATCAAGAAATCACATTAGGATTCTCTTTTTAACCTGTTCCTTAAAACACTAGTGCTTAGGAAATCTATTGGAGGCAGAAGCAGTCAAGGGTAGCTTAGGGTTAGGGTTAGGGTTAGGGTTAAAGTTAGGGTACGGGTTCGGGTACAGCGTAGGGTATGGGTTAGGTTTAGGGTTAGGGTTAGTTTGAGGGTTAGGGCTCGGTTTAGGGTACGGGTTAGGTTTAGGGTACGTGTTAGTGTTAGGGTAGGGGTTAGGGTTAGGGTACTTATTAGGGTTAGGGTAGTTATTAAACCTATCCCACTCTCGATACCCCTTAGCACGTCAAGGAATATTATTTGGGGGTCCAGACATGGAGAAGAGTTTAGACACTAGGAGAAGATAAGGAACACACCCATTATCAAGAAATCACATTAGGATTCTCTTTTTAACCTGTTCCTTAAAACACTAGTGCTTAGGAAATCTATTGGAGGCAGAAGCAGTCAAGGCTAGCTTAGGGTTAGGGTTAGGGTTAGGGTTAGGGTTAGGGTTAGGGTACGGCTTAGGGTACGGTTTCGGTTACGGGTTCGGGTACGGTGTAGGGTATGGGTTAGGGTTAGGGTTAGGGTTAGTTTGAGGGTTAGGGCTCGGTTTAGGGTACGGGTTAGGATTAGGGTACGTGTTAGGGTTGGGTAGGGGTTAGGGTTAGGTTATGCGTTGGGGTTAGGGTAGTTATTTAACCTATCCCACTCTCTAGATACCCCTTAGCACGTCAAGGAATATTATTTGGGGGTCCAGCCATGGAGAAGAGTTTAGACACTAGGAGAAGATAAGGAACACAGCCATTATCAAGAAATCACATTAGGATTCTCTTTTTAACCTGTTCCTTAAAACACTAGTGCTTAGGAAATCTATTGGAGGCAGAAGCAGTCAAGGGTAGCTTAGGGTTAGGGTTAGGGTTAGGGTTAGAGTTAGGGTACGGCTTAGGGTACAGGTTCGGGTACGGGTTCGGTTACGGCGTAGGGTATGGGTTAGGGTTAGGGTTAGTTTGAGGGTTAGGGCTCGGTTTAGGGTACGGGTTAGGATTAGGGTACATGCTAGGTTTAGGGTAGGGGTTAGGGTTAGGGTACGCGTTAGGGTTAGGGTAGTTATTGAACCTATCCCACTCTCTAGATACCCCTTAGCACGTAAAGTAATATTTTTGGGGGTCCAGCCATGGAGAAGAGTTCAGACACTAGGAGAAATAAGGAACACACGCATTATCAAGAAATCATATTAGGATTCTCTTTTTAAACTGTTCCTTAAAACACTAGTGCTTAGGAAATCTATTGGAGGCAGAAGCAGTCAAGGGTAGCTTAGGGTTAGGGTTAGGGTTAGGGTTAGGGTACGGGTTCGGTTACGGGTTCGGGTACGGCGTAGGGTATGGGTTAGGGTTAGGGTTAGGGTTAGTTTGAGGGTTAGGGCTCGGTTTAGGGTACGGGTTAGGATTAGGGTACGTGTTAGGGTTAGGGTAGGGGTTAGGGTTAGGATACGCGTTAGGGTTAGGGTAGTTATTTAACCTATCCCACTCTCTAGATACCCCTTAGCACGTCAAGGAATATTATTTGGGGGTCCAGCCATGGAGAAGAGTTTAGACACTAGGAGAAGATAAGGAACACACCCATTATCAAGAAATCACATTAGGATTCTCTTTTTAACCTGTTCCTTAAAACACTAGTGCTTAGGAAATCAATTGGAGGCAGAAGCAGTCAAGGGTAGCTTAGGGTTAGGGTTAGGGTTAAGGTTAGAGTTAGGGTACGGGTTCGGGTACAGCGTAGGGTATGGGTTAGGTTTAGGGTTAGGGTTAGTTTGAGGGTTAGGGCTCGGTTTAGGGTACGGGTTAGGATTAGGGTACGTGTTAGGGTTAGGGTAGGGGTTAGGGTTAGGGTACGCATTAGGGTTAGGGTAGTTATTAAACCTATCCCACTCTCGATACCCCTTAGCACGTCAAGGAATATTATTTGGGGGTCCAGCCATGGAGAAGAGTTTAGACACTAGGAGAAGATAAGGAACACACCCATTATCAAGAAATCACATTAGGATTCTCTTTTTAACCTGTTCCTTAATACACTAGTGCTTAGGAAATCTATTGGAGGCAGAAGCAGTCAAGGGTAGCTTAGGGTTAGGGTTAGGGTTAGGGTTAGGGTTAGGGTTAGGGTACGGCTTAGGGTACGGTTTCGGGTACGGGTTCGGGCACGGCGTAGGGTATGGGTTAGGGTTAGGGTTAGGGTTAGTTTGAGGGTTAGGGCTCGGTTTAGGGTACGGGTTAGGATTAGGGTACGTGTTAGTGTTAGGGTAGGGGTTAGGGTTAGGGTACGCATTAGGGTTAGGGTAGTTATTAAACCTATCCCACTCTCTAGATACCCATTAGCACGTCAAGGAATATTATTTGGGGGTACAGCCATGGAGAAGAGTTTAGACACTAGGAGAAGATAAGGAACACACCCATTATCAAGAAATCACATTAGGATTCTCTTTTTAACCTGTTCCTTAAAACACTAGTGCTTAGGAAATCTATTGGAGGCAGAAGCAGTCAAGGGTAGCTTAGGGTTAGGGTTAGGGTTAGGGTTAGAGTTAGGGTACGGCTTAGGGTACGGGTTCGGGTACGGTGTAGGGTATGGGTTCGGGTTAGGTTTAGGGTTAGTTTGAGGGTTAGGGCTCGGTTTAGGGTACGGGTTAGGATTAGGGTACGTGTTAGTGTTAGGGTAGCCGTTAGGGTTAGGGTACGCGTTAGGGTTAGGGTAGTTATTAAAACTATCCCACTCTCTAGATACCCCTTAGCACGTCAAGGAATATTATTTGGGGGTCCAGCCATGGAGAAGAGTTTAGACACTAGGGGAAGATAAGGAACACACCCATTATCAAGAAATCACATTAGGATTCTCTTTTTAACCTGTTCCTTAAAACACTAGTGCTTAGGAAATCTATTGGAGGCAGAAGCAGTCAAGGGTAGCTTAGGGTTAGGGTTAGGGTTAGGGTTAGGGTACGGCTTAGGGTACGGGTTCGGGTGCGGCGTAGGGTATGGGTTAGGCTTAGGGTTAGGGTTAGTTTGAGGGTTAGGGCTCGGTTTAGGGTACGGGTTAGGATTAGGGTACGTGTAAGGGTTAGGGTTAGAGTACGCGTTAGGGTTAGGGTAGTTATTGAACCTATCCCACTCTCTAGATACCCCTTAGCACGTAAAGGAATATTATTTGGGGGTCTAGCCATGGAGAAGAGTTCAGACACTAGGAGAAGATAAGGAACACACCCATTATCAAGAAATCACATTAGGATTCTCTTTTTAACCTGTTCCTTAAAACACTAGTGCTTAGGAAATCTATTGGAGGCAGAAGTAGTCAAGGGTAGCTTAGGTTTAGGGTTAGGGTTAGGGTTAGGGTTAGGGTTAGGGTACGGCTTAGGGTACGGTTTCGGTTACGGGTTCGGGTACGGTGTAGGGTATGGGTTAGGGTTAGGGTTAGGGTTAGTTTGAGGGTTAGGGCTCGGTTTAGGGTACGGGTTAGGATTAGGGTACGTGTTAGGGTTAGGGTAGGGGTTAGGGTTAGGGTACGCGTTGGGGTTAGGGTAGTTATTTAACCTATCCCACTCTCTAGATACCCCTTAGCACGTCAAGGAATATTATTTGGGGGTCCAGCCATGGAGAAGAGTTTAGACACTAGGAGAAGATAAGGAACACAGCCATTATCAAGAAATCACCTTAGGATTCTCTTTATAACCTGTTCCTTAAAACACTAGTGCTTAGGAAATCTATTGGAGGCAGAAGCAGTCAAGGGTAGCTTAGGGTTAGGGTTAGGGTTAGGGTACGGCTTAGGGTACGGGTTCGGGTACGGGTTCGGTTACGGCGTAGGGTATGGGTTAGGGTTAGGGTTAGGGTTAGTTTGAGGGTTAGGGCTCGGTTTAGGGTACCGGTTAGGATTAGGGTACCTGCTAGGGTTAGGGTAGGGGTTAGGGTTAGAGTACGCGTTAGGGTTAGGGTAGTTATTGAACCTATCCCACTCTCTAGATACCCCTTAGCACGTAAAGGAATATTATTTGGGGGCCTAGCCATGGAGAAGAGTTCAGACACTAGGAGAAGATAAGGAACACACCCATTATCAAGAAATCACATTAGGATTCTCTTTTTAACCTGTTCCTTAAAACACTAGTGCTTAGGAAATCTATTGGAGGCAGAAGCAGTCAAGGGTAGCTTAGGGTTAGGGTTAGGGTTAGGGTTAGGGTTAGGGTTAGGGTACGGCTTAGGGTACGGTTTCGGTTACGGGTTCGGGTACGGTGTAGGGTATGGGTTAGGGTTAGGGTTAGGGTTAGTTTGAGGGTTAGGGCTCGGTTTAGGGTACGGGTTAGGATTAGGGTACGTGTTAGAATTAGGGTAGGGGTTGGGGTTAGGGTACGCGTTGGGGTTAGGGTAGTTATTTAACCTATCCCACTCTCTAGATACCCCTTAGCACGTCAAGGAATATTATTTGGGGGTCCAGCCATGGAGAAGAGTTTAGACACTAGGAGAAAATAAGGAACACAGCCATTATCAAGAAATCACCTTAGGATTCTCTTTTTAACCTGTTCCTTAAAACACTAGTGCTTAGGAAATCTATTGGAGGCAGAAGCAGTCAAGGGTAGCTTAGGGTTAGGGTTAGGGTTAGGGTACGGCTTAGGGTACGGGTTCGGGTACGGGTTCGGTTACGGCGTAGGGTATGGGTTAGGGTTAGGGTTAGGGTTAGTTTGAGGGTTAGGGCTCGGTTTAGGGTACGGGTTTGGATTAGGGTACATGCTAGGGTTAGGGTAGGGGTTAGGGTTAGGATACGCGTTAGGGTTAGGGTAGTTATTGAACCTATCCCACTCTCTAGATACCACTTAGCACGTAAAGGAATATTATTTGGGGGTCCAGCCATGGAGAAGAGTTCAGACACTAGGAGAAGATAAGGAACACACGCATTATCAAGAAATCACATTAGGATTCTCTTTTTAAACTGTTCCTTAAAACACTAGTGCTTAGGAAATCTATTGGAGGCAGAAGCAGTCAAGGGTAGCTTAGGGTTAGGGTTAGGGTTAGGGTTAGGGTACGGGTTCGGTAACGGGTTCGGGTACGGCGTAGGGTATGGGTTAGGGTTAGGGTTAGGGTTAGTTTGAGGGTTAGGGCTCGGTTTAGGGTACGGGTTAGGATTAGGGTACGTGTTAGGGTTAGGGTAGGGGTTAGGGTTAGGATACGCGTTAGGGTTAGGGTAGTTATTTAACCTATCCCACTCTCTAGATACCCCTTAGCACGTAAAGGAATATTATTTGGGGGCCTAGCCATGGAGAAGAGTTCAGACACTAGGAGAAGATAAGGAACACACCCATTATCAAGAAATCACATTAGGATTCTCTTTTTAACCTGTTCCTTAAAACACTAGTGCTTAGGAAATCTATTGGAGGCAGAAGCAGTCAAGGGTAGCTTAGGGTTAGGGTTAGGGTTAGGGTTAGGGTTAGGGTTAGGGTACGGCTTAGGGTACGGTTTCGGTTACGGGTTCGGGTACGGTGTAGGGTATGGGTTAGGGTTAGGGTTAGGGTTAGTTTGAGGGTTAGGGCTCTGTTTAGGGTACGGGTTAGGATTAGGGTACGTGTTAGGGTTAGGGTAGGGGTTAGGGTTAGGGTACGCGTTGGGGTTAGGGTAGTTATTTAACCTATCCCACTCTCTAGATACCCCTTAGCACGTCAAGGAATATTATTTGGGGGTCCAGCCATGGAGAAGAGTTTAGACACTAGGAGAAGATAAGGAACACAGCCATTATCAAGAAATCACCTTAGGATTCTCTTTTTAACCTGTTCCTTAAAACACTAGTGCTTAGGAAATCTATTGGAGGCAGAAGCAGTCAAGGGTAGCTTAGGGTTAGGGTACGGCTTAGGGTACGGGTTCGGGTACGGGTTCGGTTACGGCGTAGGGTATGGTTTAGGGTTAGGGTTAGGGTTAGTTTGAGGGTTAGGGCTCGGTTTAGGGTACGTGTTAGTATTAGGGTACATGCTAGGGTTAGGGTAGGGGTTAGGGTTAGGGTACGCGTTAGGGTTAGGGTAGTTATTGAACCTATCGCACTCTCTAGATACCCCTTAGCACGTAAAGGAATATTATTTGGGGGTCCAGCCATGGAGAAGAGTTCAGACACTAGGAGAAGATAAGGAACACACGCATTATCAAGAAATCACATTAGGATTCTCTTTTTAAACTGTTCCTTAAAACACTAGTGCTTAGGAAATCTATTGGAGGCAGAAGCAGTCAAGGGTAGCTTAGGGTTAGGGTTAGGGTTAGGGTTAGGGTACGGGTTCGGTTACGGGTTCGGGTACGGCGTAGGGTATGGGTTAGGGTTAGGGTTAGGGTTAGTTTGAGGGTTAGGGCTCGGTTTAGGGTACGGGTTAGGATTAGGGTACGTGTTAGGCTTAGGGTAGGGGTTAGGGTTAGGATACGCGTTAGGGTTAGGGTAGTTATTTAACCTATCCCACTCTCTAGATACCCCTTAGCACGTCAAGGAATATTATTTGGGGGTCCAGCCATGGAGAAGAGTTTAGACACTAGGAGAAGATAAGGAACACACCCATTATCAAGAAATCACATTAGGATTCTCTTTTTAACCTGTTCCTTAAAACACTAGTGCTTAGGAAATCTATTGGAGGCAGAAGCAGTCAAGGGTAGCTTAGGGTTAGGGTTAGGGTTAGGGTTAAAGTTAGGGTACGGGTTCGGGTACAGCGTAGGGTATGGGTTAGGTTTAGGGTTAGGGTTAGTTTGAGGGTTAGGGCTCGGTTTAGGGTACGGGTTAGGATTAGGGTACGTGTTAGGGTTAGGGTAGGGGTTAGGGTTAGGGTACGCATTAGGGTTAGGGTAGTTATTAAACCTATCCCACTCTCGATACCCCTTAGCACGTCAAGGAATATTATTTGGGGGTCCAGCCATGGAGAAGAGTTTAGACACTAGGAGAAGATAAGGAACACACCCATTATCAAGAAATCACATTAGGATTCTCTTTTTAACCTGTTCCTTAAAACACTAGTGCTTAGGAAATCTATTGGAGGCAGAAGCAGTCAAGGCTAGCTTAGGTTTAGGGTTAGGGTTAGGGTTAGGGTTAGGGTTATGGTACGGCTTAGGGTACGGTTTCTGTTACGGGTTCGGGTACGGTGTAGGGTATGGGTTAGGGTTAGGGTTAGGGTTAGTTTGAGGGTTAGGGCTCGGTTTAGGGTACGGGTTAGGATTAGGGTACGTGTTAGGGTTGGGTAGGGGTTAGGGTTAGGTTATGCGTTGGGGTTAGGGTAGTTATTTAACCTATCCCACTCTCTAGATACCCCTTAGCACGTCAAGGAATATTATTTGGGGGTCCAGCCATGGAGAAGAGTTTAGACACTAGGAGAAGATAAGGAACACAGCCATTATCAAGAAATCACATTAGGATTCTCTTTTTAACCTGTTCCTTAAAACACTAGTGCTTAGGAAATCTATTGGAGGCAGAAGCAGTCAAGGGTAGCTTAGGGTTAGGGTTAGGGTTAGGGTACGGCTTAGGGTACGGGTTCGGGTACGGGTTCGGTTACGGCGTAGGGTATGGGTTAGGTTTAGGGTTTGTTTGAGGGTTAGGGCTCGGTTTAGGGTACGGGTTAGGATTAGGGTACATGCTAGGGTTAGGGTAGGGGTTAGGGTTAGGGTACGCGTTAGGGTTAGGGTAGTTATTGAACCTATCCCACTCTCTAGATACCCCTTAGCACGTAAAGTAATATTATTTGGGGGTCCAGCCATGGAGAAGAGTTCAGACACTAGGAGAAGATAAGGAACACACGCATTATCAAGAAATCACATTAGGATTCTCTTTTTAAACTGTTCCTTAAAACACTAGTGCTTAGGAAATCTATTGGAGGCAGAAGCAGTCAAGGGTAGCTTAGGGTTAGGGTTAGGGTTAGGGTTAGGGTACGGGTTCGGTTACGGGTTCGGGTACGGCGTAGGGTATGGGTTAGGGTTAGGGTTAGGGTTAGTTTGAGGGTTAGGGCTTGGTTTAGGGTACGGGTTAGGATTAGGGTACGTGTTAGGGTTAGGGTAGGGGTTAGGGTTAGGATACGCGTTAGGGTTAGGGTAGTTATTTAACCTATCCCACTCTCTAGATACCCCTTAGCACGTCAAGGAATATTATTTGGGGGTCCAGCCATGGAGAAGAGTTTAGACACTAGGAGAAGATAAGGAACACACCCATTATCAAGAAATCACATTAGGATTCTCTTTTTAACCTGTTCCTTAAAACACTAGTGCTTAGGAAATCAATTGGAGGCAGAAGCAGTCAAGGGTAGCTTAGGGTTAGGGTTAGGGTTAAGGTTAGAGTTAGGGTACGGGTTCGGGTACAGCGTAGGGTATGGGTTAGGTTTAGGGTTAGGGTTAGTTTGAGGGTTAGGGCTCGGTTTAGGGTACGGGTTAGGATTAGGGTACGTGTTAGGGTTAGGGTAGGGGTTAGGGTTAGGGTACGCATTAGGGTTAGGGTAGTTATTAAACCTATCCCACTCTCGATACCCCTTAGCAAGTCAAGGAATATTATTTGGGGGTCCAGCCATGGAGAAGAGTTTAGACACTAGGAGAAGATAAGGAACACACCCATTATCAAGAAATCACATTAGGATTCTCTTTTTAACCTGTTCCTTAATACACTAGTGCTTAGGAAATCTATTGGAGGCAGAAGCAGTCAAGGGTAGCTTAGGGTTAGGGTTAGGGTTAGGGTTAGGGTTAGGGTTAGGGTACGGCTTAGGGTACGGTTTCGGGTACGGGTTCGGGCACGGCGTAGGGTATGGGTTAGGGTTAGGGTTAGGGTTAGTTTGAGGGTTAGGGCTCGGTTTAGGGTACGGGTTAGGATTAGGGTACGTGTTAGTGTTAGGGTAGGGGTTAGGGTTAGGGTACGCATTAGGGTTAGGGTAGTTATTAAACCTATCCCACTCTCTAGATACCCATTAGCACGTCAAGGAATATTATTTGGGGGTACAGCCATGGAGAAGAGTTTAGACACTAGGAGAAGATAAGGAACACACCCATTATCAAGAAATCACATTAGGATTCTCTTTTTAACCTGTTCCTTAAAACACTAGTGCTTAGGAAATCTATTGGAGGCAGAAGCAGTCAAGGGTAGCTTAGGGTTAGGGTTAGGGTTAGGGTTAGAGTTAGGGTACGGCTTAGGGTACGGGTTCGGGTACGGTGTAGGGTATGGGTTCGGGTTAGGTTTAGGGTTAATTTGAGGGTTAGGGCTCGGTTTAGGGTACGGGTTAGGATTAGGGTACGTGTTAGTGTTAGGGTAGCCGTTAGGGTTAGGGTACGCGTTAGGGTTAGGGTAGTTATTAAAACTATCCCACTCTCTAGATACCCCTTAGCACGTCAAGGAATATTATTTGGGGGTCCAGCCATGGAGAAGAGTTTAGACACTAGGGGAAGATAAGGAACAGACCCATTATCAAGAAATCACATTAGGATTCTCTTTTTAACCTGTTCCTTAAAACACTAGTGCTTAGGAAATCTATTGGAGCCAGAAGCAGTCAAGGGTAGCTTACGGTTAGGGTTAGGGTTAGGGTTAGAGTTAGGGTACGGCTTAGGGTACGGGTTCGGTTACGGGTTCGGGTATGGCGTAGGGTATGGGTTAGGGTTAGGGTTAGGGTTAGTTTGCGGGTTAGGGCTCGGTTTAGGATACGGGTTAGTATTAGGGTACGTGTTAGGGTTAGGGTAGGGGTTAGGGTTAGGGTACGCGTTAGGATTAGGGTAGTTATTAAACCTATCCCACTCTCTAGATACCCCTTAGCACGTCAAGGAATATTATTTGGGGGTCCAGCCATGGAGAAGAGTTTAGACACTAGGAGAAGATAAGGAACACACCCATTTTCAAGAAATCACATTAGAATTTTCTTTTTAACCTGTTCCTTAAAACACTAGTGCTTAAGAAATCTATTGGAGGCAGAAACAGTCAAGGGTACCTTAGGGTTAGGGTTAGGGTTAGGGTATGGCTTAGGGTACGGGTTCGGGTACGGGTTCGGGTACGGCGTAGGGTATGGGTTAGGGTTAGGGTTAGGGTTAGTTTGAGGGTTAGGGCTCGGTTTAGGGTACGGGTTAGGATTAGGGTACGTGCTAGGGTTAGGGTAGGGGTTAGTGTTAGGGTACGCGTTAGGGTTAGGGTAGTTATTGAACCTATCCCACTCTCTAGATACCCCTTAGCACGTAAAGGAATATTATTTGGGGGTCCAGCCATGGAGAAGAGTTCAGACACTAGGAGAAGATAAGGAACACAGCCATTATCAAGAAATCACATTAGGATTCTCTTTTTAACCTGTTCCTTAAAACACTAGTGCTTAGGAAATGTATTGGAGGCAGAAGCAGTCAAGGGTAGCTTAGGGTTAGGGTTAGGTTTAGGGTACGGCTTAGGGTACGGGTTCGGGTACGGCGTAGGGTATGGGTTAGTCTTAGGGTTAGGGTTAGTTTGAGGGTTAGGGCTCGGTTTAGGGTACGGGTTAGGATTAGGGTACGTGTTAGGGTTAGGGTTAGGGTACGCGTTAGGGTTAGGGTAGTTATTAAACCTATCCCACTCTCTAGATACCCCTTAGCACGTCAAGGAATATTATTTGGGGGTCCAGCCATGGAGAAGAGTTTAGACACTAGGAGAAGATAAGGAACACAGCCATTATCAAGAAATCACATTAGGATTCTCTTTTTAACCTGTTCCTTAAAACACTAGTGCTTAGGAAATCTATTGGAGGCAGAAGCAGTCAAGGGTAGCTTAGGGTTAGGGTTAGGGTTAGGGTACGGCTTAGGGTACGGTTTCGGGTACGGGTTCGGGTACGGCATAGGGTACGGGTTAGGGTTAGGGTTAGGGTTAGTTTGAGGGTTAGGGCTCGGTTTAGGGTACGGGTTAGGATTAGGTTACGTGCTAGGGTTAGGGTAGGGGTTAGGGTTAGAGTACGCGTTAGGGTTAGGGTAGTTATTGAATCTATCCCACTCTCTAAATACCCCTTAGCACGTAAAGGAATATTATTTGGGGGTCTAGCCATGGAGAAGAGTTCAGACACTAGGAGAAGATAAGGAACACACCCATTATCAAGAACTCACATTAGGATTCTCTTTTTAACCTCTTCCTTAAAACACTAGTGCTTAGGAAATCTATTGGAGGCAGAAGCAGTCAAGGGTAGCTTAGGGTTAGGGTTAGGGTTAGGGTTAGGGTTAGGGTTAGGGTTAGGGTTAGGGTACGGCTTAGGGTACGGTTTCGGTTACGGGTTCGGGTACGGTGTAGGGTATGGGTTAGGGTTAGGGTTAGGGTTAGTTTGAGGGTTAGGGCTCGGTTTAGGGTACGGGTTAGGAATAGGGTACGTGTTAGGGTTAGGGTAGGGGTTAGGGTTAGGGTACGCGTTGGGGTTAGGGTAGTTATTTAACCTATCCCACTCTCTAGATACCCCTTAGCACGTCAAGGAATATTATTTGGGGGTCCAGCCATGGAGAAGAGTTTAGACACTAGGAGAAGATAAGGAACACAGCCATTATCAAGAAATCACATTAGGATTCTCTTTTTATCCTGTTCCTTAAAACACTAGTGCTTAGGAAATCTATTGGAGGCAGAAGCAGTCAAGGGTAGCTTAGGGTTAGGTTTAGGGTTAGGGTTAGGGTACGGCTTAGGGTACGGGTTCGGGTACGGCGTAGGGTATGGGTTAGGCTTAGGGTTAGGGTTAGTTTGAGGGTTAGGGCTCGGTTTAGGGTACGGGTTAGGATTAGGGTACGTGTTAGGGTTAGGGTTAGAGTACGCGTTAGGGTTAGGGTAGTTATTGAACCTATCCCACTCTCTAGATACCCCTTAGCACGTAAAGGAATATTATTTGGGGGTCTAGCCATGGAGAAGAGTTCAGACACTAGGAGAAGATAAGGAACACACCCATTATCAAGAAATCACATTAGGATTCTCTTTTTAACCTGTTCCTTAAAACACTAGTGCTTAGGAAATCTATTGGAGGCAGAAGCAGTCAAGGCTAGCTTAGGGTTAGGGTTAGGGTTAGGGTTAGGGTTAGGGTTATGGTACGGCTTAGGGTACGGTTTCGGTTACGGGTTCGGGTACGGTGTAGGGTATGGGTTAGGGTTAGGGTTAGGGTTAGTTTGAGGGTTAGGGCTCGGTTTAGGGTACGGGTTAGGATTAGGGTACGTGTTAGGGTTGGGTAGGGGTTAGGGTTAGGTTATGCGTTGGGGTTAGGGTAGTTATTTAACCTATCCCACTCTCTAGATACCCCTTAGCACGTCAAGGAATATTATTTGGGGGTCCAGCCATGGAGAAGAGTTTAGACACTAGGAGAAGATAAGGAACACACCCATTATCAAGAAATCACATTAGGATTCTCTTTTTAACCTGTTCCTTAAAACACTAGTGCTTAGGAAATCTATTGGAGGCAGAAGCAGTCAAGGGTAGCTTAGGGTTAGGGTTAGGGTTAGGGTACGGCTTAGGGTACGGGTTCGGGTACGGGTTCGGTTACGGCGTAGGGTATGGGTTAGGTTTAGGGTTAGTTTGAGGGTTAGGGCTCGGTTTAGGGTACGGGTTAGGATTAGGGTACATGCTAGGGTTAGGGTAGGGGTTAGGGTTAGGGTACGCGTTAGGGTTAGGGTAGTTATTGAACCTATCCCACTCTCTAGATACCCCTTAGCACGTAAAGTAATATTATTTGGGGGTCCAGCCATGGAGAAGAGTTCAGACACTAGGAGAAGATAAGGAACACACGCATTATCAAGAAATCACATTAGGATTCTCTTTTTAAACTGTTCCTTAAAACACTAGTGCTTAGGAAATCTATTGGAGGCAGAAGCAGTCAAGGGTAGCTTAGGGTTAGGGTTAGGGTTAGGGTTAGGGTACGGGTTCGGTTACGGGTTCGGGTACGGCGTAGGGTATGGGTTAGGGTTAGGGTTAGGGTTAGTTTGAGGGTTAGGGCTTGGTTTAGGGTACGGGTTAGGATTAGGGTACGTGTTAGGGTTAGGGTAGGGGTTAGGGTTAGGATACGCGTTAGGGTTAGGGTAGTTATTTAACCTATCCCACTCTCTAGATACCCCTTAGCACGTCAAGGAATATTATTTGGGGGTCCAGCCATGGAGAAGAGTTTAGACACTAGGAGAAGATAAGGAACACACCCATTATCAAGAAATCACATTAGGATTCTCTTTTTAACCTGTTCCTTAAAACACTAGTGCTTAGGAAATCAATTGGAGGCAGAAGCAGTCAAGGGTAGCTTAGGGTTAGGGTTAGGGTTAAGGTTAGAGTTAGGGTACGGGTTCGGGTACAGCGTAGGGTATGGGTTAGGTTTAGGGTTAGGGTTAGTTTGAGGGTTAGGGCTCGGTTTAGGGTACGGGTTAGGATTAGGGTACGTGTTAGGGTTAGGGTAGGGGTTAGGGTTAGGGTACGCATTAGGGTTAGGGTAGTTATTAAACCTATCCCACTCTCGATACCCCTTAGCACGTCAAGGAATATTATTTGGGGGTCCAGCCATGGAGAAGAGTTTAGACACTAGGAGAAGATAAGGAACACACCCATTATCAAGAAATCACATTAGGATTCTCTTTTTAACCTGTTCCTTAATACACTAGTGCTTAGGAAATCTATTGGAGGCAGAAGCAGTCAAGGGTAGCTTAGGGTTAGGGTTAGGGTTAGGGTTAGGGTTAGGGTTAGGGTACGGCTTAGGGTACGGTTTCGGGTACGGGTTCGGGCACGGCGTAGGGTATGGGTTAGGGTTAGGGTTAGGGTTAGTTTGAGGGTTAGGGCTCGGTTTAGGGTACGGGTTAGGATTAGGGTACGTGTTAGTGTTAGGGTAGGGGTTAGGGTTAGGGTACGCATTAGGGTTAGGGTAGTTATTAAACCTATCCCACTCTCTAGATACCCATTAGCACGTCAAGGAATATTATTTGGGGGTACAGCCATGGAGAAGAGTTTAGACACTAGGAGAAGATAAGGAACACACCCATTATCAAGAAATCACATTAGGATTCTCTTTTTAACCTGTTCCTTAAAACACTAGTGCTTAGGAAATCTATTGGAGGCAGAAGCAGTCAAGGGTAGCTTAGGGTTAGGGTTAGGGTTAGGGTTAGAGTTAGGGTACGGCTTAGGGTACGGGTTCGGGTACGGTGTAGGGTATGGGTTCGGGTTAGGTTTAGGGTTAATTTGAGGGTTAGGGCTCGGTTTAGGGTACGGGTTAGGATTAGGGTACGTGTTAGTGTTAGGGTAGCCGTTAGGGTTAGGGTACGCGTTAGGGTTAGGGTAGTTATTAAAACTATCCCACTCTCTAGATACCCCTTAGCACGTCAAGGAATATTATTTGGGGGTCCAGCCATGGAGAAGAGTTTAGACACTAGGGGAAGATAAGGAACACACCCATTATCAAGAAATCACATTAGGATTCTCTTTTTAACCTGTTCCTTAAAACACTAGTGCTTAGGAAATCTATTGGAGCCAGAAGCAGTCAAGGGTAGCTTACGGTTAGGGTTAGGGTTAGGGTTAGAGTTAGGGTACGGCTTAGGGTACGGGTTCGGTTACGGGTTCGGGTATGGCGTAGGGTATGGGTTAGGGTTAGGGTTAGGGTTAGTTTGCGGGTTAGGGCTCGGTTTAGGATACGGGTTAGTATTAGGGTACGTGTTAGGGTTAGGGTAGGGGTTAGGGTTAGGGTACGCGTTAGGATTAGGGTAGTTATTAAACCTATCCCACTCTCTAGATACCCCTTAGCACGTCAAGGAATATTATTTGGGGGTCCAGCCATGGAGAAGAGTTTAGACACTAGGAGAAGATAAGGAACACACCCATTTTCAAGAAATCACATTAGAATTTTCTTTTTAACCTGTTCCTTAAAACACTAGTGCTTAAGAAATCTATTGGAGGCAGAAACAGTCAAGGGTACCTTAGGGTTAGGGTTAGGGTTAGGGTATGGCTTAGGGTACGGGTTCGGGTACGGGTTCGGGTACGGCGTAGGGTATGGGTTAGGGTTAGGGTTAGGGTTAGTTTGAGGGTTAGGGCTCGGTTTAGGGTACGGGTTAGGATTAGGGTACGTGCTAGGGTTAGGGTAGGGGTTAGTGTTAGGGTACGCGTTAGGGTTAGGGTAGTTATTGAACCTATCCCACTCTCTAGATACCCCTTAGCACGTAAAGGAATATTATTTGGGGGTCCAGCCATGGAGAAGAGTTCAGACACTAGGAGAAGATAAGGAACACAGCCATTATCAAGAAATCACATTAGGATTCTCTTTTTAACCTGTTCCTTAAAACACTAGTGCTTAGGAAATGTATTGGAGGCAGAAGCAGTCAAGGGTAGCTTAGGGTTAGGGTTAGGGTTAGGGTACGGCTTAGGGTACGGGTTCGGGTACGGCGTAGGGTATGGGTTAGTCTTAGGGTTAGGGTTAGTTTGAGGGTTAGGGCTCGGTTTAGGGTACGGGTTAGGATTAGGGTACGTGTTAGGGTTAGGGTTAGGGTACGCGTTAGGGTTAGGGTAGTTATTAAACCTATCCCACTCTCTAGATACCCCTTAGCACGTCAAGGAATATTATTTGGGGGTCCAGCCATGGAGAAGAGTTTAGACACTAGGAGAAGATAAGGAACACAGCCATTATCAAGAAATCACATTAGGATTCTCTTTTTAACCTGTTCCTTAAAACACTAGTGCTTAGGAAATCTATTGGAGGCAGAAGCAGTCAAGGGTAGCTTAGGGTTAGGGTTAGGGTTAGGGTACGGCTTAGGGTACGGGTTCGGGTACGGGTTCGGGTACGGCATAGGGTACGGGTTAGGGTTAGGGTTAGGGTTAGTTTGAGGGTTAGGGCTCGGTTTAGGGTACGGGTTAGGATTAGGTTACGTGCTAGGGTTAGGGTAGGGGTTAGGGTTAGAGTACGCGTTAGGGTTAGGGTAGTTATTGAATCTATCCCACTCTCTAAATACCCCTTAGCACGTAAAGGAATATTATTTGGGGGTCTAGCCATGGAGAAGAGTTCAGACACTAGGAGAAGATAAGGAACACACCCATTATCAAGAACTCACATTAGGATTCTCTTTTTAACCTGTTCCTTAAAACACTAGTGCTTAGGAAATCTATTGGAGGCAGAAGCAGTCAAGGGTAGCTTAGGGTTAGGGTTAGGGTTAGGGTTAGGGTTAGGGTTAGGGTTAGGGTTAGGGTACGGCTTAGGGTACGGTTTCGGTTACGGGTTCGGGTACGGTGTAGGGTATGGGTTAGGGTTAGGGTTAGGGTTAGTTTGAGGGTTAGGGCTCGGTTTAGGGTACGGGTTAGGAATAGGGTACGTGTTAGGGTTAGGGTAGGGGTTAGGGTTAGGGTACGCGTTGGGGTTAGGGTAGTTATTTAACCTATCCCACTCTCTAGATACCCCTTAGCACGTCAAGGAATATTATTTGGGGGTCCAGCCATGGAGAAGAGTTTAGACACTAGGAGAAGATAAGGAACACAGCCATTATCAAGAAATCACATTAGAATTCTCTTTTTATCCTGTTCCTTAAAACACTAGTGCTTAGGAAATCTATTGGAGGCAGAAGCAGTCAAGGGTAGCTTAGGGTTAGGTTTAGGGTTAGGGTTAGGGTACGGCTTAGGGTACGGGTTCGGGTACGGCGTAGGGTATGGGTTAGGCTTAGGGTTAGGGTTAGTTTGAGGGTTAGGGCTCGGTTTAGGGTACGGGTTAGGATTAGGGTACGTGTTAGGGTTAGGGTTAGAGTACGCGTTAGGGTTAGGGTAGTTATTGAACCTATCCCACTCTCTAGATACCCCTTAGCACGTAAAGGAATATTATTTGGGGGTCTAGCCATGGAGAAGAGTTCAGACACTAGGAGAAGATAAGGAACACACCCATTATCAAGAAATCACATTAGGATTCTCTTTTTAACCTGTTCCTTAAAACACTAGTGCTTAGGAAATCTATTGGAGGCAGAAGCAGTCAAGGGTAGCTTAGGGTTAGGGTTAGGGTTAGGGTTAGGGTTAGGGTTAGGGTACGGCTTAGGGTACGGTTTCGGTTACGGGTTCGGGTACGGTGTAGGGTTTGGGTTAGGGTAAGGGTTAGGGTTAGTTTGAGGGTTAGGGCTCGGTTTAGGGTACGGGTTAGGATTAGGGTACGTGTTAGGGTTAGGGTAGGGGTTAGGGTTAGGATACGCGTTAGGGTTAGGGTAGTTATTTAACCTATCCCACTCTCTAGATACCCCTTAGCACGTCAAGGAATATTATTTGGGGGTCCTTCCATGGAGAAGAGTTTAGACACTAGGAGAAGATAAGGAACACAGCCATTATCAAGAAATCACCTTAGGATTCTCTTTTTAACCTGTTCCTTAAAACACTAGTGCTTAGGAAATCTATTGGAGGCAGTAGCAGTCAAGGGTAGCTTAGGGTTAGGGTTAGGGTTAGGGTACGGCTTAGGGTACGGGTTTGGGTACGGGTTCGGTTACGGCGTAGGGTATGGGTTAGGGTTAGGGTTAGGGTTAGTTTGAGGGTTAGGGCTCGGTTTAGGGTACCGGTTAGGATTAGGGTACGTGCTAGGGTTAGGGTAGGGGTTAGGGTTAGAGTACGCGTTAGGGTTAGGGTAGTTATTGAACCTATCCCACTCTCTAGATACCCCTTAGCACGTAAAGGAATATTATTTGGGGGCCTAGCCATGGAGAAGAGTTCAGACACTAGGAGAAGATAAGGAACACACCCATTATCAAGAAATCACATTAGGATTCTCTTTTTAACCTGTTCCTTAAAACACTAGTGCTTAGGAAATCTATTGGAGGCAGAAGCAGTCAAGGGTAGCTTAGGGTTAGGGTTAGGGTTAGGGTTAGGGTTAGGGTTAGGGTACGGCTTAGGGTACGGTTTCGGTTACGGGTTCGGGTACGGTGTAGGGTATGGGTTAGGGTTAGGGTTAGGGTTAGTTTGAGGGTTAGGGCTCGGTTTAGGGTACGGGTTAGGATTAGGGTACGTGTTAGGGTTAGGGTAGGGGTTAGGGTTAGGGTACGCGTTGGGGTTAGGGTAGTTATTTAACCTATCCCACTCTCTAGATACCCCTTAGCACGTCAAGGAATATTATTTGGGGGTCCAGCCATGGAGAAGAGTTTAGACACTAGGAGAAGATAAGGAACACAGCCATTATCAAGAAATCACCTTAGGATTCTCTTTTTAACCTGTTCCTTAAAACACTAGTGCTTAGGAAATCTATTGGAGGCAGAAGCAGTCAAGGGTAGCTTAGGGTTAGGGTTAGGGTTAGGGTACGGCTTAGGGTACGGGTTCGGGTACGGGTTCGGTTACGGCGTAGGGTATGGGTTAGGGTTAGGGTTAGGGATAGTTTGAGGGTTAGGGCTCGGTTTAGGGTACGGGTTAGGATTAGGGTACATGCTAGGGTTAGGGTAGGGGTTAGGGTTAGGGTACGCGTTAGGGTTAGGGTAGTTATTGAACCTATCCCACTCTCTAGATACCCCTTAGCACGTAAAGGAATATTATTTGGGGGTCCAGCCATGGAGAAGAGTTCAGACACTAGGAGAAGATAAGGAACACACGCATTATCAAGAAATCACATTAGGATTCTCTTTTTAAACTGTTCCTTAAAACACTAGTGCTTAGGAAATCTATTGGAGGCAGAAGCAGTCAAGGGTAGCTTAGGGTTAGGGTTAGGGTTAGGGTTAGGGTACGGGTTCGGTTACGGGTTCGGGTACGGCGTAGGGTATGGGTTAGGGTTAGGGTTAGGGTTAGTTTGAGGGTTAGGGCTCGGTTTAGGGTACGGGTTAGGATTAGGGTACGTGTTAGGGTTAGGGTAGGGGTTAGGGTTAGGATACGCGTTAGGGTTAGGGTAGTTATTTAACCTATCCCACTCTCTAGATACCCCTTAGCACGTCAAGGAATTTTATTTGGGGGTCCAGCCATGGAGAAGAGTTTAGACACTAGGAGAAGATAAGGAACACACCCATTATCAAGAAATCACATTAGGATTCTCTTTTTAACCTGTTCCTTAAAACACTAGTGCTTAGGAAATCTATTGGAGGCAGAAGCAGTCAAGGGTAGCTTAGGGTTAGGGTTAGGGTTAGGGTTAAAGTTAGGGTACGGGTTCGGGTACAGCGTAGGTTATGGGTTAGGTTTAGGGTTAGGGTTAGTTTGAGGGTTAGGGCTCGGTTTAGGGTACGGGTTAGGAATAGGGTACGTGTTAGGGTTAGGGTAGGGGTTAGGGTTAGGGTACGCATTAGGGTTAGGGTAGTTATTAAACCTATCCCACTCTCGATACCCCTTAGCACGTCAAGGAATATTATTTGGGGGTCCAGCCATGGAGAAGAGTTTAGACACTAGGAGAAGATAAGGAACACACCCATTATCAAGAAATCACATTAGGATTCTCTTTTTAACCTGTTCCTTAAAACACTAGTGCTTAGGAAATCTATTGGAGGCAGAAGCAGTCAAGGCTAGCTTAGGGTTAGGGTTAGGGTTAGGGTTAGGGTTAGGGTTAGGGTACGGCTTAGGGTACGGTTTCGGTTACGGGTTCGGGTACGGTGTAGGGTATGGGTTAGGGTTAGGGTTAGGGTTAGTTTGAGGGTTAGGGCTCGGTTTAGGGTACGGGTTAGGATTAGGGTACGTGTTAGGGTTAGGGTAGGGGTTAGGGTTAGGATACGCGTTAGGGTTAGGGTAGTTATTTAACCTATCCCACTCTCTAGATACCCCTTAGCACGTCAAGGAATATTATTTGGGGGTCCTTCCATGGAGAAGAGTTTAGACACTAGGAGAAGATAAGGAACACAGCCATTATCAAGAAATCACCTTAGGATTCTCTTTTTAACCTGTTCCTTAAAACACTAGTGCTTAGGAAATCTATTGGAGGCAGTAGCAGTCAAGGGTAGCTTAGGGTTAGGGTTAGGGTTAGGGTACGGCTTAGGGTACGGGTTCGGGTACGGGTTCGGTTACGGCGTAGGGTATGGGTTAGGGTTAGGGTTAGGGTTAGTTTGAGGGTTAGGGCTCGGTTTAGGGTACCGGTTAGGATTAGGGTACGTGCTAGGGTTAGGGTAGGGGTTAGGGTTAGAGTACGCGTTAGGGTTAGGGTAGTTATTGAACCTATCCCACTCTCTAGATACCCCTTAGCACGTAAAGGAATATTATTTGGGGGCCTAGCCATGGAGAAGAGTTCAGACACTAGGAGAAGATAAGGAACACACCCATTATCAAGAAATCACATTAGGATTCTCTTTTTAACCTGTTCCTTAAAACACTAGTGCTTAGGAAATCTATTGGAGGCAGAAGCAGTCAAGGGTAGCTTAGGGTTAGGGTTAGGGTTAGGGTTAGGGTTAGGGTTAGGGTACGGCTTAGGGTACGGTTTCGGTTACGGGTTCGGGTACGGTGTAGGGTATGGGTTAGGGTTAGGGTTAGGGTTAGTTTGAGGGTTAGGGCTCGGTTTAGGGTACGGGTTAGGATTAGGGTACGTGTTAGGGTTAGGGTAGGGGTTAGGGTTAGGGTACGCGTTGGGGTTAGGGTAGTTATTTAACCTATCCCACTCTCTAGATACCCCTTAGCACGTCAAGGAATATTATTTGGGGGTCCAGCCATGGAGAAGAGTTTAGACACTAGGAGAAGATAAGGAACACAGCCATTATCAAGAAATCACCTTAGGATTCTCTTTTTAACCTGTTCCTTAAAACACTAGTGCTTAGGAAATCTATTGGAGGCAGAAGCAGTCAAGGGTAGCTTAGGGTTAGGGTTAGGGTTAGGGTACGGCTTAGGGTACGGGTTCGGGTACGGGTTCGGTTACGGCGTAGGGTATGGGTTAGGGTTAGGGTTAGGGATAGTTTGAGGGTTAGGGCTCGGTTTAGGGTACGGGTTAGGATTAGGGTACATGCTAGGGTTAGGGTAGGGGTTAGGGTTAGGGTACGCGTTAGGGTTAGGGTAGTTATTGAACCTATCCCACTCTCTAGATACCCCTTAGCACGTAAAGGAATATTATTTGGGGGTCCAGCCATGGAGAAGAGTTCAGACACTAGGAGAAGATAAGGAACACACGCATTATCAAGAAATCACATTAGGATTCTCTTTTTAAACTGTTCCTTAAAACACTAGTGCTTAGGAAATCTATTGGAGGCAGAAGCAGTCAAGGGTAGCTTAGGGTTAGGGTTAGGGTTAGGGTTAGGGTACGGGTTCGGTTACGGGTTCGGGTACGGCGTAGGGTATGGGTTAGGGTTAGGGTTAGGGTTAGTTTGAGGGTTAGGGCTCGGTTTAGGGTACGGGTTAGGATTAGGGTACGTGTTAGGGTTAGGGTAGGGGTTAGGGTTAGGATACGCGTTAGGGTTAGGGTAGTTATTTAACCTATCCCACTCTCTAGATACCCCTTAGAACGTCAAGGAATTTTATTTGGGGGTCCAGCCATGGAGAAGAGTTTAGACACTAGGAGAAGATAAGGAACACACCCATTATCAAGAAATCACATTAGGATTCTCTTTTTAACCTGTTCCTTAAAACACTAGTGCTTAGGAAATCTATTGGAGGCAGAAGCAGTCAAGGGTAGCTTAGGGTTAGGGTTAGGGTTAGGGTTAAAGTTAGGGTACGGGTTCGGGTACAGCGTAGGTTATGGGTTAGGTTTAGGGTTAGGGTTAGTTTGAGGGTTAGGGCTCGGTTTAGGGTACGGGTTAGGAATAGGGTACGTGTTAGGGTTAGGGTAGGGGTTAGGGTTAGGGTACGCATTAGGGTTAGGGTAGTTATTAAACCTATCCCACTCTCGATACCCCTTAGCACGTCAAGGAATATTATTTGGGGGTCCAGCCATGGAGAAGAGTTTAGACACTAGGAGAAGATAAGGAACACACCCATTATCAAGAAATCACATTAGGATTCTCTTTTTAACCTGTTCCTTAAAACACTAGTGCTTAGGAAATCTATTGGAGGCAGAAGCAGTCAAGGCTAGCTTAGGGTTAGGGTTAGGGTTAGGGTTAGGGTTAGGTTTAGGGTACGGCTTAGGGTACGGTTTCGGTTACGGGTTCGGGTACGGTGTAGGGTATGGGTTAGGGTTAGGGTTAGGGTTAGTTTGAGGGTTAGGGCTCGGTTTAGGGTACGGGTTAGGATTAGGGTACGTGTTAGGGTTAGGGTAGGGGTTAGGGTTAGGGTATGCGTTGGGGTTAGGGTAGTTATTTAACCTATCCCACTCTCTAGATACCCCTTAGCACGTCAAGGAATATTATTTGGGGGTCCAGCCATGGAGAAGAGTTTAGACACTAGGAGAAGATAAGGAACACAGCCATTATCAAGAAATCACATTAGGATTCTCTTTTTAACCTGTTCCTTAAAACACTAGTGCTTAGGAAATCTATTGGAGGCAGAAGCAGTCAAGGGTAGCTTAGGGTTAGTGTTAGGGTTAGGGTACGGCTTAGGGTACGGGTTCGGTTACGGGTTCGGTTACGGCGTAGGGTATGGGTTAGGGTTAGGGTTAGTTTGAGGGTTAGGGCTCGGTTTAGGGTACGGGTTAGGATTAGGGTACATGCTAGGTTTAGGGTAGGGGTTAGGGTTAGGGTACGTGTTAGGGTTAGGGTAGTTATTGAACCTATCCCACTCTCTAGATACCCCTTAGCACGTCAAGGAATATTATTTGGGGGTCCAGCCATGGAGAAGAGTTCAGACACTAGGAGAAGATAAGGAACACACGCATTATCAAGAAATCACATTAGGATTCTCTTTTTAAACTGTTCCTTAAAACACTAGTGCTTAGGAAATCTATTGGAGGCAGAAGCAGTCAAGGGTAGCTTAGGGTTAGGGTTAGGGTTAGGGTTAGTTTACGGGTTCGGTTACGGGTTCGGGTACGGCGTAGGGTATGGGTTAGGGTTAGGGTTAGGGTTAGTTTGAGGGTTAGGGCTCGGTTTAGGGTACGGGTTAGGATTAGGGTACGTGTTAGGGTTAGGGTAGGGGTTAGGGTTAGGATACGCGTTAGGGTTAGGGTAGTTATTTAACCTATCCCACTCTCTAGATACCCCTTAGCACGTCAAGGAATATTATTTGGGGGTCCAGCCATGGAGAAGAGTTTAGACACTAGGAGAAGATAAGGAACACACCCATTATCAAGAAATCACATTAGGATTCTCTTTTTAACCTGTTCCTTAAAACACTAGTGCTTAGGAAATCAATTGGAGGCAGAAGCAGTCAAGGGTAGCTTAGGGTTAGGGTTAGGGTTAAGGTTAGAGTTAGGGTACGGGTTCGGGTACAGCGTAGGGTATGGGTTAGGTTTAGGGTTAGGGTTAGTTTGAGGGTTAGGGCTCGGTTTAGGGTATGGGTTAGGATTAGGGTACGTGTTAGGGTTAGGGTAGGGGTTAGGGTTAGGGTACGCATTAGGGTTAGGGTAGTTATTAAACCTATCCCACTCTCGATACCCCTTAGCACGTCAAGGAATATTATTTGGGGGTCCAGCCATGGAGAAGAGTTTAGACACTAGGAGAAGATAAGGAACACACCCATTATCAAGAAATCACATTAGGATTCTCTTTTTAACCTGTTCCTTAATACACTAGTGCTTAGGAAATCTATTGGAGGCAGAAGCAGTCAAGGGTAGCTTAGGGTTAGGGTTAGGGTTAGGGTTAGGGTTAGGGTTAGGGTACGGCTTAGGGTACGGTTTCGGGTACGGGTTCGGGTACGGCGTAGGGTATGGGTTAGTGTTAGGGTTAGGGTTAGTTTGAGGGTTAGGGCTCGGTTTAGGGTACGGGTTAGGATTAGGGTACGTGTTAGGGTTAGGGTAGGGGTTAGGGTTAGGGTACGCATTAGGGTTAGGGTAGTTATTAAACCTATCCCACTCTCTAGATACCCATTAGCACGTCAAGGAATATTATTTGGGGGTCCAGCCATGGAGAAGAGTTTAGACACTAGGAGAAGATAAGGAACACACCCATTATCAAGAAATCACATTAGGATTCTCTTTTTAACCTGTTCCTTAAAACACTAGTGCTTAGGAAATCTATTGGAGGCAGAAGCAGTCAAGGGTAGCTTAGGGTTAGGGTTAGGGTTAGGGTTAGAGTTAGGGTCCGGCTTAGGGTACGGGTTCGGGTACGGTGTAGGGTATGGGTTCGGGTTAGGGTTAGGGTTAGTTTGAGGGTTAGGGCTCGGTTTAGGGTACGGGTTAGGATTAGGGTACGTGTTAGTGTTAGGGTAGCCGTTAGGGTTAGGGTACGCGTTAGGGTTAGGGTAGTTATTAAAACTATCCCACTCTCTAGATACCCCTTAGCACGTCAAGGAATATTATTTGGGGGTCCAGCCATGGAGAAGAGTTTAGACACTAGGGGAAGATAAGGAACACACCCATTATCAAGAAATCACATTAGGATTCTCTTTTTAACCTGTTCCTTAAAACACTAGTGCTTAGGAAATCTATTGGAGCCAGAAGCAGTCAAGGGTAGCTTACGGTTAGGGTTAGGGTTAGGGTTAGAGTTAGGGTACGGCTTAGGGTACGGGTTCGGTTACGGGTTCGGGTATGGCGTAGGGTATGGGTTAGGTTTAGGGTTAGGGTTAGTTTGAGGGTTAGGGCTCGGTTTAGGATACGGGTTAGTATTAGGGTACGTGTTAGGGTTGGGTAGGGGTTAGGGTTAGGGTACGCGTTAGGATTAGGGTAGTTATTAAACCTATCCCACTCTCTAGATACCCCTTAGCACGTCAAGGAATATTATTTGGGGGTCCAGCCATGGAGAAGAGTTTAGACACTAGGAGAAGATAAGGAACACACCCATTTTCAAGAAATCACATTAGAATTTTCTTTTTAACCTGTTCCTTAAAACACTAGTGCTTAAGAAATCTATTGGAGGCAGAAGCAGTCAAGGGTACCTTAGGGTTAGGGTTAGGGTTAGGGTATGGCTTAGGGTACGGGTTCGGGTACGGGTTCGGGTACGGCGTAGGGTATGGGTTAGGGTTAGGGTTAGGGTTAGTTTGAGGGTTAGGGCTCGGTTTAGGGTACGGGTTAGGATTAGGGTACGTGCTAGGGTTAGGGTAGGGGTTAGGGTTAGGGTACGCGTTAGGGTTAGGGTAGTTATTGAACCTATCCCACTCTCTAGATACCCCTTAGCACTTCAAGGAATATTATTTGGGGGTCCAGCCATGGAGAAGAGTTTAGACACTAGGGGAAGATAAGGAACACACCCATTATCAAGAAATCACATTAGGATTCTCTTTTTAACCTGTTCCTTAAAACACTAGTGCTTAGGAAATCTATTGGAGGCAGAAGCAGTCAAGGGTAGCTTAGGGTTAGGGTTAGGGTTAGGGTTAGGGTTAGGGTTAGGGTTAGGGTACGGCTTAGGGTACGGTTTCGGTTACGGGTTCGGGTACGGTGTAGGGTATGGGTTAGGGTTAGGGTTAGGGTTAGTTTGAGGGTTAGGGCTCGGTTTAGGGTACGGGTTAGGATTAGGGTACGTGTTAGGGTTAGGGTAGGGGTTAGGGTTAGGATACGCGTTAGGGTTAGGGTAGTTATTTAACCTATCCCACTCTCTAGATACCCCTTAGCACTTCAAGGAATATTATTTGGGGGTCCAGCCATGGAGAAGAGTTTAGACACTAGGAGAAGATAAGGAACACAGCCATTATCAAGAAATCACCTTAGGATTCTCTTTTTAACCTGTTCCTTAAAACACTAGTGCTTAGGAAATCTATTGGAGGCAGTAGCAGTCAAGGGTAGCTTAGGGTTAGGGTTAGGGTTAGGGTACGGCTTAGGGTACGGGTTCGGGTACGGGTTCGGTTACGGCGTAGGGTATGGGTTAGGGTTAGGGTTAGGGTTAGTTTGAGGGTTAGGGCTCGGTTTAGGGTACGGGTTAGGATTAGGGTACATGCTAGGGTTAGGGTAGGGGTTAGGGTTAGGGTACGCGTTAGGGTTAGGGTAGTTATTGAACCTATCCCACTCTCTAGATACCCCTTAGCACGTAAAGGAATATTATTTGGGGGTCCAGCCATGCAGAAGAGTTCAGACACTAGGAGAAGATAAGGAACACACGCATTATCAAGAAATCACATTAGGATTCTCTTTTTAAACTGTTCCTTAAAACACTAGTGCTTAGGAAATCTATTGGAGGCAGAAGCAGTCAAGGGTAGCTTAGGGTTAGGGTTAGGGTTAGGGTTAAAGTTAGGGTACGGGTTCGGGTACAGCGTAGGGTATGGGTTAGGTTTAGGGTTAGGGTTAGTTTGAGGGTTAGGGCTCGGTTTAGGGTACGGGTTAGGATTAGGGTACGTGTTAGGGTTAGGGTAGGGGTTAGGGTTAGGGTACGCATTAGGGTTAGGGTAGTTATTAAACCTATCCCACTCTCGATACCCCTTAGCACGTCAAGGAATATTATTTGGGGGTCCAGCCACGGAGAAGAGTTTAGACACTAGGAGAAGATAAGGAACACACCCATTATCAAGAAATCACATTAGGATTCTCTTTTTAACCTGTTCCTTAAAACACTAGTGCTTAGGAAATCTATTGGAGGCAGAAGCAGTCAAGGCTAGCTTAGGGTTAGGGTTAGGGTTAGGGTTAGGGTTAGGGTACGGGTTCGGGTACAGCGTAGGGTATGGGTTAGGTTTAGGGTTAGGGTTAGTTTGAGGGTTAGGGCTCGGTTTAGGGTATGGGTTAGGATTAGGGTACGTGTTAGGGTTAGGGTAGGGGTTAGGGTTAGGGTACGCATTAGGGTTAGGGTAGTTATTAAACCTATCCCACTCTCGATACCCCTTAGCACGTCAAGGAATATTATTTGGGGGTCCAGCCATGGAGAAGAGTTTAGACACTAGGAGAAGATAAGGAACACACCCATTATCAAGAAATCACATTAGGATTCTCTTTTTAACCTGTTCCTTAATACACTAGTGCTTAGGAAATCTATTGGAGGCAGAAGCAGTCAAGGGTAGCTTAGGGTTAGGGTTATGGTTAGGGTTAGGGTTAGGGTTAGGGTACGGCTTAGGGTACGGTTTCGGGTACGGGTTCGGGTACGGCGTAGGGTATGGGTTAGGGTTAGGGTTAGGGTTAGTTTGAGGGTTAGGGCTCGGTTTAGGGTACGGGTTAGGATTAGGGTACGTGTTAGGGTTAGGGTAGGGGTTAGGGTTAGGGTACGCATTAGGGATAGGGTAGTTATTAAACCTATCCCACTCTCTAGATACCCATTAGCACGTCAAGGAATATTATTTGGGGGTCCAGCCATGGAGAAGAGTTTAGACACTAGGAGAAGATAAGGAACACACCCATTATCAAGAAATCACATTAGGATTCTCTTTTTAACCTGTTCCTTAAAACACTAGTGCTTAGGAAATCTATTGGAGGCAGAAGCAGTCAAGGGTAGCTTAGGGTTAGTGTTAGGGTTAGGGTTAGAGTTAGGGTACGGCTTAGGGTACGGGTTCGGGTACGGTGTAGGGTATGGGTTCGGGTTAGGGTTAGGGTTAGTTTGAGGGTTAGGGCTCGGTTTAGGGTACGGGTTAGGATTAGGGTACGTGTTAGTGTTAGGGTAGCCGTTAGGGTTAGGGTACGCGTTAGGGTTAGGGTAGTTATTAAAACTATCCCACTCTCTAGCTACCCCTTAGCACGTCAAGGAATATTATTTGGGGGTCCAGCCATGGAGAAGAGTTTAGACACTAGGGGAAGATAAGGAACACACCCATTATCAAGAAATCACATTAGGATTCTCTTTTTAACCTGTTCCTTAAAACACTAGTGCTTAGGAAATCTATTGGAGCCAGAAGCAGTCAAGGGTAGCTTAGGGTTAGGGTTAGGGTTAGGGTTAGGGTACGGCTTAGGGTACGGGTTCGGGTACGGCGTAGGGTATGGGTTAGTCTTAGGGTTAGGGTTATTTTGAGGGTTAGGGCTCGGTTTAGGGTACGGGTTAGGATTAGGGTACGTGTTAGGGTTAGGGTTAGGGTACGCGTTAGGGTTAGGGTAGTTATTAAACCTATCCCACTCTCTAGATACCCCTTAGCACGTCAAGGAATATTATTTGGGGGTCCAGCCATGGAGAAGAGTTTAGACACTAGGAGAAGATAAGGAACACAGCCATTATCAAGAAATCACATTAGGATTCTCTTTTTAACCTGTTCCTTAAAACACTAGTGCTTAGGAAATCTATTGGAGGCAGAAGCAGTCAAGGGTAGCTTAGGGTTAGGGTTAGGGTTAGGGTACGGCTTAGGGTACGGGTTCGGGTACGGGTTCGGGTACGGCATAGGGTACGGGTTAGGGTTAGGGTTAGGGTTAGTTTGAGGGTTAGGGCTCGGTTTAGGGTACGGGTTAGGATTAGGTTACGTGCTAGGGTTAGGGTAGGGGTTAGGGTTAGAGTACGCGTTAGGGTTAGGGTAGTTATTGAATCTATCCCACTCTCTAGATACCCCTTTGCACGTAAAGGAATATTATTTGGGCGTCTAGCCATGGAGAAGAGTTCAGACACTAGGAGAAGATAAGGAACACACCCATTATCAAAAACTCACATTAGGATTCTCTTTTTAACCTGTTCCTTAAAACACTAGTGCTTAGGAAATCTATTGGAGGCAGAATCAGTCAAGGGTAGCTTAAGGTTAGGTTTAGGGTTAGGGTTAGGGTTAGGGTTAGGGTACGACTTAGGGTACGGTTTCGGTTACAGGTTCGGGTACGGTGTAGGGTATGGGTTAGGGTTAGGGTTAGGGTTAGTTTGAGGGTTAGGGCTCGGTTTAGGGTACGGGTTAGGAATAGGGTACGTGTTAGGGTTAGGGTAGGTGTTAGGGTTAGGGTACGCGTTGGGGTTAGGGTAGTTATTTAACCTATCCCACTCTCTAGATACCCCTTAGCACGTCAAGGAATATTATTTGGGGGTCCAGCCATGGAGAAGAGTTTAGACACTAGGAGAAGATAAGGAACACAGCCATTATCAAGAAATCACATTAGGATTCTCTTTTTAACCTGTTCCTTAAAACACTAGTGCTTAGGAAATCTATTGGAGGCAGAAGCAGTCAAGGGTAGCTTAGGGTTAGGGTTAGGGTTAGGGTTAGGGTACGGCTTAGGGTACGGGTTCGGTTACGGTTTCGGGTACGGCGTAGGGTATGGATTAGGGTTAGGGTTAGGGTTAGTTTGAGGGTTAGGGCTCGGTTTAGGGTACGGATTAGGATTAGGGTACGTGCTAGGGTTAGGGTAGGGGTTAGGGTTAGGGTATGCGTTAGGGTTAGGGTAGTTATTAAACCTATCCCACTCTCTAGATACCCCTTAGCACGTCAAGGAATATTATTTGGGGGTCCAGCCATGGAGAAGAGTTTAGACACTAGGAGAAGATAAGGAACACAGCCATTATCAAGAAATCACATTAGGATTCTCTTTTTAACCTGTTCCTTAAAACACTAGTGCTTAGGAAATCTATTGGAGGCAGAAGCAGTCAAGGGTAGCTTAGGGTTAGGGTTAGGGTTAGGGTTAGGGTTAGGGTACGGCTTAGGGTACGGGTTCGGGTACGGGTTCGGGTACGGTGTAGGGTATGGGTTAGGGTTAGGGTTAGGGTTAGTTTGAGGGTTAGGGCTCGGTTTAGGGTACGGGTTAGGATTAGGGTACGTGTTAGTGTTAGGGTAGCCGTTAGGGTTAGGGTACGCGTTAGGGTTAGGGTAGTTATTAAAACTATCCCACTCTCTAGATACCCCTTAGCACGTCAAGGAATATTATTTGGGGGTCCATCCATGGAGAAGAGTTTAGACACTAGGGGAAGATAAGGAACGCACCCATTATCAAGAAATCACATTAGGATTCTCTTTTTAACCTGTTCCTTAAAACACTAGAGCTTAGGAAATCTATTGGAGCCAGAAGCAGTCAAGGGTAGCTTACGGTTAGGGTTAGGGTTAGGTTTCGGCTTAGGGTACGGTTTCGGGTACGGGTTCGGGTACGGCGTAGGGTATGGGTTAGGGTTAGCGTTAGGGTTAGGGTACGGCTTAGGGTAAGGGTTCGGGTACGGGTTCGGGTATGGCGTAGGGTATGGGTTAGGGTTAGGGTTAGGGTTAGTTTGCGGGTTAGGGCTCGGTTTAGGATACGGGTTAGTATTAGGGTACGTGTTAGGGTTAGGGTAGGGGTTAGGGTTAGGGTACGCGTTAGGATTAGGGTAGTTATTAAACCTATCCCACTCTCTAGATACCCCTTAGCACGTCAAGGAATATTATTTGGGGGTCCAGCCATGGAGAAGAGTTTAGACACTAGTAGAAGATAAGGAACACACGCATTTTCAAGAAATCACATTAGAATTTTCTTTTTAACCTGTTCCTTAAAACACTAGTGCTTAAGAAATCTATTGGAGGCAGAAACAGTCAAGGGTACCTTAGGGTTAGGGTTAGGGTTAGGGTATGGCTTAGGGTACGGGTTCGGGTACGGGTTCGGGTACGGCGTAGGGTATGGGTTAGGGTTAGGGTTAGGGTTAGTTTGAGGGTTAGGGCTCGGTTTAGGGTACGGGTTAGGATTAGGGTACGTGCTAGGGTTAGGGTAGGGGTTAGGGTTAGGGTACGCGTTAGGGTTAGGGTAGTTATTGAACCTATCCCACTCTCTAGATACCCCTTAGCACGTAAAGGAATATTATTTGGGGGTCCAGCCATGGAGAAGAGTTCAGACACTAGGAGAAGATAAGGAACACAGCCATTATCAAGAAATCACATTAGGATTCTCTTTTTAACCTGTTCCTTAAAACACTAGTGCTTAGGAAATCTATTGGAGGCAGAAGCAGTCAAGGGTAGCTTAGGGTTAGGGTTAGGGTTAGGGTACGGCTTAGGGTACGGGTTCGGGTACGGCGTAGGGTATGGGTTAGTCTTAGGGTTAGGGTTAGTTTGAGGGTTAGGGCTCGGTTTAGGGTACGGGTTAGGATTAGGGTACGTGTTAGGGTTAGGGTTAGGGTACGCGTTAGGGTTAGGGTAGTTATTAAACCTATCCCACTCTCTAGATACCCCTTAGCACGTCAAGGAATATTATTTGGGGGTCCAGCCATGGAGAAGAGTTTAGACACTAGGAGAAGATAAGGAACACAGCCATTATCAAGAAATCACATTAGGATTCTCTTTTTAACCTGTTCCTTAAAACACTAGTGCTTAGGAAATCTATTGGAGGCAGAAGCAGTCAAGGGTAGCTTAGGGTTAGGGTTAGGGTTAGGGTACGGCTTAGGGTACGGGTTCGGGTACGGGTTCGGGTACGGCATAGGGTACGGGTTAGGGTTAGGGTTAGGGTTAGTTTGAGGGTTAGGGCTCGGTTTAGGGTACGGGTTAGGATTAGGTTACGTGCTAGGGTTAGGGTAGGGGTTAGGGTTAGAGTACGCGTTAGGGTTAGGGTAGTTATTGAATCTATCCCACTCTCTAAATACCCCTTAGCACGTAAAGGAATATTATTTGGGGGTCTAGCCATGGAGAAGAGTTCAGACACTAGGAGAAGATAAGGAACACACCCATTATCAAGAACTCACATTAGGATTCTCTTTTTAACCTGTTCCTTAAAACACTAGTGCTTAGGAAATCTATTGGAGGCAGAAGCAGTCAAGGGTAGCTTAGGGTTAGGGTTAGGGTTAGGGTTAGGGTTAGGGTTAGGGTTAGGGTTAGGGTACGGCTTAGGGTACGGTTTCGGTTACGGGTTCGGGTACGGTGTAGGGTATGGGTTAGGGTTAGGGTTAGGGTTAGTTTGAGGGGTAGGGCTCGGTTTAGGGTACGGGTTAGGAATAGGGTACGTGTTAGTGTTAGGGTAGGGGTTAGGGTTAGGGTACGCGTTGGGGTTAGGGTAGTTATTTAACCTATCCCACTCTCTAGATACCCCTTAGCACGTCAAGGAATATTATTTGGGGGTCCAGCCATGGAGAAGAGTTTAGACACTAGGAGAAGATAAGGAACACAGCCATTATCAAGAAATCACATTAGGATTCTCTTTTTATCCTGTTCCTTAAAACACTAGTGCTTAGGAAATCTATTGGAGGCAGAAGCAGTCAAGGGTAGCTTAGGGTTAGGTTTAGGGTTAGGGTTAGGGTACGGCTTAGGGTACGGGTTCGGGTACGGCGTAGGGTATGGGTTTGGCTTAGGGTTAGGGTTAGTTTGAGGGTTAGGGCTCGGTTTAGGGTACGGGTTAGGATTAGGGTACGTGTTAGGGTTAGGGTTAGAGTACGCGTTAGGGTTAGGGTAGTTATTGAACTTATCCCACTCTCTAGATACCCCTTAGCACGTAAAGGAATATTATTTGGGGGTCTAGCCATGGAGAAGAGTTCAGACACTAGGAGAAGATAAGGAACACACCCATTATCAAGAAATCACATTAGGATTCTCTTTTTAACCTGTTCCTTAAAACACTAGTGCTTAGGAAATCTATTGGAGGCAGAAGCAGTCAAGGGTAGCTTAGGGTTAGGGTTAGGGTTAGGGTTAGGGTTAGGGTTAGGGTACGGTTTCGGTTACGGGTTCGGGTACGGTGTAGGGTATGGGTTAGGGTTAGGGTTAGGGTTAGTTTGAGGGTTAGGGCTCGGTTTAGGGTACGGGTTAGGTTTAGGGTACGTGTTAGGGTTAGGGTAGGGGTTAGGGTTAGGGTACGCGTTGGGGTTAGGGTAGTTATTTAACCTATCCCAATCTCTAGATACCCCTTAGCACGTCAAGGAATATTATTTGGGGGTCCAGCCATGGAGAAGAGTTTAGACACTAGGAGAAGATAAGGAACACAGCCATTATCAAGAAATCACCTTAGGATTCTCTTTTTAACCTGTTCCTTAAAACACTAGTGCTTAGGAAATCTATTGGAGGCAGTAGCAGTCAAGGGTAGCTTAGGGTTAGGGTTAGGGTTAGGGTACGGCTTAGGGTACGGGTTCGGGTACGGGTTCGGTTACGGCGTAGGGTATGGGTTAGGGTTAGGGTTAGGGTTAGTTTGAGGGTTAGGGCTCGGTTTAGGGTACGGGTTAGGATTAGGGTACATGCTAGGGTTAGGGTAGGGGTTAGGGTTAGGGTACGCGTTAGGGTTAGGGTAGTTATTGAACCTATCCCACTCTCTAGATACCCCTTAGCACGTAAAGGAATATTATTTGGGGGTCCAGCCATGCAGAAGAGTTCAGACACTAGGAGAAGATAAGGAACACACGCATTATCAAGAAATCACATTAGGATTCTCTTTTTAAACTGTTCCTTAAAACACTAGTGCTTAGGAAATCTATTGGAGGCAGAAGCAGTCAAGGGTAGCTTAGGGTTAGGGTTAGGGTTAGGGTTAAAGTTAGGGTACGGGTTCGGGTACAGCGTAGGGTATGGGTTAGGTTTAGGGTTAGGGTTAGTTTGAGGGTTAGGGCTCGGTTTAGGGTATGGGTTAGGATTAGGGTACGTGTTAGGGTTAGGGTAGGGGTTAGGGTTAGGGTACGCATTAGGGTTAGGGTAGTTATTAAACCTATCCCACTCTCGATACCCCTTAGCACGTCAAGGAATATTATTTGGGGGTCCAGCCATGGAGAAGAGTTTAGACACTAGGAGAAGATAAGGAACACACCCATTATCAAGAAATCACATTAGGATTCTCTTTTTAACCTGTTCCTTAATACACTAGTGCTTAGGAAATCTATTGGAGGCAGAAGCAGTCAAGGGTAGCTTAGGGTTAGGGTTATGGTTAGGGTTAGGGTTAGGGTTAGGGTACGGCTTAGGGTACGGTTTCGGGTACGGGTTCGGGTACGGCGTAGGGTATGGGTTAGGGTTAGGGTTAGGGTTAGTTTGAGGGTTAGGGCTCGGTTTAGGGTACGGGTTAGGATTAGGGTACGTGTTAGGGTTAGGGTAGGGGTTAGGGTTAGGGTACGCATTAGGGATAGGGTAGTTATTAAACCTATCCCACTCTCTAGATACCCATTAGCACGTCAAGGAATATTATTTGGGGGTCCAGCCATGGAGAAGAGTTTAGACACTAGGAGAAGATAAGGAACACACCCATTATCAAGAAATCACATTAGGATTCTCTTTTTAACCTGTTCCTTAAAACACTAGTGCTTAGGAAATCTATTGGAGGCAGAAGCAGTCAAGGGTAGCTTAGGGTTAGTGTTAGGGTTAGGGTTAGAGTTAGGGTACGGCTTAGGGTACGGGTTCGGGTACGGTGTAGGGTATGGGTTCGGGTTAGGGTTAGGGTTAGTTTGAGGGTTAGGGCTCGGTTTAGGGTACGGGTTAGGATTAGGGTACGTGTTAGTGTTAGGGTAGCCGTTAGGGTTAGGGTACGCGTTAGGGTTAGGGTAGTTATTAAAACTATCCCACTCTCTAGATACCCCTTAGCACGTCAAGGAATATTATTTGGGGGTCCAGCCATGGAGAAGAGTTTAGACACTAGGGGAAGATAAGGAACACACCCATTATCAAGAAATCACATTAGGATTCTCTTTTTAACCTGTTCCTTAAAACACTAGTGCTTAGGAAATCTATTGGAGCCAGAAGCAGTCAAGGGTAGCTTAGGGTTAGGGTTAGGGTTAGGGTTAGGGTACGGCTTAGGGTACGGGTTCGGGTACGGCGTAGGGTATGGGTTAGTCTTAGGGTTAGGGTTATTTTGAGGGTTAGGGCTCGGTTTAGGGTACGGGTTAGGATTAGGGTACGTGTTAGGGTTAGGGTTAGGGTACGCGTTAGGGTTAGGGTAGTTATTAAACCTATCCCACTCTCTAGATACCCCTTAGCACGTCAAGGAATATTATTTGGGGGTCCAGCCATGGAGAAGAGTTTAGACACTAGGAGAAGATAAGGAACACAGCCATTATCAAGAAATCACATTAGGATTCTCTTTTTAACCTGTTCCTTAAAACACTAGTGCTTAGGAAATCTATTGGAGGCAGAAGCAGTCAAGGGTAGCTTAGGGTTAGGGTTAGGGTTAGGGTACGGCTTAGGGTACGGGTTCGGGTACGGGTTCGGGTACGGCATAGGGTACGGGTTAGGGTTAGGGTTAGGGTTAGTTTGAGGGTTAGGGCTCGGTTTAGGGTACGGGTTAGGATTAGGTTACGTGCTAGGGTTAGGGTAGGGGTTAGGGTTAGAGTACGCGTTAGGGTTAGGGTAGTTATTGAATCTATCCCACTCTCTAGATACCCCTTAGCACGTAAAGGAATATTATTTGGGCGTCTAGCCATGGAGAAGAGTTCAGACACTAGGAGAAGATAAGGAACACACCCATTATCAAAAACTCACATTAGGATTCTCTTTTTAACCTGTTCCTTAAAACACTAGTGCTTAGGAAATCTATTGGAGGCAGAATCAGTCAAGGGTAGCTTAAGGTTAGGTTTAGGGTTAGGGTTAGGGTTAGGGTTAGGGTACGACTTAGGGTACGGTTTCGGTTACAGGTTCGGGTACGGTGTAGGGTATGGGTTAGGGTTAGGGTTAGGGTTAGTTTGAGGGTTAGGGCTCGGTTTAGGGTACGGGTTAGGAATAGGGTACGTGTTAGGGTTAGGGTAGGTGTTAGGGTTAGGGTACGCGTTGGGGTTAGGGTAGTTATTTAACCTATCCCACTCTCTAGATACCCCTTAGCACGTCAAGGAATATTATTTGGGGGTCCAGCCATGGAGAAGAGTTTAGACACTAGGAGAAGATAAGGAACACAGCCATTATCAAGAAATCACATTAGGATTCTCTTTTTAACCTGTTCCTTAAAACACTAGTGCTTAGGAAATCTATTGGAGGCAGAAGCAGTCAAGGGTAGCTTAGGGTTAGGGTTAGGGTTAGGGTTAGGGTACGGCTTAGGGTACGGGTTCGGTTACGGTTTCGGGTACGGCGTAGGGTATGGATTAGGGTTAGGGTTAGGGTTAGTTTGAGGGTTAGGGCTCGGTTTAGGGTACGGATTAGGATTAGGGTACGTGCTAGGGTTAGGGTAGGGGTTAGGGTTAGGGTATGCGTTAGGGTTAGGGTAGTTATTAAACCTATCCCACTCTCTAGATACCCCTTAGCACGTCAAGGAATATTATTTGGGGGTCCAGCCATGGAGAAGAGTTTAGACACTAGGAGAAGATAAGGAACACAGCCATTATCAAGAAATCACATTAGGATTCTCTTTTTAACCTGTTCCTTAAAACACTAGTGCTTAGGAAATCTATTGGAGGCAGAAGCAGTCAAGGGTAGCTTAGGGTTAGGGTTAGGGTTAGGGTTAGGGTTAGGGTACGGCTTAGGGTACGGGTTCGGGTACGGGTTCGGGTACGGTGTAGGGTATGGGTTAGGGTTAGGGTTAGGGTTAGTTTGAGGGTTAGGGCTCGGTTTAGGGTACGGGTTAGGATTAGGGTACGTGTTAGTGTTAGGGTAGCCGTTAGGGTTAGGGTACGCGTTAGGGTTAGGGTAGTTATTAAAACTATCCCACTCTCTAGATACCCCTTAGCACGTCAAGGAATATTATTTGGGGGTCCATCCATGGAGAAGAGTTTAGACACTAGGGGAAGATAAGGAACGCACCCATTATCAAGAAATCACATTAGGATTCTCTTTTTAACCTGTTCCTTAAAACACTAGAGCTTAGGAAATCTATTGGAGCCAGAAGCAGTCAAGGGTAGCTTACGGTTAGGGTTAGGGTTAGGTTTCGGCTTAGGGTACGGGTTCGGGTACGGGTTCGGGTACGGCGTAGGGTATGGGTTAGGGTTAGCGTTAGGGTTAGGGTACGGCTTAGGGTAAGGGTTCGGGTACGGGTTCGGGTATGGCGTAGGGTATGGGTTAGGGTTAGGGTTAGGGTTAGTTTGCGGGTTAGGGCTTGGTTTAGGATACGGGTTAGTATTAGGGTACGTGTTAGGGTTAGGGTAGGGGTTAGGGTTAGGGTACGCGTTAGGATTAGGGTAGTTATTAAACCTATCCCACTCTCTAGATACCCCTTAGCACGTCAAGGAATATTATTTGGGGGTCCAGCCATGGAGAAGAGTTTAGACACTAGTAGAAGATAAGGAACACACGCATTTTCAAGAAATCACATTAGAATTTTCTTTTTAACCTGTTCCTTAAAACACTAGTGCTTAAGAAATCTATTGGAGGCAGAAACAGTCAAGGGTACCTTAGGGTTAGGGTTAGGGTTAGGGTATGGCTTAGGGTACGGGTTCGGGTACGGGTTCGGGTACGGCGTAGGGTATGGGTTAGGGTTAGGGTTAGGGTTAGTTTGAGGGTTAGGGCTCGGTTTAGGGTACGGGTTAGGATTAGGGTACGTGCTAGGGTTAGGGTAGGGGTTAGGGTTAGGGTACGCGTTAGGGTTAGGGTAGTTATTGAACCTATCCCACTCTCTAGATACCCCTTAGCACGTAAAGGAATATTATTTGGGGGTCCAGCCATGGAGAAGAGTTCAGACACTAGGAGAAGATAAGGAACACAGCCATTATCAAGAAATCACATTACGATTCTCTTTTTAACCTGTTCCTTAAAACACTAGTGCTTAGGAAATCTATTGGAGGCAGAAGCAGTCAAGGGTAGCTTAGGGTTAGGGTTAGGGTTAGGGTACGGCTTAGGGTACGGGTTCGGGTACGGCGTAGGGTATGGGTTAGTCTTAGGGTTAGGGTTAGTTTGAGGGTTAGGGCTCGGTTTAGGGTACGGGTTAGGATTAGGGTACGTGTTAGGGTTAGGGTTAGGGTACGCGTTAGGGTTAGGGTAGTTATTAAACCTATCCCACTCTCTAGATACCCCTTAGCACGTCAAGGAATATTATTTGGGGGTCCAGCCATGGAGAAGAGTTTAGACACTAGGAGAAGATAAGGAACACAGCCATTATCAAGAAATCACATTAGGATTCTCTTTTTAACCTGTTCCTTAAAACACTAGTGCTTAGGAAATCTATTGGAGGCAGAAGCAGTCAAGGGTAGCTTAGGGTTAGGGTTAGGGTTAGGGTACGGCTTAGGGTACGGGTTCGGGTACGGGTTCGGGTACGGCATAGGGTACGGGTTAGGGTTAGGGTTAGGGTTAGTTTGAGGGTTAGGGCTCGGTTTAGGGTACGGGTTAGGATTAGGTTACGTGCTAGGGTTAGGGTAGGGGTTAGGGTTAGAGTACGCGTTAGGGTTAGGGTAGTTATTGAATCTATCCCACTCTCTAAATACCCCTTAGCACGTAAAGGAATATTATTTGGGGGTCTAGCCATGGAGAAGAGTTCAGACACTAGGAGAAGATAAGGAACACACCCATTATCAAGAACTCACATTAGGATTCTCTTTTTAACCTGTTCCTTAAAACACTAGTGCTTAGGAAATCTATTGGAGGCAGAAGCAGTCAAGGGTAGCTTAGGGTTAGGGTTAGGGTTAGGGTTAGGGTTAGGGTTAGGGTTAGGGTTAGGGTACGGCTTAGGGTACGGTTTCGGTTACGGGTTCGGGTACGGTGTAGGGTATGGGTTAGGGTTAGGGTTAGGGTTAGTTTGAGGGTTAGGGCTCGGTTTAGGGTACGGGTTAGGAATAGGGTACGTGTTAGTGTTAGGGTAGGGGTTAGGGTTAGGGTACGCGTTGGGGTTAGGGTAGTTATTTAACCTATCCCACTCTCTAGATACCCCTTAGCACGTCAAGGAATATTATTTGGGGGTCCAGCCATGGAGAAGAGTTTAGACACTAGGAGAAGATAAGGAACACAGCCATTATCAAGAAATCACATTAGGATTCTCTTTTTATCCTGTTCCTTAAAACACTAGTCCTTAGGAAATCTATTGGAGGCAGAAGCAGTCAAGGGTAGCTTAGGGTTAGGTTTAGGGTTAGGGTTAGGGTACGGCTTAGGGTACGGGTTCGGGTACGGCGTAGGGTATGGGTTAGGCTTAGGGTTAGGGTTAGTTTGAGGGTTAGGGCTCGGTTTAGGGTACGGGTTAGGATTAGGGTACGTGTTAGGGTTAGGGTTAGAGTACGCGTTAGGGTTAGGGTAGTTATTGAACTTATCCCACTCTCTAGATACCCCTTAGCACGTAAAGGAATATTATTTGGGGGTCTAGCCATGGAGAAGAGTTCAGACACTAGGAGAAGATAAGGAACACACCCATTATCAAGAAATCACATTAGGATTCTCTTTTTAACCTGTTCCTTAAAACACTAGTGCTTAGGAAATCTATTGGAGGCAGAAGCAGTCAAGGGTAGCTTAGGGTTAGGGTTAGGGTTAGGGTTAGGGTTAGGGTTAGGGTACGGCTTAGGGTACGGTTTCGGTTACGGGTTCGGGTACGGTGTAGGGTATGGGTTAGGGTTAGGGTTAGGGTTAGTTTGAGGGTTAGGGCTCGGTTTAGGGTACGGGTTAGGATTAGGGTACGTGTTAGGGTTAGGGTAGGGGTTAGGGTTAGGGTACGCGTTGGGGTTAGGGTAGTTATTTAACCTATCCCAATCTCTAGATACCCCTTAGCACGTCAAGGAATATTATTTGGGGGTCCAGCCATGGAGAAGATTTTAGACACTAGGAGAAGATAAGGAACACAGCCATTATCAAGAAATCACCTTAGGATTCTCTTTTTAACCTGTTCCTTAAAACACTAGTGCTTAGGAAATCTATTGGAGGCAGTAGCAGTCAAGGGTAGCTTAGGGTTAGGGTTAGGGTTAGGGTACGGCTTAGGGTACGGGTTCGGGTACGGGTTCGGTTACGGCGTAGGGTATGGGTTAGGGTTAGGGTTAGGGTTAGTTTGAGGGTTAGGGCTCGGTTTAGGGTACGGGTTAGGATTAGGGTACGTGTTAGGGTTAGGGTAGGGGTTAGGGTTAGGGTACGCATTAGGGTTAGGGTAGTTATTAAACCTATCCCACTCTCGATACCCCTTAGCACGTCAAGGAATATTATTTGGGGGTCCAGCCATGGAGAAGAGTTTAGACACTAGGAGAAGATAAGGAACACACCCATTATCAAGAAATCACATTAGGATTCTCTTTTTAACCTGTTCCTTAAAACACTAGTGCTTAGGAAATCTATTGGAGGCAGAAGCAGTCAAGGCTAGCTTAGGGTTAGGGTTAGGGTTAGGGTTAGGGTTAGGGTTAGGGTACGGCTTAGGGTACGGTTTCGGTTACGGGTTCGGGTACGGTGTAGGGTATGGGTTAGGGTTAGGGTTAGGGTTAGTTTGAGGGTTAGGGCTCGGTTTAGGGTACGGGTTAGGATTAGGGTACGTGTTAGGGTTAGGGTAGGGGTTAGGGTTAGGGTATGCGTTGGGGTTAGGGTAGTTATTTAACCTATCCCACTCTCTAGATACCCCTTAGCACGTCAAGGAATATTATTTGGGGGTCCAGCCATGGAGAAGAGTTTAGACACTAGGAGAAGATAAGGAACACAGCCATTATCAAGAAATCACATTAGGATTCTCTTTTTAACCTGTTCCTTAAAACACTAGTGCTTAGGAAATCTATTGGAGGCAGAAGCAGTCAAGGGTAGCTTAGGGTTAGGGTTAGGGTTAGGGTACGGCTTAGGGTACGGGTTTGGGTACGGGTTCGGTTACGGCGTAGGGTATGGGTTAGGGTTAGGGTTAGTTTGAGGGTTAGGGCTCGGTTTAGGGTACGGGTTAGGATTAGGGTACATGCTAGGGTTAGGGTAGGGGTTAGGGTTAGGGTACGCGTTAGGGTTAGGGTAGTTATTGAACCTATCCCACTCTCTAGATACCCCTTAGCACGTAAAGTAATATTATTTGGGGGTCCAGCCATGGAGAAGAGTTCAGACACTAGGAGAAGATAAGGAACACACGCATTATCAAGAAATCACATTAGGATTCTCTTTTTAAACTGTTCCTTAAAACACTAGTGCTTAGGAAATCTATTGGAGGCAGAAGCAGTCAAGGGTAGCTTAGGGTTAGGGTTAGGGTTAGGGTTAGGGTACGGGTTCGGTTACGGGTTCGGGTACGGCGTAGGGTATGGGTTAGGGTTAGGGTTAGGGTTAGTTTGAGGGTTAGGGCTCGGTTTAGGGTACGGGTTAGGATTAGGGTACGTGTTAGGGTTAGGGTAGGGGTTAGGGTTAGGATACGCGTTAGGGTTAGGGTAGTTATTTAACCTATCCCACTCTCTAGATACCCCTTAGCACGTCAAGGAATATTATTTGGGGGTCCAGCCATGGAGAAGAGTTTAGACACTAGGAGAAGATAAGGAACACACCAATTATCAAGAAATCACATTAGGATTCTCTTTTTAACCTGTTCCTTAAAACACTAGTGCTTAGGAAATCAATTGGAGGCAGAAGCAGTCAAGGGTAGCTTAGGGTTAGGGTTAGGGTTAAGGTTAGAGTTAGGGTACGGGTTCGGGTACAGCGTAGGGTATGGGTTAGGTTTAGGGTTAGGGTTAGTTTGAGGGTTAGGGCTCGGTTTAGGGTATGGGTTAGGATTAGGGTACGTGTTAGGGTTAGGGTAGGGGTTAGGGTTAGGGTACGCATTAGGGTTAGGGTAGTTATTAAACCTATCCCACTCTCGATACCCCTTTGCACGTCAAGGAATATTATTTGGGGGTCCAGCCATGGAGAAGAGTTTAGACACTAGGAGAAGATAAGGAACACACCCATTATCAAGAAATCACATTAGGATTCTCTTTTTAACCTGTTCCTTAATACACTAGTGCTTAGGAAATCTATTGGAGGCAGAAGCAGTCAAGGGTAGCTTAGGGTTAGGGTTAGGGTTAGGGTTAGGGTTAGGGTTAGGGTACGGCTTAGGGTACGGTTTCGGGTACGGGTTCGGGTACGGCGTAGGGTATGGGTTAGGGTTAGGGTTAGGGTTAGTTTGAGGGTTAGGGCTCGGTTTAGGGTACGGGTTAGGATTAGGGTACGTGTTAGGGTTAGGGTAGGGGTTAGGGTTAGGGTACGCATTAGGGTTAGGGTAGTTATTAAACCTATCCCACTCTCTAGATACCCATTAGCACGTCAAGGAATATTATTTGGGGGTCCAGCCATGGAGAAGAGTTTAGACACTAGGTGAAGATAAGGAACACACCCATTATCAAGAAATCACATTAGGATTCTCTTTTTAACCTGTTCCTTAAAACACTAGTGCTTAGGAAATCTATTGGAGGCAGAAGCAGTCAAGGGTAGCTTAGGGTTAGGGTTAGGGTTAGGGTTAGAGTTAGGGTACGGCTTAGGGTACGGGTTCGGGTACGGTGTAGGGTATGGGTTCGGGTTAGGGTTAGGGTTAGTTTGAGGGTTAGGGCTCGGTTTAGGGTACGGGTTAGGATTAGGGTACGTGTTAGTGTTAGGGTAGCCGTTAGGGTTAGGGTACGCGTTAGGGTTAGGGTAGTTATTAAAACTATCCCACTCTCTAGATACCCCTTAGCACGTCAAGGAATATTATTTGGGGGTCCAGCCATGGAGAAGAGTTTAGACACTAGGGGAAGATAAGGAACACACCCATTATCAAGAAATCACATTAGGATTCTCTTTATAACCTGTTCCTTAAAACACTAGTGCTTAGGAAATCTATTGGAGCCAGAAGCAGTCAAGGGTAGCTTACGGTTAGGGTTAGGGTTAGGGTTAGAGTTAGGGTACGGCTTAGGGTACGGGTTCGGTTACGGGTTCGGGTATGGCGTAGGGTATGGGTTAGGTTTAGGGTTAGGGTTAGTTTGAGGGTTAGGGCTCGGTTTAGGATACGGGTTAGTATTAGGGTACGTGTTAGGGTTAGGGTAGGGGTTAGGGTTAGGGTACGCGTTAGGATTAGGGTAGTTATTAAACCTATCCCACTCTCTAGATACCCCTTAGCACGTCAAGGAATATTATTTGGGGGTCCAGCCATGGAGAAGAGTTTAGACACTAGGAGAAGATAAGGAACACACCCATTTTCAAGAAATCACATTAGAATTTTCTTTTTAACCTGTTCCTTAAAACACTAGTGCTTAAGAAATCTATTGGAGGCAGAAGCATTCAAGGGTACCTTAGGGTTAGGGTTAGGGTTAGGGTATGGCTTAGGGTACGGGTTCGGGTACGGGTTCGGGTACGGCGTAGGGTATGGGTTAGGGTTAGGGTTAGGGTTAGTTTGAGGGTTAGGGCTCGGTTTAGGGTACGGGTTAGGATTAGGGTACGTGCTAGGGTTAGGGTAGGGGTTAGGGTTAGGGTACGCGTTAGGGTTAGGGTAGTTATTGAACCTATCCCACTCTCTAGATACCCCTTAGCACGTAAAGGAATATTATTTGGGGGTCCAGCCATGGAGAAGAGTTCAGACACTAGGAGAAGATAAGGAACACAGCCATTATCAAGAAATCACATTAGGATTCTCTTTTTAAACTGTTCCTTAAAACACTAGTGCTTAGGAAATGTATTGGAGGCAGAAGCAGTCAAGGGTAGCTTAGGGTTAGGGTTAGGGTTAGGGTTAGGGTACGGCTTAGGGTACGGGTTCGGGTACGGCGTAGGGTATGGGTTAGTCTTAGGGTTAGGGTTAGTTTGAGGGTTAGGGCTCGGTTTAGGGTACGGGTTAGGATTAGGGTACGTGTTAGGGTTAGGGTTAGGGTACGCGTTAGGGTTAGGGTAGTTATTAAACCTATCCCACTCTCTAGATACCCCTTAGCACGTCAAGGAATATTATTTGGGGGTCAAGCCATGGAGAAGAGTTTAGACACTAGGAGAAGATAAGGAACACAGCCATTATCAAGAAATCACATTAGGATTCTCTTTTTAACCTGTTCCTTAAAACACTAGTGCTTAGGAAATCTATTGGAGGCAGAAGCAGTCAAGGGTAGCTTAGGGTTAGGGTTAGGGTTAGGGTTAGGGTTAGGGTACGGCTTAGGGTACGGGTTCGGGTACGGGTTCGGGTACGGTGTAGGGTATGGGTTAGGGTTAGGGTTAGGGTTAGTTTGAGGGTTAGGGCTCGGTTTAGGGTACGGGTTAGGATTAGGGTACGTGTTAGTGTTAGGGTAGCCGTTAGGGTTAGGGTACGCGTTAGGGTTAGGGTAGTTATTAAAACTATCCCACTCTCTAGATACCCCTTAGCACGTCAAGGAATATTATTTGGGGGTCCATCCATGGAGAAGAGTTTAGACACTAGGGGAAGATAAGGAACGCACCCATTATCAAGAAATCACATTAGGATTCTCTTTTTAACCTGTTCCTTAAAACACTAGAGCTTAGGAAATCTATTGGAGCCAGAAGCAGTCAAGGGTAGCTTACGGTTAGGGTTAGGGTTAGGTTTCGGCTTAGGGTACGGGTTCGGGTACGGGTTCGGGTACGGCGTAGGGTATGGGTTAGGGTTAGGGTTAGGGTTAGTTTGAGGGTTAGGGCTCGGTTTAGGGTCCGGGTTAGGATTAGGGTACGTGTTAGTGTTAGGGTAGCCGTTAGGGTTAGGGTACGCATTAGGGTTAGGGTAGTTATTAAAACTATCCCACTCTCTAGATACCCCTTAGCACGTCAAGGAATATTATTTGGGGGTCCATCCATGGAGAAGAGTTTAGACACTAGGGGAAGATAAGGAACGAACCCATTATCAAGAAATCACATTAGGATTCTCTTTTTAACCTGTTCCTTAAAACACTAGAGCTTAGGAAATCTATTGGAGCCAGAAGCAGTCAAGGGTAGCTTACGGTTAGGGTTAGGGTTAGGTTTCGGCTTAGGGTACGGGTTCGGGTACGGGTTCGGGTACGGCGTAGGGTATGGGTTAGGGTTAGCGTTAGGGTTAGGGTACGGCTTAGGGTAAGGGTTCGGGTACGGGTTCGGTTACGGCGTAGGGTATGGGTTAGGGTTAGGGTTAGGGTTAGTTTGAGGGTTAGGGCTCGGTTTAGGGTACGGGTTAGGATTAGGGTACGTGCTAGGGTTAGGGTAGGGGTTAGGGTTAGGGTACGCGTTAGGGTTAGGGTAGTTATTGAACCTATCCCACTCTCTAGATACCCCTTAGCACGTAAAGGAATATTATTTGGGGGTCCAGCCATGGAGAAGAGTTCAGACACTAGGAGAAGATAAGGAACACAGCCATTATCAAGAAATCACATTAGGATTCACTTTTTAACCTGTTCCTTAAAACACTAGTGCTTAGGAAATCTATTGGAGGCAGAAGCAGTCAAGGGTAGCTTAGGGTTAGGGTTAGGGTTAGGGTTAGGGTACGGCTTAGGGTACGGGTTCGGTTACGGGTTCGGGTACGGTGTAGGGTATGGGTTAGGGTTAGGGTTAGGGTTAGTTTGAGGGTTAGGGCTCGGTTTAGGGTACGGGTTAGGATTAGGGTACGTGTTAGGGTTAGGGTAGGGGTTAGGGTTAGGGTATGCGTTGGGGTTAGGGTAGTTATTTAACCTATCCCACTCTCTAGATACCCCTTAGCACGTCAAGGAATATTATTTGGGGGTCCAGCCATGGAGAAGAGTTTAGACACTAGGAGAAGATAAGGAACACAGCCATTATCAAGAAATCACATTAGGATTCTCTTTTTAACCTGTTCCTTAAAACACTAGTGCTTAGGAAATCTATTGGAGGCAGAAGCAGTCAAGGGTAGCTTAGGGTTAGGGTTAGGGTTAGGGTACGGCTTAGGGTACGGGTTCGGGTACGGGTTCGGTTACGGCGTAGGGTATGGGTTAGGGTTAGGGTTAGTTTGAGGGTTAGGGCTCGGTTTAGGGTACGGGTTAGGATTAGGGTACATGCTAGGGTTAGGGTAGGGGTTAGGGTTAGGGTACGCGTTAGGGTTAGGGTAGTTATTGAACCTATCCCACTCTCTAGATACCCCTTAGCACGTAAAGTAATATTATTTGGGGGTCCAGCCATGGAGAAGAGTTCAGACACTAGGAGAAGATAAGGAACACACGCATTATCAAGAAATCACATTAGGATTCTCTTTTTAAACTGTTCCTTAAAACACTAGTGCTTAGGAAATCTATTGGAGGCAGAAGCAGTCAAGGGTAGCTTAGGGTTAGGGTTAGGGTTAGGGTTAGGGTACGGGTTCGGTTACGGGTTCGGGTACGGCGTAGGGTATGGGTTAGGGTTAGGGTTAGGGTTAGTTTGAGGGTTAGGGCTCGGTTTAGGGTACGGGTTAGGATTAGGGTACGTGTTAGGGTTAGGGTAGGGGTTAGGGTTAGGATACGCGTTAGGGTTAGGGTAGTTATTTAACCTATCCCACTCTCTAGATACCCCTTAGCACGTCAAGGAATATTATTTGGGGGTCCAGCCATGGAGAAGAGTTTAGACACTAGGAGAAGATAAGGAACACACCAATTATCAAGAAATCACATTAGGATTCTCTTTTTAACCTGTTCCTTAAAACACTAGTGCTTAGGAAATCAATTGGAGGCAGAAGCAGTCAAGGGTAGCTTAGGGTTAGGGTTAGGGTTAAGGTTAGAGTTAGGGTACGGGTTCGGGTACAGCGTAGGGTATGGGTTAGGTTTAGGGTTAGGGTTAGTTTGAGGGTTAGGGCTCGGTTTAGGGTATGGGTTAGGATTAGGGTACGTGTTAGGGTTAGGGTAGGGGTTAGGGTTAGGGTACGCATTAGGGTTAGGGTAGTTATTAAACCTATCCCACTCTCGATACCCCTTTGCACGTCAAGGAATATTATTTGGGGGTCCAGCCATGGAGAAGAGTTTAGACACTAGGAGAAGATAAGGAACACACCCATTATCAAGAAATCACATTAGGATTCTCTTTTTAACCTGTTCCTTAATACACTAGTGCTTAGGAAATCTATTGGAGGCAGAAGCAGTCAAGGGTAGCTTAGGGTTAGGGTTAGGGTTAGGGTTAGGGTTAGGGTTAGGGTACGGCTTAGGGTACGGTTTCGGGTACGGGTTCGGGTACGGCGTAGGGTATGGGTTAGGGTTAGGGTTAGGGTTAGTTTGAGGGTTAGGGCTCGGTTTAGGGTACGGGTTAGGATTAGGGTACGTGTTAGGGTTAGGGTAGGGGTTAGGGTTAGGGTACGCATTAGGGTTAGGGTAGTTATTAAACCTATCCCACTCTCTAGATACCCATTAGCACGTCAAGGAATATTATTTGGGGGTCCAGCCATGGAGAAGAGTTTAGACACTAGGTGAAGATAAGGAACACACCCATTATCAAGAAATCACATTAGGATTCTCTTTTTAACCTGTTCCTTAAAACACTAGTGCTTAGGAAATCTATTGGAGGCAGAAGCAGTCAAGGGTAGCTTAGGGTTAGGGTTAGGGTTAGGGTTAGAGTTAGGGTACGGCTTAGGGTACGGGTTCGGGTACGGTGTAGGTTATGGGTTCGGGTTAGGGTTAGGGTTAGTTTGAGGGTTAGGGCTCGGTTTAGGGTACGGGTTAGGATTAGGGTACGTGTTAGTGTTAGGGTAGCCGTTAGGGTTAGGGTACGCGTTAGGGTTAGGGTAGTTATTAAAACTATCCCACTCTCTAGATACCCCTTAGCACGTCAAGGAATATTATTTGGGGGTCCAGCCATGGAGAAGAGTTTAGACACTAGGGGAAGATAAGGAACACACCCATTATCAAGAAATCACATTAGGATTCTCTTTTTAACCTGTTCCTTAAAACACTAGTGCTTAGGAAATCTATTGGAGCCAGAAGCAGTCAAGGGTAGCTTACGGTTAGGGTTAGGGTTAGGGTTAGTGTTAGGGTACGGCTTAGGGTACGGGTTCGGTTACGGGTTCGGGTATGGCGTATGGTATGGGTTAGGTTTAGGGTTAGGGTTAGTTTGAGGGTTAGGGCTCGGTTTAGGATACGGGTTAGTATTAGGGTACGTGTTAGGGTTAGGGTAGGGGTTAGGGTTAGGGTACGTGTTAGGATTAGGGTAGTTATTAAACCTATCCCACTCTCTAGATACCCCTTAGCACGTCAAGGAATATTATTTGGGGGTCCAGCCATGGAGAAGAGTTTAGACACTAGGAGAAGATAAGGAACACACCCATTTTCAAGAAATCACATTAGAATTTTCTTTTTAACCTGTTCCTTAAAACACTAGTGCTTAAGAAATCTATTGGAGGCAGAAGCATTCAAGGGTACCTTAGGGTTAGGGTTAGGGTTAGGGTATGGCTTAGGGTACGGGTTCGGGTACGGGTTCGGGTACGGCGTAGGGTATGGGTTAGGGTTAGTGTTAGGGTTAGTTTGAGGGTTAGGGCTCGGTTTAGGGTACGGGTTAGGATTAGGGTACGTGCTAGGGTTAGGGTAGGGGTTAGGGTTAGGGTACGCGTTAGGGTTAGGGTAGTTATTGAACCTATCCCACTCTCTAGATACCCCTTAGCACGTAAAGGAATATTATTTGGGGGTCCAGCCATGGAGAAGAGTTCAGACACTAGGAGAAGATAAGGAACACAGCCATTATCAAGAAATCACATTAGGATTCTCTTTTTAAACTGTTCCTTAAAACACTAGTGCTTAGGAAATGTATTGGAGGCAGAAGCAGTCAAGGGTAGCTTAGGGTTAGGGTTAGGGTTAGGGTTAGGGTACGGCTTAGGGTACGGGTTCGGGTACGGCGTAGGGTATGGGTTAGTCTTAGGGTTAGGGTTAGTTTGAGGGTTAGGGCTCGGTTTAGGGTACGGGTTAGGATTAGGGTACGTGCTAGGGTTAGGGTAGGGGTTAGGGTTAGGGTACGCGTTAGGGTTAGGGTAGTTATTGAACCTATCCCACTCTCTAGATACCCCTTAGCACGTAAAGGAATATTATTTGGGGGTCCAGCCATGGAGAAGAGTTCAGACACTAGGAGAAGATAAGGAACACAGCCATTATCAAGAAATCACATTAGGATTCACTTTTTAACCTGTTCCTTAAAACACTAGTGCTTAGGAAATCTATTGGAGGCAGAAGCAGTCAAGGGTAGCTTAGGGTTAGGGTTAGGGTTAGGGTTAGGGTACGGCTTAGGGTACGGGTTCGGTTACGGGTTCGGGTACGGCGTAGGATATGGGTTAGGGTTAGGGTTAGGGTTAGTTTGAGGATTAGGGCTAGGTTTAGAGTACGGGTTAGGATTAGGGTACGTGTTAGGGTTAGGGTAGGGGTTAGGGTTAGGGTACGCGTTAGGGTTAGGGTAGTTATTAAACCTATCCCACTCTCTAGATACCCCTTAGCACGTCAAGGAATATTATTTGGGGTTCCAGCCATGGAGAAGAATTTAGACACTAGGAGAAGATAAGGAACACAGCCATTATGAAGAAATCACATTAGGATTCTCTTTTTAACCTGTTCCTTAAAACACTAGTGCTTAGGAAATCTATTGGAGGCAGAAGCAGTCAAGGGAAGCTTAGGGTTAGGGTTAGGTTTAGGGTACAGCTTAGGGTACGGCTTAGGGTACGGGTTCGGTTACGGCGTAGGGTATGGATTAGGGTTAGGGTTAGGGTTAGTTTGAGGGTTAGGGCTCGGTTTAGGGTACGGGTTAGGATTAGGGTACGTGCTAGGGTTAGGGTAGGGGTTAGGGTTAGGGTACGTGTTAGGGTTATGGTAGTTATTAAACCTATCCCACTCTCTAGATACCCCTTAGCACGTCAAGGAATATTATTTGGGGGTCCAGCCATGGAGAAAAGTTTAGACACTAGGAGAAGATAAGGAACACACCCATTATCAATAAATCACATTAGGATTCTCTTTTTAACCTGTTCCTTAAAACACTAGTGCTTAGGAAATCTATTGGAGGCAGAAGCAGTCAAGGGTAGCTTAGGGTTAGGGTTAGGGTTAGGGTACGGCTTAGGGTACGGGTTCGGTTACGGGTTCGGGTACGGCGTAGGGTATGGGTTAGGGTTAGGGTTAGGGTTAGTTTGAGGGTTAGGGCTCAGTTTAGGGTACGGGTTAGGATTAGGGTACGTGTTAGCGTTAGGGTAGGGGTTAGGGTTAGGATACGCGTTAGGGTTAGGGTAGTTATTTAACCTATCCCACTCTCTAGATACCCCTTAGCACGTAAAGGAATATTATTTGGGGGTCCAGCCATGGAGAATAGTTCAGACACTAGGAGAAGATAAGGAACACACCCATTATCAAGAAATCACATTAGGATTCTCTTTTTAACCTGTTCCTTAAAACACTAGTGCTTAGGAAATCTATTGGAGGCAGAAGCAGTCAAGGGTAGCTTAGGGTTAGGGTTAGGGTTAGGGTTTGGTTTAGGGTACGGCTTAGGGTACGGGTTCGGGTACGGCGTAGGGTATGGGTTAGGCTTAGGGTTAGGGTTAGTTTGAGGGTTAGGGCTCGGTTTAGGGTACGGGTTAGGATTAGTGTACGTGTTAGGGTTAGGGTTAGAGTACGCGTTAGGGTTAGGGTAGTTATTGAACCTATCCCACTCTCTAGATACCCCTTAGCACGTAAAGGAATATTATTTGGGGGTCTAGCCATGGAGAAGAGTTCAGACACTAGGAGAAGATAAGGAACACACCCATTATCAAGAAATCACATTAGGATTCTCTTTTTAACCTGTTCCTTAAAACACTAGTGCTTAGGAAATCTATTGGAGGCAGAAGCAGTCAAGGGTAGCTTAGGGTTAGGGTTAGGGTTAGGGTTAGGGTTAGGGTTAGGGTACGGCTTAGGGTACGGTTTCGGTTACGGGTTCGGGTACGGTGTAGGGTATGGGTTAGGGTTAGGGTTAGGGTTAGTTTGAGGGTTAGGGCTCTGTTTAGGGTACGGGTTAGGATTAGGGTACGTGTTAGGGTTAGGGTAGGGGTTAGGGTTAGGGTACGCGTTGGGGTTAGGGTAGTTATTTAACCTATCCCACTCTCTAGATACCCCTTAGCACGTCAAGGAATATTATTTGGTGGTCCAGCCATGGAGAAGAGTTTAGACACTAGGAGAAAATAACGAACACAGCCATTATCAAGAAATCACCTTAGGATTCTCTTTTTAACCTGTTCCTTAAAACACTAGTGCTTAGGAAATCTATTGGAGGCAGAAGCAGTCAAGGGTAGCTTAGGGTTAGCGTTAGGGTTAGGGTACGGCTTAGGGTACGGGTTCGGGTACGGGTTCGGTTACGGCGTAGGGTATGGGTTAGGGTTAGGGTTAGGGTTAGTTTGAGGGTTAGGGCTCGGTTTAGGGTACGGGTTAGGATTAGGGTACATGCTAGGGTTAGGGTAGGGGTTAGGGTTAGGGTACGCGTTAGGGTTAGGGTAGTTATTGAACCTATCCCACTCTCTAGATACCCCTTAGCACGTAAAGGAATATTATTTGGGGGTCCAGCCATGGAGAAGAGTTCAGACACTAGGAGAAGATAAGGAACACACGCATTATCAAGAAATCACATTAGGATTCTCTTTTTAACCTGTTCCTTAATACACTAGTGCTTAGGAAATCTATTGGAGGCAGAAGCAGTGAAGGGTAGCTTAGGGTTAGGGTTAGGGTTAGGGTTAGAGTTAGGGTACGGCTTAGGGTACGGTTTCGGGTACGGGTTCGGGTACGGCGTAGGGTATGGGTTAGGGTTAGGGTTAGGGTTAGTTTGAGGGTTAGGGCCCGGTTTAGGGTACGGGTTAGGATTAGGGTACGTGTTAGGGTTAGGGTAGGTGTTAGGGTTAGGGTACGCGTTAGGGTTAGGGTAGTTATTAAACCTATCCCACTCTCTAGATACCCCTTAGCACGTCAAGGAATATTATTTGGGGGTCCAGCCATGGAGAAGAGTTTAGACACTAGGAGAAGATAAGGAACACACCCATTATCAAGAAATCACATTGGATTCTCTTTTTAACCTGTTCCTTAAAACACTAGTGCTTAGGAAATCTATTGGAGGCAGAAGCTGTCGAGGGTAGCTTAGGGTTAGGGTTAGGTTTAGGGTACGGCTTAGGGTACGGCTTAGGGTACGGGTTCGGTTACGGCGTAGGGTATGGTTTAGGGTTAGGGTTAGGGTTAGTTTGAGGGTTAGGGCTCGGTTTAGGGTACGGGTTAGGATTAGGGTACGTGCTAGGGTTAGGGTAGGGGTTAGGGTTAGGGTACGCGTTAGGGTTAGGGTAGTTATTGAACCTATCCCACTCTCTAGATACCCTTAGCACGTCAAGGAATATTATTTGGGGGTCCAGCCATGGAGAAGAGTTCAGACACTAGGAGAAGATAAGGAACACAGCCATTATGAAGAAATCACAATAGGATTCTCTTTTTAACCTGTTCCTTAAAACACTAGTGCTTAGGAAATGTATTGGAGGCAGAAGCAGTCAAGGGTAGCTTAGGGTTAGGGTTAGGGTTAGGGTTAGGGTTAGGGTACGGCTTAGGGTACGGGTTCGGGTACGGGTTCGGGTACGGCGTAGGGTATGGGTTAGGGTTAGGGTTAGGGTTAGGGTTAGGGTTAGGGTTAGGGTACGGCTTAGGGTACGGGTTCGGTTACGGGTTCGGGTACGGCGTAGGGTATGGGTTAGGGTTAGGGTTAGGGTTAGTTTGAGGGTTAGGGCTCGGTTTAGGGTACGTGTTAGGATTAGGGTACGTGTTAGGGTTAGGGTAGGGGTTAGGGTTAGGGTACGCGTTAGGGTTAGGGTAGTTATTAAACCTATCCCACTCTCTAGATACCCCTTAGCACGTAAAGGAATATTATTTGGGGGTCCAGCCATGGAGAATAGTTCAGACACTAGGAGAAGATAAGGAACACACCCATTATCAAGAAATCACATTAGGATTCTCTTTTTAACCTGTTCCTTAAAACACTAGTGCTTAGGAAATCTATTGGAGGCAGAAGCAGTCAAGGGTAGCTTAGGGTTAAGGTTAGGGTTAGGGTTAGGGTTAGGGTACGGCTTAGGGTACGGGTTCGGGTACGGCGTAGGGTATGGGTTAGGCTTAGGGTTAGGGTTAGTTTGAGGGTTAGGGCTCGGTTTAGGGTACGGGTTAGGATTAGGGTACATGCTAGGTTTAGGGTTAGAGTACGCGTTAGGGTTAGGGTAGTTATTGAACCTATCCCACTCTCTAGATACCCCTTAGCACGTAAAGGAATATTATTTGGGGGTCTAGCCATGGAGAAGAGTTCAGACACTAGGAGAAGATAAGGAACACACCCATTATCAAGAAATCACATTAGGATTCTCTTTTTAACCTGTTCCTTAAAACACTAGTGCTTAGGAAATCTATTGGAGGCAGAAGCAGTCAAGGGTAGCTTAGGGTTAGGGTTAGGGTTAGGGTTAGGGTTAGGGTTAGGGTACGGCTTAGGGTACGGTTTCGGTTACGGGTTCGGGTACGGTGTAGGGTATGGGTTAGGGTTAGGGTTAGGGTTAGTTTGAGGGTTAGGGCTCGGTTTAGGGTACGGGTTAGGATTAGGGTACGTGTTAGGCTTAGGGTAGGGGTTAGGGTTAGGATACGCGTTAGGGTTAGGGTAGTTATTTAACCTATCCCACTCTCTAGATACCCCTTAGCACGTCAAGGAATATTATTTGGGGGTCCAACCATGGAGAAGAGTTTAGACACTAGGAGAAGATAAGGAACACACCCATTATCAAGAAATCACATTAGGATTCTCTTTTTAACCTGTTCCTTAAAACACTAGTGCTTAGGAAATCTATTGGAGGCAGAAGCAGTCAAGGGTAGCTTAGGGTTAGGGTTAGGGTTAGGGTTAAAGTTAGGGTACGGGTTCGGGTACAGCGTAGGGTATGGGTTAGGTTTAGGGTTAGGGTTAGTTTGAGGGTTAGGGCTCGGTTTAGGGTACGGGTTAGGATTAGGGTACGTGTTAGGGTTAGGGTAGGGGTTAGGGTTAGGGTACGCGTTGGGGTTAGGGTAGTTATTTAACCTATCCCACTCTCTAGATACCCCTTAGCACGTCAAGGAATATTATTTGGGGGTCCAGCCATGGAGAAGAGTTTAGACACTAGGAGAAGATAAGGAACACAGCCATTATCAAGAAATCACATTAGGATTCTCTTTTTAACCTGTTCCTTAAAACACTAGTGCTTAGGAAATCTATTGGAGGCAGAAGCAGTCAAGGGTAGCTTAGGGTTAGGGTTAGGGTTAGGGTTAGGGTACGGCTTAGGGTACGGGTTCGGGTACGGCGTAGGGTATGGGTTAGGCTTAGGGTTAGGGTTAGTTTGAGGGTTAGGGCTCGGTTTAGGGTACGGGTTAGGATTAGGGTACGTGTTAGGGTTAGGGTTAGAGTACGCGTTAGGGTTAGGGTAGTTATTGAACCTATCCCACTCTCTAGATACCCCTTAGCACGTAAAGGAATATTATTTGGGGGTCTAGCCATGGAGAAGAGTTCAGACACTAGGAGAAGATAAGGAACACACCCATTATCAAGAAATCACATTAGGATTCTCTTTTTAACCTGTTCCTTAAAACACTAGTGCTTAGGAAATCTATTGGAGGCAGAAGTAGTCAAGGGTAGCTTAGGGTTAGGGTTAGGGTTAGGGTTAGGGTTAGGGTTAGGGTACGGCTTAGGGTACGGTTTCGGTTACGGGTTCGGGTACGGTGTAGGGTATGGGTTAGGGTTAGGGTTAGGGTTAGTTTGAGGGTTAGGGCTCTGTTTAGGGTACGGGTTAGGATTAGGGTACGTGTTAGGGTTAGGGTAGGGGTTAGGGTTAGGGTACGCGTTGGGGTTAGGGTAGTTATTTAACCTATCCCACTCTCTAGATACCCCTTAGCACGTCAAGGAATATTATTTGGGGGTCCAGCCATGGAGAAGAGTTTAGACACTAGGAGAAGATAAGGAACACAGCCATTATCAAGAAATCACCTTAGGATTCTCTTTTTAACCTGTTCCTTAAAACACTAGTGCTTAGGAAATCTATTGGAGGCAGAAGCAGTCAAGGGTAGCTTAGGGTTAGGGTTAGGGTTAGGGTACGGCTTAGGGTACGGGTTCGGGTACGGGTTCGGTTACGGCGTAGGGTATGGGTTAGGGTTAGGGTTAGGGTTAGTTTGAGGGTTAGGGCTCGGTTTAGGGTACCGGTTAGGATTAGGGTACCTGCTAGGGTTAGGGTAGGGGTTAGGGTTAGAGTACGCGTTAGGGTTAGGGTAGTTATTGAACCTATCCCACTCTCTAGATACCCCTTAGCACGTAAAGGAATATTATTTGGGGGCCTAGCCATGGAGAAGAGTTCAGACACTAGGAGAAGATAAGGAACACACCCATTATCAAGAAATCACATTAGGATTCTCTTTTTAACCTGTTCCTTAAAACACTAGTGCTTAGGAAATCTATTGGAGGCAGAAGCAGTCAAGGGTAGCTTAGGGTTAGGGTTAGGGTTAGGGTTAGGGTTAGGGTTAGGGTACGGCTTAGGGTACGGTTTCGGTTACGGGTTCGGGTACGGTGTAGGGTATGGGTTAGGGTTAGGGTTAGGGTTAGTTTGAGGGTTAGGGCTCGGTTTAGGGTACGGGTTAGGATTAGGGTACGTGTTAGGGTTAGGGTAGGGGTTAGGGTTAGGGTACGCGTTGGGGTTAGGGTAGTTATTTAACCTATCCCACTCTCTAGATACCCCTTAGCACGTCAAGGAATATTATTTGGGGGTCCAGCCATGGAGAAGAGTTTAGACACTAGGAGAAAATAAGGAACACAGCCATTATCAAGAAATCACCTTAGGATTCTCTTTTTAACCTGTTCCTTAAAACACTAGTGCTTAGGAAATCTATTGGAGGCAGAAGCAGTCAAGGGTAGCTTAGGGTTAGGGTTAGGGTTAGGGTACGGCTTAGGGTACGGGTTCGGGTACGGGTTCGGTTACGGCGTAGGGTATGGGTTAGGGTTAGGGTTAGGGTTAGTTTGAGGGTTAGGGCTCGGTTTAGGGTACGGGTTAGGATTAGGGTACATGCTAGGGTTAGGGTAGGGGTTAGGGTTAGGGTACGCGTTAGGGTTAGGGTAGTTATTGAACCTATCCCACTCTCTAGATACCACTTAGCACGTAAAGGAATATTATTTGGGGGCCTAGCCATGGAGAAGAGTTCAGACACTAGGAGAAGATAAGGAACACACCCATTATCAAGAAATCACATTAGGATTCTCTTTTTAACCTGTTCCTTAAAACACTAGTGCTTAGGAAATCTATTGGAGGCAGAAGCAGTCAAGGGTAGCTTAGGGTTAGGGTACGGCTTAGGGTACGGGTTCGGGTACGGGTTCGGTTACGGCGTAGGGTATGGTTTAGGGTTAGGGTTAGGGTTAGTTTGAGGGTTAGGGCTCGGTTTAGGGTACGTGTTAGGATTAGGGTACATGCTAGGGTTAGGGTAGGGGTTAGGGTTAGGGTACGCGTTAGGGTTAGGGTAGTTATTGAACCTATCCCACTCTCTAGATACCCCTTAGCACGTCAAGGAATATTATTTGGGGGTCCAGCCATGGAGAAGAGTTCAGACACTAGGAGAAGATAAGGAACACACGCATTATCAAGAAATCACATTAGGATTCTCTTTTTAAACTGTTCCTTAAAACACTAGTGCTTAGGAAATCTATTGGAGGCAGAAGCAGTCAAGGGTAGCTTAGGGTTAGGGTTAGGGTTAGGGTTAGGGTACGGGTTCGGTTACGGGTTCGGGTACGGCGTAGGGTATGGGTTAGGGTTAGGGTTAGGGTTAGTTTGAGGGTTAGGGCTCGGTTTAGGGTACGGGTTAGGATTAGGGTACGTGTTAGGCTTAGGGTAGGGGTTAGGGTTAGGATACGCGTTAGGGTTAGGGTAGTTATTTAACCTATCCCACTCTCTAGATACCCCTTAGCACGTCAAGGAATATTATTTGGGGGTCCAGCCATGGAGAAGAGTTTAGACACTAGGAGAAGATAAGGAACACACCCATTATCAAGAAATCACATTAGGATTCTCTTTTTAACCTGTTCCTTAAAACACTAGTGCTTAGGAAATCTATTGGAGGCAGAAGCAGTCAAGGGTAGCTTAGGGTTAGGGTTAGGGTTAGGGTTAAAGTTAGGGTACGGGTTCGGGTACAGCGTAGGGTATGGGTTAGGTTTAGGGTTAGGGTTAGTTTGAGGGTTAGGGCTCGGTTTAGGGTACGGGTTAGGTTTAGGGTACGTGTTAGTGTTAGGGTAGGGGTTAGGGTTAGGGTACTTATTAGGGTTAGGGTAGTTATTAAACCTATCCCACTCTCGATACCCCTTAGCACGTCAAGGAATATTATTTGGGGGTCCAGCCATGGAGAAGAGTTTAGACACTAGGAGAAGATAAGGAACACACCCATTATCAAGAAATCACATTAGGATTCTCTTTTTAACCTGTTCCTTAAAACACTAGTGCTTAGGAAATCTATTGGAGGCAGAAGCAGTCAAGGCTAGCTTAGGGTTAGGGTTAGGGTTAGGGTTAGGGTTAGGGTTAGGGTACGGCTTAGGGTACGGTTTCGGTTACGGGTTCGGGTACGGTGTAGGGTATGGGTTAGGGTTAGGGTTAGGGTTAGTTTGAGGGTTAGGGCTCGGTTTAGGGTACGGGTTAGGATTAGGGTACGTGTTAGGGTTGGGTAGGGGTTAGGGTTAGGTTATGCGTTGGGGTTAGGGTAGTTATTTAACCTATCCCACTCTCTAGATACCCCTTAGCACGTCAAGGAATATTATTTGGGGGTCCAGCCATGGAGAAGAGTTTAGACACTAGGAGAAGATAAGGAACACAGCCATTATCAAGAAATCACATTAGGATTCTCTTTTTAACCTGTTCCTTAAAACACTAGTGCTTAGGAAATCTATTGGAGGCAGAAGCAGTCAAGGGTAGCTTAGGGTTAGGGTTAGGGTTAGGGTTAGAGTTAGGGTACGGCTTAGGGTACGGGTTCGGTTACGGCGTAGGGTATGGGTTAGGGTTAGGGTTAGTTTGAGGGTTAGGGCTCGGTTTAGGGTACGGGTTAGGATTAGGGTACATGCTAGGGTTAGGGTAGGGGTTAGGGTTAGGGTACGCGTTAGGGTTAGGGTAGTTATTGAACCTATCCCACTCTCTAGATACCCCTTAGCACGTAAAGTAATATTTTTGGGGGTCCAGCCATGGAGAAGAGTTCAGACACTAGGAGAAATAAGGAACACACGCATTATCAAGAAATCATATTAGGATTCTCTTTTTAAACTGTTCCTTAAAACACTAGTGCTTAGGAAATCTATTGGAGGCAGAAGCAGTCAAGGGTAGCTTAGGGTTAGGGTTAGGGTTAGGGTTAGGGTACGGGTTCGGTTACGGGTTCGGGTACGGCGTAGGGTATGGGTTAGGGTTAGGGTTAGGGTTAGTTTGAGGGTTAGGGCTCGGTTTAGGGTACGGGTTAGGATTAGGTTACGTGTTAGGGTTAGGGTAGGGGTTAGGGTTAGGATACGCGTTAGGGTTAGGGTAGTTATTTAACCTATCCCACTCTCTAGATACCCCTTAGCACGTCAAGGAATATTATTTGGGGGTCCAGCCATGGAGAAGAGTTTAGACACTAGGAGAAGATAAGGAACACACCCATTATCAAGAAATCACATTAGGATTCTCTTTTTAACCTGTTCCTTAAAACACTAGTGCTTAGGAAATCAATTGGAGGCAGAAGCAGTCAAGGGTAGCTTAGGGTTAGGGTTAGGGTTAGGGTTAGGGTACGGCTTAGGGTACGGGTTCGGGTACGGCGTAGGGTATGGGTTAGGCTTAGGGTTAGGGTTAGTTTGAGGGTTAGGGCTCGGTTTAGGGTACGGGTTAGGATTAGGGTACGTGTTAGGGTTAGGGTTAGAGTACGCGTTAGGGTTAGGGTAGTTATTGAACCTATCCCACTCTCTAGATACCCCTTAGCACGTAAAGGAATATTATTTGGGGGTCTAGCCATGGAGAAGAGTTCAGACACTAGGAGAAGATAAGGAACACACCCATTATCAAGAAATCACATTAGGATTCTCTTTTTAACCTGTTCCTTAAAACACTAGTGCTTAGGAAATCTATTGGAGGCAGAAGTAGTCAAGGGTAGCTTAGGTTTAGGGTTAGGGTTAGGGTTAGGGTTAGGGTTAGGGTACGGCTTAGGGTACGGTTTCGGTTACGGGTTCGGGTACGGTGTAGGGTATGGGTTAGGGTTAGGGTTAGGGTTAGTTTGAGGGTTAGGGCTCGGTTTAGGGTACGGGTTAGGATTAGGGTACGTGTTAGGGTTAGGGTAGGGGTTAGGGTTAAGGTACGCGTTGGGGTTAGGGTAGTTATTTAACCTATCCCACTCTCTAGATACCCCTTAGCACGTCAAGGAATATTATTTGGGGGTCCAGCCATGGAGAAGAGTTTAGACACTAGGAGAAGATAAGGAACACAGCCATTATCAAGAAATCACATTAGGATTCTCTTTTTAACCTGTTCCTTAAAACACTAGTGCTTAGGAAATCTATTGGAGGCAGAAGCAGTCAAGGGTAGCTTAGGGTTAGGGTTAGGGTTAGGGTACGGCTTAGGGTACGGGTTCGGGTACGGGTTCGGTTACGGCGTAGGGTATGGGTTAGGGTTAGGGTTAGGGTTAGTTTGAGGGTTAGGGCTCGGTTTAGGGTACCGGTTAGGATTAGGGTACGTGTTAGGGTTATGGTAGGGGTTAGGGTTAGGATACGCGTTAGGGTTAGGGTAGTTATTTAACCTATCCCACTCTCTAGATACCCCTTAGCACGTAAAGGAATATTATTTGGGGGCCTAGCCATGGAGAAGAGTTCAGACACTAGGAGAAGATAAGGAACACACCCATTATCAAGAAATCACATTAGGATTCTCTTTTTAACCTGTTCCTTAAAACACTAGTGCTTAGGAAATCTATTGGAGGCAGAAGCAGTCAAGGGTAGCTTAGGGTTAGGGTTAGGGTTAGGGTTAGGGTTAGGGTTAGGGTACGGCTTAGGGTACGGTTTCGGTTACGGGTTCGGGTACGGTGTAGGGTATGGGTTAGGGTTAGGGTTAGGGTTAGTTTGAGGGTTAGGGCTCTGTTTAGGGTACGGGTTAGGATTAGGGTACGTGTTAGGGTTAGGGTAGGGGTTAGGGTTAGGGTACGCGTTGGGGTTAGGGTAGTTATTTAACCTATCCCACTCTCTAGATACCCCTTAGCACGTCAAGGAATATTATTTGGGGGTCCAGCCATGGAGAAGAGTTTAGACACTAGGAGAAGATAAGGAACACAGCCATTATCAAGAAATCACCTTAGGATTCTCTTTTTAACCTGTTCCTTAAAACACTAGTGCTTAGGAAATCTATTGGAGGCAGAAGCAGTCAAGGGTAGCTTAGGGTTAGGGTTAGGGTTAGGGTTAGGGTACGGGTTCGGTTACGGGTTCGGGTACGGCGTAGGGTATGGGTTAGGGTTAGGGTTAGGGTTAGTTTGAGGGTTAGGGCTCGGTTTAGGGTACGGGTTAGGATTAGGGTACGTGTTAGGCTTAGGGTAGGGGTTAGGGTTAGGATACGCGTTAGGGTTAGGGTAGTTATTTAACCTATCCCACTCTCTAGATACCCCTTAGCACGTCAAGGAATATTATTTGGGGGTCCAGCCATGGAGAAGAGTTTAGACACTAGGAGAAGATAAGGAACACACCCATTATCAAGAAATCACATTAGGATTCTCTTTTTAACCTGTTCCTTAAAACACTAGTGCTTAGGAAATCTATTGGAGGCAGAAGCAGTCAAGGGTAGCTTAGGGTTAGGGTTAGGGTTAGGGTTAAAGTTAGGGTACGGGTTCGGGTACAGCGTAGGGTATGGGTTAGGTTTAGGGTTAGGGTTAGTTTGAGGGTTAGGGCTCGGTTTAGGGTACGGGTTAGGATTAGGGTACGTGTTAGGGTTAGGGTAGGGGTTAGGGTTAGGGTACGCATTAGGGTTAGGGTAGTTATTAAACCTATCCCACTCTCGATACCCCTTAGCACGTCAAGGAATATTATTTGGGGGTCCAGCCATGGAGAAGAGTTTAGACACTAGGAGAAGATAAGGAACACACCCATTATCAAGAAATCACATTAGGATTCTCTTTTTAACCTGTTCCTTAAAACACTAGTGCTTAGGAAATCTATTGGAGGCAGAAGCAGTCAAGGCTAGCTTAGGGTTAGGGTTAGGGTTAGGGTTAGGGTTAGGGTTATGGTACGGCTTAGGGTACGGTTTCGGTTACGGGTTCGGGTACGGTGTAGGGTATGGGTTAGGGTTAGGGTTAGGGTTAGTTTGAGGGTTAGGGCTCGGTTTAGGGTACGGGTTAGGATTAGGGTACGTGTTAGGGTTGGGTAGGGGTTAGGGTTAGGTTATGCGTTGGGGTTAGGGTAGTTATTTAACCTATCCCACTCTCTAGATACCCCTTAGCACGTCAAGGAATATTATTTGGGGGTCCAGCCATGGAGAAGAGTTTAGACACTAGGAGAAGATAAGGAACACAGCCATTATCAAGAAATCACATTAGGATTCTCTTTTTAACCTGTTCCTTAAAACACTAGTGCTTAGGAAATCTATTGGAGGCAGAAGCAGTCAAGGGTAGCTTAGGGTTAGGGTTAGGGTTAGGGTACGGCTTAGGGTACGGGTTCGGGTACGGGTTCGGTTACGGCGTAGGGTATGGGTTAGGTTTAGGGTTAGTTTGAGGGTTAGGGCTCGGTTTAGGGTACGGGTTAGGATTAGGGTACATGCTAGGGTTAGGGTAGGGGTTAGGGTTAGGGTACGCGTTAGGGTTAGGGTAGTTATTGAACCTATCCCACTCTCTAGATACCCCTTAGCACGTAAAGTAATATTATTTGGGGGTCCAGCCATGGAGAAGAGTTCAGACACTAGGAGAAGATAAGGAACACACGCATTATCAAGAAATCACATTAGGATTCTCTTTTTAAACTGTTCCTTAAAACACTAGTGCTTAGGAAATGTATTGGAGGCAGAAGCAGTCAAGGGTAGCTTAGGGTTAGGGTTAGGGTTAGGGTTAGGGTACGGGTTCGGTTACGGGTTCGGGTACGGCGTAGGGTATGGGTTAGGGTTAGGGTTAGGGTTAGTTTGAGGGTTAGGGCTCGGTTTAGGGTACGGGTTAGGATTAGGGTACGTGTTAGGGTTAGGGTAGGGGTTAGGGTTAGGATACGCGTTAGGGTTAGGGTAGTTATTTAACCTATCCCACTCTCTAGATACCCCTTAGCACGTCAAGGAATATTATTTGGGGGTCCAGCCATGGAGAAGAGTTTAGACACTAGGAGAAGATAAGGAACACACCCATTATCAAGAAATCACATTAGGATTCTCTTTTTAACCTGTTCCTTAAAACACTAGTGCTTAGGAAATCAATTGGAGGCAGAAGCAGTCAAGGGTAGCTTAGGGTTAGGGTTAGGGTTAAGGTTAGAGTTAGGGTACGGGTTCGGGTACAGCGTAGGGTATGGGTTAGGTTTAGGGTTAGGGTTAGTTTGAGGGTTAGGGCTCGGTTTAGGGTACGTGTTAGGGTTAGGGTAGGGGTTAGGGTTAGGGTACGCATTAGGGTTAGGGTAGTTATTAAACCTATCCCACTCTCGATACCCCTTAGCACGTCAAGGAATATTATTTGGGGGTCCAGCCATGGAGAAGAGTTTAGACACTAGGAGAAGATAAGGAACACACCCATTATCAAGAAATCACATTAGGATTCTCTTTTTAACCTGTTCCTTAATACACTAGTGCTTAGGAAATCTATTGGAGGCAGAAGCAGTCAAGGGTAGCTTAGGGTTAGGGTTAGGGTTAGGGTTAGGGTTAGGGTTAGGGTACGGCTTAGGGTACGGTTTCGGGTACGGGTTCGGGCACGGCGTAGGGTATGGGTTAGGGTTAGGGTTAGGGTTAGTTTGAGGGTTAGGGCTCGGTTTAGGGTACGGGTTAAGATTAGGGTACGTGTTAGTGTTAGGGTAGGGGTTAGGGTTAGGGTACGCATTAGGGTTAGGGTAGTTATTAAACCTATCCCACTCTCTAGATACCCATTAGCACGTCAAGGAATATTATTTGGGGGTACAGCCATGGAGAAGAGTTTAGACACTAGGAGAAGATAAGGAACACACCCATTATCAAGAAATCACATTAGGATTCTCTTTTTAACCTGTTCCTTAAAACACTAGTGCTTAGGAAATCTATTGGAGGCAGAAGCAGTCAAGGGTAGCTTAGGGTTAGGGTTAGGGTTAGGGTTAGAGTTAGGGTACGGCTTAGGGTACGGGTTCGGGTACGGTGTAGGGTATGGGTTCGGGTTAGGTTTAGGGTTAATTTGAGGGTTAGGGCTCGGTTTAGGGTACGGGTTAGGATTAGGGTACGTGTTAGTGTTAGGGTAGCCGTTAGGGTTAGGGTACGCGTTAGGGTTAGGGTAGTTATTAAAACTATCCCACTCTCTAGATACCCCTTAGCACGTCAAGGAATATTATTTGGGGGTCCAGCCATGGAGAAGAGTTTAGACACTAGGGGAAGATAAGGAACACACCCATTATCAAGAAATCACATTAGGATTCTCTTTTTAACCTGTTCCTTAAAACACTAGTGCTTAGGAAATCTATTGGAGCCAGAAGCAGTCAAGGGTAGCTTACGGTTAGGGTTAGGGTTAGGGTTAGAGTTAGGGTACGGCTTAGGGTACGGGTTCGGTTACGGGTTCGGGTATGGCGTAGGGTATGGGTTAGGGTTAGGGTTAGGGTTAGTTTGCGGGTTAGGGCTCGGTTTAGGATACGGGTTAGTATTAGGGTACGTGTTAGGGTTAGGGTAGGGGTTAGGGTTAGGGTACGCGTTAGGATTAGGGTAGTTATTAAACCTATCCCACTCTCTAGATACCCCTTAGCACGTCAAGGAATATTATTTGGGGGTCCAGCCATGGAGAAGAGTTTAGACACTAGGAGAAGATAAGGAACACACCCATTTTCAAGAAATCACATTAGAATTTTCTTTTTAACCTGTTCCTTAAAACACTAGTGCTTAAGAAATCTATTGGAGGCAGAAACAGTCAAGGGTACCTTAGGGTTAGGGTTAGGGTTAGGGTATGGCTTAGGGTACGGGTTCGGGTACGGGTTCGGGTACGGCGTAGGGTATGGGTTAGGGTTAGGGTTAGGGTTAGTTTGAGGGTTAGGGCTCGGTTTAGGGTACGGGTTAGGATTAGGGTACGTGCTAGGGTTAGGGTAGGGGTTAGTGTTAGGGTACGCGTTAGGGTTAGGGTAGTTATTGAACCTATCCCACTCTCTAGATACCCCTTAGCACGTAAAGGAATATTATTTGGGGGTCCAGCCATGGAGAAGAGTTCAGACACTAGGAGAAGATAAGGAACACAGCCATTATCAAGAAATCACATTAGGATTCTCTTTTTAACCTGTTCCTTAAAACACTAGTGCTTAGGAAATGTATTGGAGGCAGAAGCAGTCAAGGGTAGCTTAGGGTTAGGGTTAGGGTTAGGGTACGGCTTAGGGTACGGGTTCGGGTACGGCGTAGGGTATGGGTTAGTCTTAGGGTTAGGGTTAGTTTGAGGGTTAGGGCTCGGTTTAGGGTACGGGTTAGGATTAGGGTACGTGTTAGGGTTAGGGTTAGGGTACGCGTTAGGGTTAGGGTAGTTATTAAACCTATCCCACTCTCTAGATACCCCTTAGCACGTCAAGGAATATTATTTGGGGGTCCAGCCATGGAGAAGAGTTTAGACACTAGGAGAAGATAAGGAACACAGCCATTATCAAGAAATCACATTAGGATTCTCTTTTTAACCTGTTCCTTAAAACACTAGTGCTTAGGAAATCTATTGGAGGCAGAAGCAGTCAAGGGTAGCTTAGGGTTAGGGTTAGGGTTAGGGTACGGCTTAGGGTACGGGTTCGGGTACGGGTTCGGGTACGGCATAGGGTACGGGTTAGGGTTAGGGTTAGGGTTAGTTTGAGGGTTAGGGCTCGGTTTAGGGTACGGGTTAGGATTAGGTTACGTGCTAGGGTTAGGGTAGGGGTTAGGGTTAGAGTACGCGTTAGGGTTAGGGTAGTTATTGAATCTATCCCACTCTCTAAATACCCCTTAGCACGTAAAGGAATATTATTTGGGGGTCTAGCCATGGAGAAGAGTTCAGACACTAGGAGAAGATAAGGAACACACCCATTATCAAGAACTCACATTAGGATTCTCTTTTTAACCTGTTCCTTAAAACACTAGTGCTTAGGAAATCTATTGGAGGCAGAAGTAGTCAAGGGTAGCTTAGGGTTAGGGTTAGGGTTAGGGTTAGGGTTAGGGTTAGGGTACGGCTTAGGGTACGGTTTCGGTTACGGGTTCGGGTACGGTGTAGGGTATGGGTTAGGGTTAGGGTTAGGGTTAGTTTGAGGGTTAGGGCTCTGTTTAGGGTACGGGTTAGGATTAGGGTACGTGTTAGGGTTAGGGTAGGGGTTAGGGTTAGGGTACGCGTTGGGGTTAGGGTAGTTATTTAACCTATCCCACTCTCTAGATACCCCTTAGCACGTCAAGGAATATTATTTGGGGGTCCAGCCATGGAGAAGAGTTTAGACACTAGGAGAAGATAAGGAACACAGCCATTATCAAGAAATCACCTTAGGATTCTCTTTTTAACCTGTTCCTTAAAACACTAGTGCTTAGGAAATCTATTGGAGGCAGAAGCAGTCAAGGGTAGCTTAGGGTTACGGTTAGGGTTAGGGTACGGCTTAGGGTACGGGTTCGGGTACGGGTTCGGTTACGGCGTAGGGTATGGGTTAGGGTTAGGGTTAGGGTTAGTTTGAGGGTTAGGGCTCGGTTTAGGGTACCGGTTAGGATTAGGGTACCTGCTAGGGTTAGGGTAGGGGTTAGGGTTAGAGTACGCGTTAGGGTTAGGGTAGTTATTGAACCTATCCCACTCTCTAGATACCCCTTAGCACGTAAAGGAATATTATTTGGGGGCCTAGCCATGGAGAAGAGTTCAGACACTAGGAGAAGATAAGGAACACACCCATTATCAAGAAATCACATTAGGATTCTCTTTTTAACCTGTTCCTTAAAACACTAGTGCTTAGGAAATCTATTGGAGGCAGAAGCAGTCAAGGGTAGCTTAGGGTTAGGGTTAGGGTTAGGGTTAGGGTTAGGGTTAGGGTACGGCTTAGGGTACGGTTTCGGTTACGGGTTCGGGTACGGTGTAGGGTATGGGTTAGGGTTAGGGTTAGGGTTAGTTTGAGGGTTAGGGCTCGGTTTAGGGTACGGGTTAGGATTAGGGTACGTGTTAGGGTTAGGGTAGGGGTTAGGGTTAGGGTACGCGTTGGGGTTAGGGTAGTTATTTAACCTATCCCACTCTCTAGATACCCCTTAGCACGTCAAGGAATATTATTTGGGGGTCCAGCCATGGAGAAGAGTTTAGACACTAGGAGAAAATAAGGAACACAGCCATTATCAAGAAATCACCTTAGGATTCTCTTTTTAACCTGTTCCTTAAAACACTAGTGCTTAGGAAATCTATTGGAGGCAGAAGCAGTCAAGGGTAGCTTAGGGTTAGGGTTAGGGTTAGGGTACGGCTTAGGGTACGGGTTCGGGTACGGGTTCGGTTACGGCGTAGGGTATGGGTTAGGGTTAGGGTTAGGGTTAGTTTGAGGGTTAGGGCTCGGTTTAGGGTACGGGTTAGGATTAGGGTACATGCTAGGGTTAGGGTAGGGGTTAGGGTTAGGGTACGCGTTAGGGTTAGGGTAGTTATTGAACCTATCCCACTCTCTAGATACCACTTAGCACGTAAAGGAATATTATTTGGGGGCCTAGCCATGGAGAAGAGTTCAGACACTAGGAGAAGATAAGGAACACACCCATTATCAAGAAATCACATTAGGATTCTCTTTTTAACCTGTTCCTTAAAACACTAGTGCTTAGGAAATCTATTGGAGGCAGAAGCAGTCAAGGGTAGCTTAGGGTTAGGGTACGGCTTAGGGTACGGGTTCGGGTACGGGTTCGGTTACGGCGTAGGGTATGGTTTAGGGTTAGGGTTAGGGTTAGTTTGAGGGTTAGGGCTCGGTTTAGGGTACGTGTTAGGATTAGGGTACATGCTAGGGTTAGGGTAGGGGTTAGGGTTAGGATACGCGTTAGGGTTAGGGTAGTTATTTAACCTATCCCACTCTCTAGATACCCCTTAGCACGTCAAGGAATATTATTTGGGGGTCCAGCCATGGAGAAGAGTTTAGACACTAGGAGAAGATAAGGAACACACCCATTATCAAGAAATCACATTAGGATTCTCTTTTTAACCTGTTCCTTAAAACACTAGTGCTTAGGAAATCTATTGGAGGCAGAAGCAGTCAAGGGTAGCTTAGGGTTAGGGTTAGGGTTAGGGTTAAAGTTAGGGTACGGGTTCGGGTACAGCGTAGGGTATGGGTTAGGTTTAGGGTTAGGGTTAGTTTGAGGGTTAGGGCTCGGTTTAGGGTACGGGTTAGGTTTAGGGTACGTGTTAGTGTTAGGGTAGGGGTTAGGGTTAGGGTACTTATTAGGGTTAGGGTAGTTATTAAACCTATCCCACTCTCGATACCCCTTAGCACGTCAAGGAATATTATTTGGGGGTCCAGCCATGGAGAAGAGTTTAGACACTAGGAGAAGATAAGGAACACACCCATTATCAAGAAATCACATTAGGATTCTCTTTTTAACCTGTTCCTTAAAACACTAGTGCTTAGGAAATCTATTGGAGGCAGAAGCAGTCAAGGCTAGCTTAGGGTTAGGGTTAGGGTTAGGGTTAGGGTTAGGGTTAGGGTACGGCTTAGGGTACGGTTTCGGTTACGGGTTCGGGTACGGTGTAGGGTATGGGTTAGGGTTAGGGTTAGGGTTAGTTTGAGGGTTAGGGCTCGGTTTAGGGTACGGGTTAGGATTAGGGTACGTGTTAGGGTTGGGTAGGGGTTAGGGTTAGGTTATGCGTTGGGGTTAGGGTAGTTATTTAACCTATCCCACTCTCTAGATACCCCTTAGCACGTCAAGGAATATTATTTGGGGGTCCAGCCATGGAGAAGAGTTTAGACACTAGGAGAAGATAAGGAACACAGCCATTATCAAGAAATCACATTAGGATTCTCTTTTTAACCTGTTCCTTAAAACACTAGTGCTTAGGAAATCTATTGGAGGCAGAAGCAGTCAAGGGTAGCTTAGGGTTAGGGTTAGGGTTAGGGTTAGAGTTAGGGTACGGCTTAGGGTACGGGTTCGGTTACGGCGTAGGGTATGGGTTAGGGTTAGGGTTAGTTTGAGGGTTAGGGCTCGGTTTAGGGTACGGGTTAGGATTAGGGTACATGCTAGGGTTAGGGTAGGGGTTAGGGTTAGGGTACGCGTTAGGGTTAGGGTAGTTATTGAACCTATCCCACTCTCTAGATACCCCTTAGCACGTAAAGTAATATTTTTGGGGGTCCAGCCATGGAGAAGAGTTCAGACACTAGGAGAAATAAGGAACACACGCATTATCAAGAAATCATATTAGGATTCTCTTTTTAAACTGTTCCTTAAAACACTAGTGCTTAGGAAATCTATTGGAGGCAGAAGCAGTCAAGGGTAGCTTAGGGTTAGGGTTAGGGTTAGGGTTAGGGTACGGGTTCGGTTACGGGTTCGGGTACGGCGTAGGGTATGGGTTAGGGTTAGGGTTAGGGTTAGTTTGAGGGTTAGGGCTCGGTTTAGGGTACGGGTTAGGATTAGGGTACGTGTTAGGGTTAGGGTAGGGGTTAGGGTTAGGATACGCGTTAGGGTTAGGGTAGTTATTTAACCTATCCCACTCTCTAGATACCCCTTAGCACGTCAAGGAATATTATTTGGGGGTCCAGCCATGGAGAAGAGTTTAGACACTAGGAGAAGATAAGGAACACACCCATTATCAAGAAATCACATTAGGATTCTCTTTTTAACCTGTTCCTTAAAACACTAGTGCTTAGGAAATCAATTGGAGGCAGAAGCAGTCAAGGGTAGCTTAGGGTTAGGGTTAGGGTTAAGGTTAGAGTTAGGGTACGGGTTCGGGTACAGCGTAGGGTATGGGTTAGGTTTAGGGTTAGGGTTAGTTTGAGGGTTAGGGCTCGGTTTAGGGTACGGGTTAGGATTAGGGTACGTGTTAGGGTTAGGGTAGGGGTTAGGGTTAGGGTACGCATTAGGGTTAGGGTAGTTATTAAACCTATCCCACTCTCGATACCCCTTAGCACGTCAAGGAATATTATTTGGGGGTCCAGCCATGGAGAAGAGTTTAGACACTAGGAGAAGATAAGGAACACACCCATTATCAAGAAATCACATTAGGATTCTCTTTTTAACCTGTTCCTTAATACACTAGTGCTTAGGAAATCTATTGGAGGCAGAAGCAGTCAAGGGTAGCTTAGGGTTAGGGTTAGGGTTAGGGTTAGGGTTAGGGTTAGGGTACGGCTTAGGGTACGGTTTCGGGTACGGGTTCGGGCACGGCGTAGGGTATGGGTTAGGGTTAGGGTTAGGGTTAGTTTGAGGGTTAGGGCTCGGTTTAGGGTACGGGTTAGGATTAGGGTACGTGTTAGTGTTAGGGTAGGGGTTAGGGTTAGGGTACGCATTAGGGTTAGGGTAGTTATTAAACCTATCCCACTCTCTAGATACCCATTAGCACGTCAAGGAATATTATTTGGGGGTACAGCCATGGAGAAGAGTTTAGACACTAGGAGAAGATAAGGAACACACCCATTATCAAGAAATCACATTAGGATTCTCTTTTTAACCTGTTCCTTAAAACACTAGTGCTTAGGAAATCTATTGGAGGCAGAAGCAGTCAAGGGTAGCTTAGGGTTAGGGTTAGGGTTAGGGTTAGAGTTAGGGTACGGCTTAGGGTACGGGTTCGGGTACGGTGTAGGGTATGGGTTCGGGTTAGGTTTAGTGTTAGTTTGAGGGTTAGGGCTCGGTTTAGGGTACGGGTTAGGATTAGGGTACGTGTTAGTGTTAGGGTAGCCGTTAGGGTTAGGGTACGCGTTAGGGTTAGGGTAGTTATTAAAACTATCCCACTCTCTAGATACCCCTTAGCACGTCAAGGAATATTATTTGGGGGTCCAGCCATGGAGAAGAGTTTAGACACTAGGGGAAGATAAGGAACACACCCATTATCAAGAAATCACATTAGGATTCTCTTTTTAACCTGTTCCTTAAAACACTAGTGCTTAGGAAATCTATTGGAGGCAGAAGCAGTCAAGGGTAGCTTAGGGTTAGGGTTAGGGTTAGGGTTAGGGTACGGCTTAGGGTACGGGTTCGGGTACGGCGTAGGGTATGGGTTAGGCTTAGGGTTAGGGTTAGTTTGAGGGTTAGGGCTCGGTTTAGGGTACGGGTTAGGATTAGGGTACGTGTTAGGGTTAGGGTTAGAGTACGCGTTAGGGTTAGGGTAGTTATTGAACCTATCCCACTCTCTAGATACCCCTTAGCACGTAAAGGAATATTATTTGGGGGTCTAGCCATGGAGAAGAGTTCAGACACTAGGAGAAGATAAGGAACACACCCATTATCAAGAAATCACATTAGGATTCTCTTTTTAACCTGTTCCTTAAAACACTAGTGCTTAGGAAATCTATTGGAGGCAGAAGTAGTCAAGGGTAGCTTAGGTTTAGGGTTAGGGTTAGGGTTAGGGTTAGGGTTAGGGTACGGCTTAGGGTACGGTTTCGGTTACGGGTTCGGGTACGGTGTAGGGTATGGGTTAGGGTTAGGGTTAGGGTTAGTTTGAGGGTTAGGGCTCGGTTTAGGGTACGGGTTAGGATTAGGGTACGTGTTAGGGTTAGGGTAGGGGTTAGGGTTAGGGTACGCGTTGGGGTTAGGGTAGTTATTTAACCTATCCCACTCTCTAGATACCCCTTAGCACGTCAAGGAATATTATTTGGGGGTCCAGCCATGGAGAAGAGTTTAGACACTAGGAGAAGATAAGGAACACAGCCATTATCAAGAAATCACCTTAGGATTCTCTTTTTAACCTGTTCCTTAAAACACTAGTGCTTAGGAAATCTATTGGAGGCAGAAGCAGTCAAGGGTAGCTTAGGGTTAGGGTTAGGGTTAGGGTACGGCTTAGGGTACGGGTTCGGGTACGGGTTCGGTTACGGCGTAGGGTATGGGTTAGGGTTAGGGTTAGGGTTAGTTTGAGGGTTAGGGCTCGGTTTAGGGTACCGGTTAGGATTAGGGTACCTGCTAGGGTTAGGGTAGGGGTTAGGGTTAGAGTACGCGTTAGGGTTAGGGTAGTTATTGAACCTATCCCACTCTCTAGATACCCCTTAGCACGTAAAGGAATATTATTTGGGGGCCTAGCCATGGAGAAGAGTTCAGACACTAGGAGAAGATAAGGAACACACCCATTATCAAGAAATCACATTAGGATTCTCTTTTTAACCTGTTCCTTAAAACACTAGTGCTTAGGAAATCTATTGGAGGCAGAAGCAGTCAAGGGTAGCTTAGGGTTAGGGTTAGGGTTAGGGTTAGGGTTAGGGTTAGGGTACGGCTTAGGGTACGGTTTCGGTTACGGGTTCGGGTACGGTGTAGGGTATGGGTTAGGGTTAGGGTTAGGGTTAGTTTGAGGGTTAGGGCTCGGTTTAGGGTACGGGTTAGGATTAGGGTACGTGTTAGAATTAGGGTAGGGGTTGGGGTTAGGGTACGCGTTGGGGTTAGGGTAGTTATTTAACCTATCCCACTCTCTAGATACCCCTTAGCACGTCAAGGAATATTATTTGGGGGTCCAGCCATGGAGAAGAGTTTAGACACTAGGAGAAAATAAGGAACACAGCCATTATCAAGAAATCACCTTAGGATTCTCTTTTTAACCTGTTCCTTAAAACACTAGTGCTTAGGAAATCTATTGGAGGCAGAAGCAGTCAAGGGTAGCTTATGGTTAGGGTTAGGGTTAGGGTACGGCTTAGGGTACGGGTTCGGGTACGGGTTCGGTTACGGCGTAGGGTATGGGTTAGGGTTAGGGTTAGGGTTAGTTTGAGGGTTAGGGCTCGGTTTAGGGTACGGGTTTGGATTAGGGTACATGCTAGGGTTAGGGTAGGGGTTAGGGTTAGGATACGCGTTAGGGTTAGGGTAGTTATTGAACCTATCCCACTCTCTAGATACCACTTAGCACGTAAAGGAATATTATTTGGGGGTCCAGCCATGGAGAAGAGTTCAGACACTAGGAGAAGATAAGGAACACACGCATTATCAAGAAATCACATTAGGATTCTCTTTTTAAACTGTTCCTTAAAACACTAGTGCTTAGGAAATCTATTGGAGGCAGAAGCAGTCAAGGGTAGCTTAGGGTTAGGGTTAGGGTTAGGGTTAGGGTACGGGTTCGGTAACGGGTTCGGGTACGGCGTAGGGTATGGGTTAGGGTTAGGGTTAGGGTTAGTTTGAGGGTTAGGGCTCGGTTTAGGGTACGGGTTAGGATTAGGGTACGTGTTAGGGTTAGGGTAGGGGTTAGGGTTAGGATACGCGTTAGGTTTAGGGTAGTTATTTAACCTATCCCACTCTCTAGATACCCCTTAGCACGTAAAGGAATATTATTTGGGGGCCTAGCCATGGAGAAGAGTTCAGACACTAGGAGAAGATAAGGAACACACCCATTATCAAGAAATCACATTAGGATTCTCTTTTTAACCTGTTCCTTAAAACACTAGTGCTTAGGAAATCTATTGGAGGCAGAAGCAGTCAAGGGTAGCTTAGGGTTAGGGTTAGGGTTAGGGTTAGGGTTAGGGTTAGGGTACGGCTTAGGGTACGGTTTCGGTTACGGGTTCGGGTACGGTGGAGGGTATGGGTTAGGGTTAGGGTTAGGGTTAGTTTGAGGGTTAGGGCTCTGTTTAGGGTACGGGTTAGGATTAGGGTACGTGTTAGGGTTAGGGTAGGGGTTAGGGTTAGGGTACGCGTTGGGGTTAGGGTAGTTATTTAACCTATCCCACTCTCTAGATACCCCTTAGCACGTCAAGGAATATTATTTGGGGGTCCAGCCATGGAGAAGAGTTTAGACACTAGGAGAAGATAAGGAACACAGCCATTATCAAGAAATCACCTTAGGATTCTCTTTTTAACCTGTTCCTTAAAACACTAGTGCTTAGGAAATCTATTGGAGGCAGAAGCAGTCAAGGGTAGCTTAGGGTTAGGGTACGGCTTAGGGTATGGGTTCGGGTACGGGTTCGGTTACGGCGTAGGGTATGGTTTAGGGTTAGGGTTAGGGTTAGTTTGAGGGTTAGGGCTCGGTTTAGGGTACGTGTTAGGATTAGGGTACATGCTAGGGTTAGGGTAGGGGTTAGGGTTAGGGTACGCGTTAGGGTTAGGGTAGTTATTGAACCTATCGCACTCTCTAGATACCCCTTAGCACGTAAAGGAATATTATTTGGGGGTCCAGCCATGGAGAAGAGTTCAGACACTAGGAGAAGATAAGGAACACACGCATTATCAAGAAATCACATTAGGATTCTCTTTTTAAACTGTTCCTTAAAACACTAGTGCTTAGGAAATCTATTGGAGGCAGAAGCAGTCAAGGGTAGCTTAGGGTTAGGGTTAGGGTTAGGGTTAGGGTACGGGTTCGGTTACGGGTTCGGGTACGGCGTAGGGTATGGGTTAGGGTTAGGGTTAGGGTTAGTTTGAGGGTTAGGGCTCGGTTTAGGGTACGGGTTAGGATTAGGGTACGTGTTAGGCTTAGGGTAGGGGTTAGGGTTAGGATACGCGTTAGGGTTAGGGTAGTTATTTAACCTATCCCACTCTCTAGATACCCCTTAGCACGTCAAGGAATATTATTTGGGGGTCCAGCCATGGAGAAGAGTTTAGACACTAGGAGAAGATAAGGAACACACCCATTATCAAGAAATCACATTAGGATTCTCTTTTTAACCTGTTCCTTAAAACACTAGTGCTTAGGAAATCTATTGGAGGCAGAAGCAGTCAAGGGTAGCTTAGGGTTAGGGTTAGGGTTAGGGTTAAAGTTAGGGTACGGGTTCGGGTACAGCGTAGGGTATGGGTTAGGTTTAGGGTTAGGGTTAGTTTGAGGGTTAGGGCTCGGTTTAGGGTACGGGTTAGGATTAGGGTACGTGTTAGGGTTAGGGTAGGGGTTAGGGTTAGGGTACGCATTAGGGTTAGGGTAGTTATTAAACCTATCCCACTCTCGATACCCCTTAGCACGTCAAGGAATATTATTTGGGGGTCCAGCCATGGAGAAGAGTTTAGACACTAGGAGAAGATAAGGAACACACCCATTATCAAGAAATCACATTAGGATTCTCTTTTTAACCTGTTCCTTAAAACACTAGTGCTTAGGAAATCTATTGGAGGCAGAAGCAGTCAAGGCTAGCTTAGGGTTAGGGTTAGGGTTAGGGTTAGGGTTAGGGTTATGGTACGGCTTAGGGTACGGTTTCGGTTACGGGTTCGGGTACGGTGTAGGGTATGGGTTAGGGTTAGGGTTAGGGTTAGTTTGAGGGTTAGGGCTCGGTTTAGGGTACGGGTTAGGATTAGGGTACGTGTTAGGGTTGGGTAGGGGTTAGGGTTAGGTTATGCGTTGGGGTTAGGGTAGTTATTTAACCTATCCCACTCTCTAGATACCCCTTAGCACGTCAAGGAATATTATTTGGGGGTCCAGCCATGGAGAAGAGTTTAGACACTAGGAGAAGATAAGGAACACAGCCATTATCAAGAAATCACATTAGGATTCTCTTTTTAACCTGTTCCTTAAAACACTAGTGCTTAGGAAATCTATTGGAGGCAGAAGCAGTCAAGGGTAGCTTAGGGTTAGGGTTAGGGTTAGGGTACGGCTTAGGGTACGGGTTCGGGTACGGGTTCGGTTACGGCGTAGGGTATGGGTTAGGTTTAGGGTTAGTTTGAGGGTTAGGGCTCGGTTTAGGGTACGGGTTAGGATTAGGGTACATGCTAGGGTTAGGGTAGGGGTTAGGGTTAGGGTACGCGTTAGGGTTAGGGTAGTTATTGAACCTATCCCACTCTCTAGATACCCCTTAGCACGTAAAGTAATATTATTTGGGGGTCCAGCCATGGAGAAGAGTTCAGACACTAGGAGAAGATAAGGAACACACGCATTATCAAGAAATCACATTAGGATTCTCTTTTTAAACTGTTCCTTAAAACACTAGTGCTTAGGAAATGTATTGGAGGCAGAAGCAGTCAAGGGTAGCTTAGGGTTAGGGTTAGGGTTAGGGTTAGGGTACGGGTTCGGTTACGGGTTCGGGTACGGCGTAGGGTATGGGTTAGGGTTAGGGTTAGGGTTAGTTTGAGGGTTAGGGCTCGGTTTAGGGTACGGGTTAGGATTAGGGTACGTGTTAGGGTTAGGGTAGGGGTTAGGGTTAGGATACGCGTTAGGGTTAGGGTAGTTATTTAACCTATCCCACTCTCTAGATACCCCTTAGCACGTCAAGGAATATTATTTGGGGGTCCAGCCATGGAGAAGAGTTTAGACACTAGGAGAAGATAAGGAACACACCCATTATCAAGAAATCACATTAGGATTCTCTTTTTAACCTGTTCCTTAAAACACTAGTGCTTAGGAAATCAATTGGAGGCAGAAGCAGTCAAGGGTAGCTTAGGGTTAGGGTTAGGGTTAAGGTTAGAGTTAGGGTACGGGTTCGGGTACAGCGTAGGGTATGGGTTAGGTTTAGGGTTAGGGTTAGTTTGAGGGTTAGGGCTCGGTTTAGGGTACGGGTTAGGATTAGGGTACGTGTTAGTGTTAGGGTAGGGGTTAGGGTTAGGGTACGCATTAGGGTTAGGGTAGTTATTAAACCTATCCCACTCTCTAGATACCCATTAGCACGTCAAGGAATATTATTTGGGGGTACAGCCATGGAGAAGAGTTTAGACACTAGGAAAAGATAAGGAACACACCCATTATCAAGAAATCACATTAGGATTCTCTTTTTAACCTGTTCCTTAAAACACTAGTGCTTAGGAAATCTATTGGAGGCAGAAGCAGTCAAGGGTAGCTTAGGGTTAGGGTTAGGGTTAGGGTTAGAGTTAGGGTACGGCTTAGGGTACGGGTTCGGGTACGGTGTAGGGTATGGGTTCGGGTTAGGTTTAGGGTTAATTTGAGGGTTAGGGCTCGGTTTAGGGTACGGGTTAGGATTAGGGTACGTGTTAGTGTTAGGGTAGCCGTTAGGGTTAGGGTACGCGTTAGGGTTAGGGTAGTTATTAAAACTATCCCACTCTCTAGATACCCCTTAGCACGTCAAGGAATATTATTTGGGGGTCCAGCCATGGAGAAGAGTTTAGACACTAGGGGAAGATAAGGAACACACCCATTATCAAGAAATCACATTAGGATTCTCTTTTTAACCTGTTCCTTAAAACACTAGTGCTTAGGAAATCTATTGGAGCCAGAAGCAGTCAAGGGTAGCTTACGGTTAGGGTTAGGGTTAGGGTTAGAGTTAGGGTACGGCTTAGGGTACGGGTTCGGTTACGGGTTCGGGTATGGCGTAGGGTATGGGTTAGGGTTAGGGTTAGGGTTAGTTTGCGGGTTAGGGCTCGGTTTAGGATACGGGTTAGTATTAGGGTACGTGTTAGGGTTAGGGTAGGGGTTAGGGTTAGGGTACGCGTTAGGATTAGGGTAGTTATTAAACCTATCCCACTCTCTAGATACCCCTTAGCACGTCAAGGAATATTATTTGGGGGTCCAGCCATGGAGAAGAGTTTAGACACTAGGAGAAGATAAGGAACACACCCATTTTCAAGAAATCACATTAGAATTTTCTTTTTAACCTGTTCCTTAAAACACTAGTGCTTAAGAAATCTATTGGAGGCAGAAACAGTCAAGGGTACCTTAGGGTTAGGGTTAGGGTTAGGGTATGGCTTAGGGTACGGGTTCGGGTACGGGTTCGGGTACGGCGTAGGGTATGGGTTAGGGTTAGGGTTAGGGTTAGTTTGAGGGTTAGGGCTCGGTTTAGGGTACGGGTTAGGATTAGGGTACGTGCTAGGGTTAGGGTAGGGGTTAGTGTTAGGGTACGCGTTAGGGTTAGGGTAGTTATTGAACCTATCCCACTCTCTAGATACCCCTTAGCACGTAAAGGAATATTATTTGGGGGTCCAGCCATGGAGAAGAGTTCAGACACTAGGAGAAGATAAGGAACACAGCCATTATCAAGAAATCACATTAGGATTCTCTTTTTAACCTGTTCCTTAAAACACTAGTGCTTAGGAAATGTATTGGAGGCAGAAGCAGTCAAGGGTAGCTTAGGGTTAGGGTTAGGGTTAGGGTACGGCTTAGGGTACGGGTTCGGGTACGGCGTAGGGTATGGGTTAGTCTTAGGGTTAGGGTTAGTTTGAGGGTTAGGGCTCGGTTTAGGGTACGGGTTAGGATTAGGGTACGTGTTAGGGTTAGGGTTAGGGAACGCGTTAGGGTTAGGGTAGTTATTAAACCTATCCCACTCTCTAGATACCCCTTAGCACGTCAAGGAATATTATTTGGGGGTCCAGCCATGGAGAAGAGTTTAGACACTAGGAGAAGATAAGGAACACAGCCATTATCAAGAAATCACATTAGGATTCTCTTTTTAACCTGTTCCTTAAAACACTAGTGCTTAGGAAATCTATTGGAGGCAGAAGCAGTCAAGGGTAGCTTAGGGTTAGGGTTAGGGTTAGGGTACGGCTTAGGGTACGGGTTCGGGTACGGGTTCGGGTACGGCATAGGGTACGGGTTAGGGTTAGGGTTAGGGTTAGTTTGAGGGTTAGGGCTCGGTTTAGGGTACGGGTTAGGATTAGGTTACGTGCTAGGGTTAGGGTAGGGGTTAGGGTTAGAGTACGCGTTAGGGTTAGGGTAGTTATTGAATCTATCCCACTCTCTAAATACCCCTTAGCACGTAAAGGAATATTATTTGGGGGTCTAGCCATGGAGAAGAGTTCAGACACTAGGAGAAGATAAGGAACACACCCATTATCAAGAACTCACATTAGGATTCTCTTTTTAACCTGTTCCTTAAAACACTAGTGCTTAGGAAATCTATTGGAGGCTGAAGCAGTCAAGGGTAGCTTAGGGTTAGGGTTAGGGTTAGGGTTAGGGTTAGGGTTAGGGTTAGGGTACGGCTTAGGGTACGGTTTCGGTTACGGGTTCGGGTACGGTGTAGGGTATGGGTTAGGGTTAGGGTTAGGGTTAGTTTGAGGGTTAGGGCTCGGTTTAGGGTACGGGTTAGGAATAGGGTACGTGTTAGGGTTAGGGTAGGGGTTAGGGTTAGGGTACGCGTTGGGGTTAGGGTAGTTATTTAACCTATCCCACTCTCTAGATACCCCTTAGCACGTCAAGGAATATTATTTGGGGGTCCAGCCATGGAGAAGAGTTTAGACACTAGGAGAAGATAAGGAACACAGCCATTATCAAGAAATCACATTAGGATTCTCTTTTTATCCTGTTCCTTAAAACACTAGTGCTTAGGAAATCTATTGGAGGCAGAAGCAGTCAAGGGTAGCTTAGGGTTAGGTTTAGGGTTAGGGTTAGGGTACGGCTTAGGGTACGGGTTCGGGTACGGCGTAGGTTATGGGTTAGGCTTAGGGTTAGGGTTAGTTTGAGGGTTAGGGCTCGGTTTAGGGTACGGGTTAGGATTAGGGTACGTGTTAGGGTTAGGGTTAGAGTACGCGTTAGGGTTAGGGTAGTTATTGAACCTATCCCACTCTCTAGATACCCCTTAGCACGTAAAGGAATATTATTTGGGGGTCTAGCCATGGAGAAGAGTTCAGACACTAGGAGAAGATAAGGAACACACCCATTATCAAGAAATCACATTAGGATTCTCTTTTTAACCTGTTCCTTAAAACACTAGTGCTTAGGAAATCTATTGGAGGCAGAAGCAGTCAAGGGTAGCTTAGGGTTAGGGTTAGGGTTAGGGTTAGGGTTAGGGTTAGGGTACGGCTTAGGGTACGGTTTCGGTTACGGGTTCGGGTACGGTGTAGGGTATGGGTTAGGGTTAGGGTTAGGGTTAGTTTGAGGGTTAGGGCTCGGTTTAGGGTACGGGTTAGGATTAGGGTACGTGTTAGGGTTAGGGTAGGGGTTAGGGTTAGGATACGCGTTAGGGTTAGGGTAGTTATTTAACCTATCCCACTCTCTAGATACCCCTTAGCACGTCAAGGAATATTATTTGGGGGTCCTTCCATGGAGAAGAGTTTAGACACTAGGAGAAGATAAGGAACACAGCCATTATCAAGAAATCACCTTAGGATTCTCTTTTTAACCTGTTCCTTAAAACACTAGTGCTTAGGAAATCTATTGGAGGCAGTAGCAGTCAAGGGTAGCTTAGGGTTAGGGTTAGGGTTAGGGTACGGCTTAGGGTACGGGTTCGGGTACGGGTTCGGTTACGGCGTAGGGTATGGGTTAGGGTTAGGGTTAGGGTTAGTTTGAGGGTTAGGGCTCGGTTTAGGGTACCGGTTAGGATTAGGGTACGTGCTAGGGTTAGGGTAGGGGTTAGGGTTAGAGTACGCGTTAGGGTTAGGGTAGTTATTGAACCTATCCCACTCTCTAGATACCCCTTAGCACGTAAAGGAATATTATTTGGGGGCCTAGCCATGGAGAAGAGTTCAGACACTAGGAGAAGATAAGGAACACACCCATTATCAAGAAATCACATTAGGATTCTCTTTTTAACCTGTTCCTTAAAACACTAGTGCTTAGGAAATCTATTGGAGGCAGAAGCAGTCAAGGGTAGCTTAGGGTTAGGGTTAGGGTTAGGGTTAGGGTTAGGGTTAGGGTACGGCTTAGGGTACGGTTTCGGTTACGGGTTCGGGTACGGTGTAGGGTATGGGTTAGGGTTAGGGTTAGGGTTAGTTTGAGGGTTAGGGCTCGGTTTAGGGTACGGGTTAGGATTAGGGTACGTGTTAGGGTTAGGGTAGGGGTTAGGGTTAGGGTACGCGTTGGGGTTAGGGTAGTTATTTAACCTATCCCACTCTCTAGATACCCCTTAGCACGTCAAGGAATATTATTTGGGGGTCCAGCCATGGAGAAGAGTTTAGACACTAGGAGAAGATAAGGAACACAGCCATTATCAAGAAATCACCTTAGGATTCTCTTTTTAACCTGTTCCTTAAAACACTAGTGCTTAGGAAATCTATTGGAGGCAGAAGCAGTCAAGGGTAGCTTAGGGTTAGGGTTAGGGTTAGGGTACGGCTTAGGGTACGGGTTCGGGTACGGGTTCGGTTACGGCGTAGGGTATGGGTTAGGGTTGGGTTAGGGATAGTTTGAGGGTTAGGGCTCGGTTTAGGGTACGGGTTAGGATTAGGGTACGTGTTAGGGTTAGGGTTAGGGAACGCGTTAGGGTTAGGGTAGTTATTAAACCTATCCCACTCTCTAGATACCCCTTAGCACGTCAAGGAATATTATTTGGGGGTCCAGCCATGGAGAAGAGTTTAGACACTAGGAGAAGATAAGGAACACAGCCATTATCAAGAAATCACATTAGGATTCTCTTTTTAACCTGTTCCTTAAAACACTAGTGCTTAGGAAATCTATTGGAGGCAGAAGCAGTCAAGGGTAGCTTAGGGTTAGGGTTAGGGTTAGGGTACGGCTTAGGGTACGGGTTCGGGTACGGGTTCGGGTACGGCATAGGGTACGGGTTAGGGTTAGGGTTAGGGTTAGTTTGAGGGTTAGGGCTCGGTTTAGGGTACGGGTTAGGATTAGGTTACGTGCTAGGGTTAGGGTAGGGGTTAGGGTTAGAGTACGCGTTAGGGTTAGGGTAGTTATTGAATCTATCCCACTCTCTAAATACCCCTTAGCACGTAAAGGAATATTATTTGGGGGTCTAGCCATGGAGAAGAGTTCAGACACTAGGAGAAGATAAGGAACACACCCATTATCAAGAACTCACATTAGGATTCTCTTTTTAACCTGTTCCTTAAAACACTAGTGCTTAGGAAATCTATTGGAGGCTGAAGCAGTCAAGGGTAGCTTAGGGTTAGGGTTAGGGTTAGGGTTAGGGTTAGGGTTAGGGTTAGGGTACGGCTTAGGGTACGGTTTCGGTTACGGGTTCGGGTACGGTGTAGGGTATGGGTTAGGGTTAGGGTTAGGGTTAGTTTGAGGGTTAGGGCTCGGTTTAGGGTACGGGTTAGGAATAGGGTACGTGTTAGGGTTAGGGTAGGGGTTAGGGTTAGGGTACGCGTTGGGGTTAGGGTAGTTATTTAACCTATCCCACTCTCTAGATACCCCTTAGCACGTCAAGGAATATTATTTGGGGGTCCAGCCATGGAGAAGAGTTTAGACACTAGGAGAAGATAAGGAACACAGCCATTATCAAGAAATCACATTAGGATTCTCTTTTTATCCTGTTCCTTAAAACACTAGTGCTTAGGAAATCTATTGGAGGCAGAAGCAGTCAAGGGTAGCTTAGGGTTAGGTTTAGGGTTAGGGTTAGGGTACGGCTTAGGGTACGGGTTCGGGTACGGCGTAGGTTATGGGTTAGGCTTAGGGTTAGGGTTAGTTTGAGGGTTAGGGCTCGGTTTAGGGTACGGGTTAGGATTAGGGTACGTGTTAGGGTTAGGGTTAGAGTACGCGTTAGGGTTAGGGTAGTTATTGAACCTATCCCACTCTCTAGATACCCCTTAGCACGTAAAGGAATATTATTTGGGGGTCTAGCCATGGAGAAGAGTTCAGACACTAGGAGAAGATAAGGAACACACCCATTATCAAGAAATCACATTAGGATTCTCTTTTTAACCTGTTCCTTAAAACACTAGTGCTTAGGAAATCTATTGGAGGCAGAAGCAGTCAAGGGTAGCTTAGGGTTAGGGTTAGGGTTAGGGTTAGGGTTAGGGTTAGGGTACGGCTTAGGGTACGGTTTCGGTTACGGGTTCGGGTACGGTGTAGGGTATGGGTTAGGGTTAGGGTTAGGGTTAGTTTGAGGGTTAGGGCTCGGTTTAGGGTACGGGTTAGGATTAGGGTACGTGTTAGGGTTAGGGTAGGGGTTAGGGTTAGGATACGCGTTAGGGTTAGGGTAGTTATTTAACCTATCCCACTCTCTAGATACCCCTTAGCACGTCAAGGAATATTATTTGGGGGTCCTTCCATGGAGAAGAGTTTAGACACTAGGAGAAGATAAGGAACACAGCCATTATCAAGAAATCACCTTAGGATTCTCTTTTTAACCTGTTCCTTAAAACACTAGTGCTTAGGAAATCTATTGGAGGCAGTAGCAGTCAAGGGTAGCTTAGGGTTAGGGTTAGGGTTAGGGTACGGCTTAGGGTACGGGTTCGGGTACGGGTTCGGTTACGGCGTAGGGTATGGGTTAGGGTTAGGGTTAGGGTTAGTTTGAGGGTTAGGGCTCGGTTTAGGGTACCGGTTAGGATTAGGGTACGTGCTAGGGTTAGGGTAGGGGTTAGGGTTAGAGTACGCGTTAGGGTTAGGGTAGTTATTGAACCTATCCCACTCTCTAGATACCCCTTAGCACGTAAAGGAATATTATTTGGGGGCCTAGCCATGGAGAAGAGTTCAGACACTAGGAGAAGATAAGGAACACACCCATTATCAAGAAATCACATTAGGATTCTCTTTTTAACCTGTTCCTTAAAACACTAGTGCTTAGGAAATCTATTGGAGGCAGAAGCAGTCAAGGGTAGCTTAGGGTTAGGGTTAGGGTTAGGGTTAGGGTTAGGGTTAGGGTACGGCTTAGGGTACGGTTTCGGTTACGGGTTCGGGTACGGTGTAGGGTATGGGTTAGGGTTAGGGTTAGGGTTAGTTTGAGGGTTAGGGCTCGGTTTAGGGTACGGGTTAGGATTAGGGTACGTGTTAGGGTTAGGGTAGGGGTTAGGGTTAGGGTACGCGTTGGGGTTAGGGTAGTTATTTAACCTATCCCACTCTCTAGATACCCCTTAGCACGTCAAGGAATATTATTTGGGGGTCCAGCCATGGAGAAGAGTTTAGACACTAGGAGAAGATAAGGAACACAGCCATTATCAAGAAATCACCTTAGGATTCTCTTTTTAACCTGTTCCTTAAAACACTAGTGCTTAGGAAATCTATTGGAGGCAGAAGCAGTCAAGGGTAGCTTAGGGTTAGGGTTAGGGTTAGGGTACGGCTTAGGGTACGGGTTCGGGTACGGGTTCGGTTACGGCGTAGGGTATGGGTTAGGGTTGGGTTAGGGATAGTTTGAGGGTTAGGGCTCGGTTTAGGGTACGGGTTAGGATTAGGGTACATGCTAGGGTTAGGGTAGGGGTTAGGGTTAGGGTACGCGTTAGGGTTAGGGTAGTTATTGAACCTATCCCACTCTCTAGATACCCCTTAGCACGTAAAGGAATATTATTTGGGGGTCCAGCCATGGAGAAGAGTTCAGACACTAGGAGAAGATAAGGAACACACGCATTATCAAGAAATCACATTAGGATTCTCTTTTTAAACTGTTCCTTAAAACACTAGTGCTTAGGAAATCTATTGGAGGCAGAAGCAGTCAAGGGTAGCTTAGGGTTAGGGTTAGGGTTAGGGTTAGGGTACGGGTTCGGTTACGGGTTCGGGTACGGCGTAGGGTATGGGTTAGGGTTAGGGTTAGGGTTAGTTTGAGGGTTAGGGCTCGGTTTAGGGTACGGGTTAGGATTAGGGTACGTGTTAGGGTTAGGGTAGGGGTTAGGGTTAGGATACGCGTTAGGGTTAGGGTAGTTATTTAACCTATCCCACTCTCTAGATACCCCTTAGCACGTCAAGGAATTTTATTTGGGGGTCCAGCCATGGAGAAGAGTTTAGACACTAGGAGAAGATAAGGAACACACCCATTATCAAGAAATCACATTAGGATTCTGTTTTTAACCTGTTCCTTAAAACACTAGTGCTTAGGAAATCTATTGGAGGCAGAAGCAGTCAAGGGTAGCTTAGGGTTAGGGTTAGGGTTAGGGTTAAAGTTAGGGTACGGGTTCGGGTACAGCGTAGGTTATGGGTTAGGTTTAGGGTTAGGGTTAGTTTGAGGGTTAGGGCTCGGTTTAGGGTACGGGTTAGGATTAGGGTACGTGTTAGGGTTAGGGTAGGGGTTAGGGTTAGGGTACGCATTAGGGTTAGGGTAGTTATTAAACCTATCCCACTCTCGATACCCCTTAGCACGTCAAGGAATACTATTTGGGGGTCCAGCCATGGAGAAGAGTTTAGACACTAGGAGAAGATAAGGAACACACCCATTATCAAGAAATCACATTAGGATTCTCTTTTTAACCTGTTCCTTAAAACACTAGTGCTTAGGAAATCTATTGGAGGCAGAAGCAGTCAAGGCTAGCTTAGGGTTAGGGTTAGGGTTAGGGTTAGGGTTAGGGTTAGGGTACGGCTTAGGGTACGGTTTCGGTTACGGGTTCGGGTACGGTGTAGGGTATGGGTTAGGGTTAGGGTTAGGGTTAGTTTGAGGGTTAGGGCTCGGTTTAGGTTACGGGTTAGGATTAGGGTACGTGTTAGGGTTAGGGTAGGGGTTAGGGTTAGGGTATGCGTTGGGGTTAGGGTAGTTATTTAACCTATCCCACTCTCTAGATACCCCTTAGCACGTCAAGGAATATTATTTGGGGGTCCAGCCATGGAGAAGAGTTTAGACACTAGGAGAAGATAAGGAACACAGCCATTATCAAGAAATCACATTAGGATTCTCTTTTTAACCTGTTCCTTAAAACACTAGTGCTTAGGAAATCTATTGGAGGCAGAAGCAGTCAAGGGTAGCTTAGGGTTAGGGTTAGGGTTAGGGTACGGCTTAGGGTACGGGTTCGGGTACGGGTTCGGTTACGGCGTAGGGTATGGGTTAGGGTTAGGGTTAGTTTGAGGGTTAGGGCTCGGTTTAGGGTACGGGTTAGGATTAGGGTACATGCTAGGTTTAGGGTAGGGGTTAGGGTTAGGGTACGCGTTAGGGTTAGGGTAGTTATTGAACCTATCCCACTCTCTAGATACCCCTTAGCACGTCAAGGAATATTATTTGGGGGTCCAGCCATGGAGAAGAGTTCAGACACTAGGAGAAGATAAGGAACACATGCATTATCAAGAAATCACATTAGGATTCTCTTTTTAAACTGTTCCTTAAAACACTAGTGCTTAGGAAATCTATTGGAGGCAGAAGCAGTCAAGGGTAGCTTAGGGTTAGGGTTAGGGTTAGGGTTAGGGTTAGGGTACGGGTTCGGTTACGGGTTCGGGTACGGCGTAGGGTATGGGTTAGGGTTAGGGTTAGGGTTAGTTTGAGGGTTAGGGCTCGGTTTAGGGTACGGGTTAGGATTAGGGTACGTGTTAGGGTTAGGGTAGGGGTTAGGGTTAGGATACGCGTTAGGGTTAGGGTAGTTATTTAACCTATCCCACTCTCTAGATACCCCTTAGCACGTCAAGGAATATTATTTGGGGGTCCAGCCATGGAGAAGAGTTTAGACACTAGGAGAAGATAAGGAACACACCCATTATCAAGAAATCACATTAGGATTCTCTTTTTAACCTGTTCCTTAAAACACTAGTGCTTAGGAAATCAATTGGAGGCAGAAGCAGTCAAGGGTAGCTTAGGGTTAGGGTTAGGGTTAAGGTTAGAGTTAGGGTACGGGTTCGGGTACAGCGTAGGGTATGGGTTAGGTTTAGGTTTAGGGTTAGTTTGAGGGTTAGGGCTCGGTTTAGGGTATGGGTTAGGATTAGGGTACGTGTTAGGGTTAGGGTAGGGGTTAGGGTTAGGGTACGCATTAGGGTTAGGGTAGTTATTAAACCTATCCCACTCTCGATACCCCTTAGCACGTCAAGGAATATTATTTGGGGGTCCAGCCATGGAGAAGAGTTTAGACACTAGGAGAAGATAAGGAACACACCCATTATCAAGAAATCACATTAGGATTCTCTTTTTAACCTGTTCCTTAATACACTAGTGCTTAGGAAATCTATTGGAGGCAGAAGCAGTCAAGGGTAGCTTAGGGTTAGGGTTAGGGTTAGGGTTAGGGTTAGGGTTAGGGTACGGCTTAGGGTACGGTTTCGGGTACGGGTTCGGGTACGGCGTAGGGTATGGGTTAGGGTTAGGGTTAGGGTTAGTTTGAGGGTTAGGGCTCGGTTTAGGGTACGGGTTAGGATTAGGGTACGTGTTAGGGTTAGGGTAGGGGTTAGGGTTAGGGTACGCATTAGGGTTAGGGTAGTTATTAAACCTATCCCACTCTCTAGATACCCATTAGCACGTCAAGGAATATTATTTGGGGGTCCAGCCATGGAGAAGAGTTTAGACACTAGGAGAAGATAAGGAACACACCCATTATCAAGAAATCACATTAGGATTCTCTTTTTAACCTGTTCCTTAAAACACTAGTGCTTAGGAAATCTATTGGAGGCAGAAGCAGTCAAGGGTAGCTTAGGGTTAGGGTTAGGGTTAGGGTTAGAGTTAGGGTACGGCTTAGGGTACGGGTTCGGGTACGGTGTAGGGTATGGGTTCGGGTTAGGGTTAGGGTTAGTTTGAGGGTTAGGGCTCGGTTTAGGGTACGGGTTAGGATTAGGGTACGTGTTAGTGTTAGGGTAGCCGTTAGGGTTAGGGTACGCGTTAGGGTTAGGGTAGTTATTAAAACTATCCCACTCTCTAGATACCCCTTAGCACGTCAAGGAATATTATTTGGGGGTCCAGCCATGGAGAAGAGTTTAGACACTAGGGGAAGATAAGGAACACACCCATTATCAAGAAATCACATTAGGATTCTCTTTTTAACCTGTTCCTTAAAACACTAGTGCTTAGGAAATCTATTGGAGCCAGAAGCAGTCAAGGGTAGCTTACGGTTAGGGTTAGGGTTAGGGTTAGAGTTAGGGTACGGCTTAGGGTACGGGTTCGGTTACGGGTTCGGGTATGGCGTAGGGTATGGGTTAGGTTTAGGGTTAGGGTTAGTTTGAGGGTTAGGGCTCGGTTTAGGATACGGGTTAGTATTAGGGTACGTGTTAGGGTTAGGGTAGGGGTTAGGGTTAGGGTACGCGTTAGGATTAGGGTAGTTATTAAACCTATCCCACTCTCTAGATACCCCTTAGCACGTCAAGGAATATTATTTGGGGGTCCAGCCATGGAGAAGAGTTTAGACACTAGGAGAAGATAAGGAACACACCCATTTTCAAGAAATCACATTAGAATTTTCTTTTTAACCTGTTCCTTAAAACACTAGTGCTTAAGAAATCTATTGGAGGCAGAAGCAGTCAAGGGTACCTTAGGGTTAGGGTTAGGGTTAGGGTATGGCTTAGGGTACGGGTTCGGGTACGGGTTCGGGTACGGCGTAGGGTATGGGTTAGGGTTAGGGTTAGGGTTAGTTTGAGGGTTAGGGCTCGGTTTAGGGTACGGGTTAGGATTAGGTTACGTGCTAGGGTTAGGGTAGGGGTTAGGGTTAGGGTACGCGTTAGGGTTAGGGTAGTTATTGAACCTATCCCACTCTCTAGATACCCCTTAGCACGTAAAGGAATATTATTTGGGGGTCCAGCCATGGAGAAGAGTTCAGACACTAGGAGAAGATAAGGAACACAGCCATTATCAAGAAATCACATTAGGATTCTCTTTTTAAACTGTTCCTTAAAACACTAGTGCTTAGGAAATGTATTGGAGGCAGAAGCAGTCAAGGGTAGCTTAGGGTTAGGGTTAGGGTTAGGGTTAGGGTACGGCTTAGGGTACGGGTTCGGGTACGGCGTAGGGTATGGGTTAGTCTTAGGGTTAGGGTTATTTTGAGGGTTAGGGCTCGGTTTAGGGTACGGGTTAGGATTAGGGTACGTGTTAGGGTTAGGGTTAGGGTACGCGTTAGGGTTAGGGTAGTTATTAAACCTATCCCACTATCTAGATACCCCTTAGCACGTCAAGGAATATTATTTGGGGGTCCAGCCATGGAGAAGAGTTTAGACACTAGGAGAAGATAAGGAACACAGCCATTATCAAGAAATCACATTAGGATTCTCTTTTTAACCTGTTCCTTAAAACACTAGTGCTTAGGAAATCTATTGGAGGCAGAAGCAGTCAAGGGTAGCTTAGGGTTAGGGTTAGGGTTAGGGTACGGCTTAGGGTACGGGTTCGGGTACGGGTTCGGGTACGGCATAGGGTACGGGTTAGGGTTAGGGTTAGGGTTAGTTTGAGGGTTAGGGCTCGGTTTAGGGTACGGGTTAGGATTAGGTTACGTGCTAGGGTTAGGGTAGGGGTTAGGGTTAGAGTACGCGTTAGGGTTAGGGTAGTTATTGAATCTATCCCACTCTCTAAATACCCCTTAGCACGTAAAGGAATATTATTTGGGGGTCTAGCCATGGAGAAGAGTTCAGACTCTAGGAGAAGATAAGGAACACACCCATTATCAAGAACTCACATTAGGATTCTCTTTTTAACCTGTTCCTTAAAACACTAGTGCTTAGGAAATCTATTGGAGGCAGAAGCAGTCAAGGGTAGCTTAGGGTTAGGGTTAGGGTTAGGGTTAGGGTTAGGGTTAGGGTTAGGGTACGGCTTAGGGTACGGTTTCGGTTACGGGTTCGGGTACGGTGTAGGGTATGGGTTAGGGTTAGGGTTAGGGTTAGTTTGAGGGTTAGGGCTCGGTTTAGGGTACGTGTTAGGAATAGGGTACGTGTTAGGGTTAGGGTAGGGGTTAGGGTTAGGGTACGCGTTGGGGTTAGGGTAGTTATTTAACCTATCCCACTCTCTAGATACCCCTTAGCACGTCAAGGAATATTATTTGGGGGTCCAGCCATTGAGAAGAGTTTAGACACTAGGAGAAGATAAGGAACACAGCCATTATCAAGAAATCACATTAGGATTCTCTTTTTATCCTGTTCCTTAAAACACTAGTGCTTAGGAAATCTATTGGAGGCAGAAGCAGTCAAGGGTAGCTTAGGGTTAGGTTTAGGGTTAGGGTTAGGGTACGGCTTAGGGTACGGGTTCGGGTACGGCGTAGGGTATGGGTTAGGCTTAGGGTTAGGGTTAGTTTGAGGGTTAGGGCTCGGTTTAGGGTACGGGTTAGGATTAGGGTACGTGTTAGGGTTAGGGTTAGAGTACGCGTTAGGGTTAGGGTAGTTATTGAACCTATCCCACTCTCTAGATACCCCTTAGCACGTAAAGGAATATTATTTGGGGGTCTAGCCATGGAGAAGAGTTCAGACACTAGGAGAAGATAAGGAACACACCCATTATCAAGAAATCACATTAGGATTCTCTTTTTAACCTGTTCCTTAAAACACTAGTGCTTAGGAAATCTATTGGAGGCAGAAGCAGTCAAGGGTAGCTTAGGGTTAGGGTTAGGGTTAGGGTTAGGGTTAGGGTTAGGGTACGGCTTAGGGTACGGTTTCGGTTACGGGTTCGGGTACGGTGTAGGGTATGGGTTAGGGTTAGGGTTAGGGTTAGTTTGAGGGTTAGGGCTCGGTTTAGGGTACGGGTTAGGATTAGGGTACGTGTTAGGGTTAGGGTAGGGGTTAGGGTTAGGATACGCGTTAGGGTTAGGGTAGTTATTTAACCTATCCCACTCTCTAGATACCCCTTAGCACTTCAAGGAATATTATTTGGGGGTCCAGCCATGGAGAAGAGTTTAGACACTAGGAGAAGATAAGGAACACAGCCATTATCAAGAAATCACCTTAGGATTCTCTTTTTAACCTGTTCCTTAAAACACTAGTGCTTAGGAAATCTATTGGAGGCAGTAGCAGTCAAGGGTAGCTTAGGGTTAGGGTTAGGGTTAGGGTACGGCTTAGGGTACGGGTTCGGGTACGGGTTCGGTTACGGCGTAGGGTATGGGTTAGGGTTAGGGTTAGGGTTAGTTTGAGGGTTAGGGCTCGGTTTAGGGTACCGGTTAGGATTAGGGTACGTGCTAGGGTTAGGGTAGGGGTTAGGGTTAGAGTACGCGTTAGGGTTAGGGTAGTTATTGAACCTATCCCACTCTCTAGATACCCCTTAGCACGTAAAGGAATATTATTTGGGGGCCTAGCCATGGAGAAGAGTTCAGACACTAGGAGAAGATAAGGAACACACCCATTATCAAGAAATCACATTAGGATTCTCTTTTTAACCTGTTCCTTAAAACACTAGTGCTTAGGAAATCTATTGGAGGCAGAAGCAGTCAAGGGTAGCTTAGGGTTAGGGTTAGGGTTAGGGTTAAAGTTAGGGTACGGGTTCGGGTACAGCGTAGGTTATGGGTTAGGTTTAGGGTTAGGGTTAGTTTGAGGGTTAGGGCTCGGTTTAGGGTACGGGTTAGGATTAGGGTACGTGTTAGGGTTAGGGTAGGGGTTAGGGTTAGGGTACGCATTAGGGTTAGGGTAGTTATTAAACCTATCCCACTCTCGATACCCCTTAGCACGTCAAGGAATATTATTTGGGGGTCCAGCCATGGAGAAGAGTTTAGACACTAGGAGAAGATAAGGAACACACCCATTATCAAGAAATCACATTAGGATTCTCTTTTTAACCTGTTCCTTAAAACACTAGTGCTTAGGAAATCTATTGGAGGCAGAAGCAGTCATGGCTAGCTTAGGGTTAGGGTTAGGGTTAGGGTTAGGGTTAGGGTTAGGGTACGGCTTAGGGTACGGTTTCGGTTACGGGTTCGGGTACGGTGTAGGGTATGGGTTAGGGTTAGGGTTAGGGTTAGTTTGAGGGTTAGGGCTCGGTTTAGGGTACGGGTTAGGATTAGGGTACGTGTTAGGGTTAGGGTAGGGGTTAGGGTTAGGGTATGCGTTGGGGTTAGGGTAGTTATTTAACCTATCCCACTCTCTAGATACCCCTTAGCACGTCAAGGAATATTATTTGGGGGTCCAGCCATGGAGAAGAGTTTAGACACTAGGAGAAGATAAGGAACACAGCCATTATCAAGAAATCACATTAGGATTCTCTTTTTAACCTGTTCCTTAAAACACTAGTGCTTAGGAAATCTATTGGAGGCAGAAGCAGTCAAGGGTAGCTTAGGGTTAGGGTTAGGGTTAGGGTACGGCTTAGGGTACGGGTTCGGGTACGGGTTCGGTTACGGCGTAGGGTATGGGTTAGGGTTAGGGTTAGTTTGAGGGTTAGGGCTCGGTTTAGGGTACGGGTTAGGATTAGGGTACATGCTAGGTTTAGGGTAGGGGTTAGGGTTAGGGTACGCGTTAGGGTTAGGGTAGTTATTGAACCTATCCCACTCTCTAGATACCCCTTAGCACGTCAAGGAATATTATTTGGGGGTCCAGCCATGGAGAAGAGTTCAGACACTAGGAGAAGATAAGGAACACACGCATTATCAAGAAATCACATTAGGATTCTCTTTTTAAACTGTTCCTTAAAACACTAGTGCTTAGGAAATCTATTGGAGGCAGAAGCAGTCAAGGGTAGCTTAGGGTTAGGGTTAGGGTTAGGGTTAGGGTACGGGTTCGGTTACGGGTTCGGGTACGGCGTAGGGTATGGGTTAGGGTTAGGGTTAGGGTTAGTTTGAGGGTTAGGGCTCGGTTTAGGGTACGGGTTAGGATTAGGGTACGTGTTAGGGTTAGGGTAGGGGTTAGGGTTAGGATACGCGTTAGGGTTAGGGTAGTTATTTAACCTATCCCACTCTCTAGATACCCCTTAGCACGTCAAGGAATATTATTTGGGGGTCCAGCCATGGAGAAGAGTTTAGACACTAGGAGAAGATAAGGAACACACCCATTATCAAGAAATCACATTAGGATTCTCTTTTTAACCTGTTCCTTAAAACACTAGTGCTTAGGAAATCAATTGGAGGCAGAAGCAGTCAAGGGTAGCTTAGGGTTAGGGTTAGGGTTAAGGTTAGAGTTAGGGTACGGGTTCGGGTACAGCGTAGGGTATGGGTTAGGTTTAGGGTTAGGGTTAGTTTGAGGGTTAGGGCTCGGTTTAGGGTATGGGTTAGGATTAGGGTACGTGTTAGGGTTAGGGTAGGGGTTAGGGTTAGGGTACGCATTAGGGTTAGGGTAGTTATTAAACCTATCCCACTCTCGATACCCCTTAGCACGTCAAGGAATATTATTTGGGGGTCCAGCCATGGAGAAGAGTTTAGACACTAGGAGAAGATAAGGAACACACCCATTATCAAGAAATCACATTAGGATTCTCTTTTTAACCTGTTCCTTAATACACTAGTGCTTAGGAAATCTATTGGAGGCAGAAGCAGTCAAGGGTAGCTTAGGGTTAGGGTTAGGGTTAGGGTTAGGGTTAGGGTTAGGGTACGGCTTAGGGTACGGTTTCGGGTACGGGTTCGGGTACGGCGTAGGGTATGGGTTAGGGTTAGGGTTAGGGTTAGTTTGAGGGTTAGGGCTCGGTTTAGGGTACGGGTTAGGATTAGGGTACGTGTTAGGGTTAGGGTAGGGGTTAGGGTTAGGGTACGCATTAGGGTTAGGGTAGTTATTAAACCTATCCCACTCTCTAGATACCCATTAGCACGTCAAGGAATATTATTTGGGGGTCCAGCCATGGAGAAGAGTTTAGACACTAGGAGAAGATAAGGAACACACCCATTATCAAGAAATCACATTAGGATTCTCTTTTTAACCTGTTCCTTAAAACACTAGTGCTTAGGAAATCTATTGGAGGCAGAAGCAGTCAAGGGTAGCTTAGGGTTAGGGTTAGGGTTAGGGTTAGAGTTAGGGTACGGCTTAGGGTACGGGTTCGGGTACGGTGTAGGGTATGGGTTCGGGTTAGGGTTAGGGTTAGTTTGAGGGTTAGGGCTCGGTTTAGGGTACGGGTTAGGATTAGGGTACGTGTTAGTGTTAGGGTAGCCATTAGGGTTAGGGTACGCGTTAGGGTTAGGGTAGTTATTAAAACTATCCCACTCTCTAGATACCCCTTAGCACGTCAAGGAATATTATTTGGGGGTCCAGCCATGGAGAAGAGTTTAGACACTAGGGGAAGATAAGGAACACACCCATTATCAAGAAATCACATTAGGATTCTCTTTTTAACCTGTTCCTTAAAACACTAGTGCTTAGGAAATCTATTGGAGCCAGAAGCAGTCAAGGGTAGCTTACGGTTAGGGTTAGGGTTAGGGTTAGAGTTAGGGTACGGCTTAGGGTACGGGTTCGGTTACGGGTTCGGGTATGGCGTAGGGTATGGGTTAGGTTTAGGGTTAGGGTTAGTTTGAGGGTTAGGGCTCGGTTTAGGATACGGGTTAGTATTAGGGTACGTGTTAGGGTTAGGGTAGGGGTTAGGGTTAGGGTACGCGTTAGGATTAGGGTAGTTATTAAACCTATCCCACTCTCTAGATACCCCTTAGCACGTCAAGGAATATTATTTGGGGGTCCAGCCATGGAGAAGAGTTTAGACACTAGGAGAAGATAAGGAACACACCCATTTTCAAGAAATCACATTAGAATTTTCTTTTTAACCTGTTCCTTAAAACACTAGTGCTTAAGAAATCTATTGGAGGCAGAAGCAGTCAAGGGTACCTTAGGGTTAGGGTTAGGGTTAGGGTATGGCTTAGGGTACGGGTTCGGGTACGGGTTCGGGTACGGCGTAGGGTATGGGTTAGGGTTAGGGTTAGGGTTAGTTTGAGGGTTAGGGCTCGGTTTAGGGTACGGGTTAGGATTAGGGTACGTGCTAGGGTTAGGGTAGGGGTTAGGGTTAGGGTACGCGTTAGGGTTAGGGTAGTTATTGAACCTATCCCACTCTCTAGATACCCCTTAGCACGTAAAGGAATATTATTTGGGGGTCCAGCCATGGAGAAGAGTTCAGACACTAGGAGAAGATAAGGAACACAGCCATTATCAAGAAATCACATTAGGATTCTCTTTTTAAACTGTTCCTTAAAACACTAGTGCTTAGGAAATGTATTGGAGGCAGAAGCAGTCAAGGGTAGCTTAGGGTTAGGGTTAGGGTTAGGGTTAGGGTACGGCTTAGGGTACGGGTTCGGGTACGGCGTAGGGTATGGGTTAGTCTTAGGGTTAGGGTTATTTTGAGGGTTAGGGCTCGGTTTAGGGTACGGGTTAGGATTAGGGTACGTGTTAGGGTTAGGGTTAGGGTACGCGTTAGGGTTAGGGTAGTTATTAAACCTATCCCACTATCTAGATACCCCTTAGCACGTCAAGGAATATTATTTGGGGGTCCAGCCATGGAGAAGAGTTTAGACACTAGGAGAAGATAAGGAACACAGCCATTATCAAGAAATCACATTAGGATTCTCTTTTTAACCTGTTCCTTAAAACACTAGTGCTTAGGAAATCTATTGGAGGCAGAAGCAGTCAAGGGTAGCTTAGGGTTAGGGTTAGGGTTAGGGTACGGCTTAGGGTACGGGTTCGGGTACGGCGTAGGGTATGTGTTAGTCTTAGGGTTAGGGTTAGTTTGAGGGTTAGGGCTCGGTTTAGGGTACGGGTTAGGATTAGGGTACGTGTTAGGGTTAGGGTTAGGGTACGCGTTAGGGTTAGGGTAGTTATTAAACCTATCCCACTCTCTAGATACCCCTTAGCACGTCAAGGAATATTATTTGGGGGTCCAGCCATGGAGAAGAGTTTAGACACTAGGAGAAGATAAGGAACACAGCCATTATCAAGAAATCACATTAGGATTCTCTTTTTAACCTGTTCCTTAAAACACTAGTGCTTAGGAAATCTATTGGAGGCAGAAGCAGTCAAGGGTAGCTTAGGGTTAGGGTTAGGGTTAGGGTACGGCTTAGGGTACGGGTTCGGGTACGGGTTCGGGTACGGCATAGGGTACGGGTTAGGGTTAGGGTTAGGGTTAGTTTGAGGGTTAGGGCTCGGTTTAGGGTACGGGTTAGGATTAGGTTACGTGCTAGGGTTAGGGTAGGGGTTAGGGTTAGAGTACGCGTTAGGGTTAGGGTAGTTATTGAATCTATCCCACTCTCTAAATACCCCTTAGCACGTAAAGGAATATTATTTGGGGGTCTAGCCATGGAGAAGAGTTCAGACTCTAGGAGAAGATAAGGAACACACCCATTATCAAGAACTCACATTAGGATTCTCTTTTTAACCTGTTCCTTAAAACACTAGTGCTTAGGAAATCTATTGGAGGCAGAAGCAGTCAAGGGTAGCTTAGGGTTAGGGTTAGGGTTAGGGTTAGGGTTAGGGTTAGGGTTAGGGTACGGCTTAGGGTACGGTTTCGGTTACGGGTTCGGGTACGGTGTAGGGTATGGGTTAGGGTTAGGGTTAGGGTTAGTTTGAGGGTTAGGGCTCGGTTTAGGGTACGGGTTAGGAATAGGGTACGTGTTAGGGTTAGGGTAGGGGTTAGGGTTAGGGTACGCGTTGGGGTTAGGGTAGTTATTTAACCTATCCCACTCTCTAGATACCCCTTAGCACGTCAAGGAATATTATTTGGGGGTCCAGCCATTGAGAAGAGTTTAGACACTAGGAGAAGATAAGGAACACAGCCATTATCAAGAAATCACATTAGGATTCTCTTTTTATCCTGTTCCTTAAAACACTAGTGCTTAGGAAATCTATTGGAGGCAGAAGCAGTCAAGGGTAGCTTAGGGTTAGGTTTAGGGTTAGGGTTAGGGTACGGCTTAGGGTACGGGTTCGGGTACGGCGTAGGGTATGGGTTAGGCTTAGGGTTAGGGTTAGTTTGAGGGTTAGGGCTCGGTTTAGGGTACGGGTTAGGATTAGGGTACGTGTTAGGGTTAGGGTTAGAGTACGCGTTAGGGTTAGGGTAGTTATTGAACCTATCCCACTCTCTAGATACCCCTTAGCACGTAAAGGAATATTATTTGGGGGTCTAGCCATGGAGAAGAGTTCAGACACTAGGAGAAGATAAGGAACACACCCATTATCAAGAAATCACATTAGGATTCTCTTTTTAACCTGTTCCTTAAAACACTAGTGCTTAGGAAATCTATTGGAGGCAGAAGCAGTCAAGGGTAGCTTAGGGTTAGGGTTAGGGTTAGGGTTAGGGTTAGGGTTAGGGTACGGCTTAGGGTACGGTTTCGGTTACGGGTTCGGGTACGGTGTAGGGTATGGGTTAGGGTTAGGGTTAGGGTTAGTTTGAGGGTTAGGGCTCGGTTTAGGGTACGGGTTAGGATTAGGGTACGTGTTAGGGTTAGGGTAGGGGTTAGGGTTAGGATACGCGTTAGGGTTAGGGTAGTTATTTAACCTATCCCACTCTCTAGATACCCCTTAGCACTTCAAGGAATATTATTTGGGGGTCCAGCCATGGAGAAGAGTTTAGACACTAGGAGAAGATAAGGAACACAGCCATTATCAAGAAATCACCTTAGGATTCTCTTTTTAACCTGTTCCTTAAAACACTAGTGCTTAGGAAATCTATTGGAGGCAGTAGCAGTCAAGGGTAGCTTAGGGTTAGGGTTAGGGTTAGGGTACGGCTTAGGGTACGGGTTCGGGTACGGGTTCGGTTACGGCGTAGGGTATGGGTTAGGGTTAGGGTTAGGGTTAGTTTGAGGGTTAGGGCTCGGTTTAGGGTACCGGTTAGGATTAGGGTACGTGCTAGGGTTAGGGTAGGGGTTAGGGTTAGAGTACGCGTTAGGGTTAGGGTAGTTATTGAACCTATCCCACTCTCTAGATACCCCTTAGCACGTAAAGGAATATTATTTGGGGGCCTAGCCATGGAGAAGAGTTCAGACACTAGGAGAAGATAAGGAACACACCCATTATCAAGAAATCACATTAGGATTCTCTTTTTAACCTGTTCCTTAAAACACTAGTGCTTAGGAAATCTATTGGAGGCAGAAGCAGTCAAGGGTAGCTTAGGGTTAGGGTTAGGGTTAGGGTTAGGGTTAGGGTTAGGGTACGGCTTAGGGTACGGTTTCGGTTACGGGTTCGGGTACGGTGTAGGGTATGGGTTAGGGTTAGGGTTAGGGTTAGTTTGAGGGTTAGGGCTCGGTTTAGGGTACGGGTTAGGATTAGGGTACGTGTTAGGGTTAGGGTAGGGGTTAGGGTTAGGGTACGCGTTGGGGTTAGGGTAGTTATTTAACCTATCCCACTCTCTAGATACCCCTTAGCACGTCAAGGAATATTATTTGGGGGTCCAGCCATGGAGAAGAGTTTAGACACTAGGAGAAGATAAGGAACACAGCCATTATCAAGAAATCACCTTAGGATTCTCTTTTTAACCTGTTCCTTAAAACACTAGTGCTTAGGAAATCTATTGGAGGCAGAAGCAGTCAAGGGTAGCTTAGGGTTAGGGTTAGGGTTAGGGTACGGCTTAGGGTACGGGTTCGGGTACGGGTTCGGTTACGGCGTAGGGTATGGGTTAGGGTTAGGGTTAGGGTTAGTTTGAGGGTTAGGGCTCGGTTTAGGGTACGGGTTAGGATTTGGGTACATGCTAGGGTTAGGGTAGGGGTTAGGGTTAGGGTACGCGTTAGGGTTAGGGTAGTTATTGAACCTATCCCACTCTCTAGATACCCCTTAGCACGTAAAGGAATATTATTTGGGGGTCCAGCCATGCAGAAGAGTTCAGACACTAGGAGAAGATAAGGAACACACGCATTATCAAGAAATCACATTAGGATTCTCTTTTTAAACTGTTCCTTAAAACACTAGTGCTTAGGAAATCTATTGGAGGCAGAAGCAGTCAAGGGTAGCTTAGGGTTAGGGTTAGGGTTAGGGTTAGGGTACGGGTTCGGTTACGGGTTCGGGTACGGCGTAGGGTATGGGTTAGGGTTAGGGTTAGGGTTAGTTTGAGGGTTAGGGCTCGGTTTAGGGTACGGGTTAGGATTAGGGTACGTGTTAGGGTTAGGGTAGGGGTTAGGGTTAGGATACGCGTTAGGGTTAGGGTAGTTATTTAACCTATCCCACTCTCTAGATACCCCTTAGCACGTCAAGGAATATTATTTGGGGGTCCAGCCATGGAGAAGAGTTTAGACACTAGGAGAAGATAAGGAACACACCCATTATCAAGAAATCACATTAGGATTCTCTTTTTAACCTGTTCCTTAAAACACTAGTGCTTAGGAAATCTATTGGAGGCAGAAGCAGTCAAGGGTAGCTTAGGGTTAGGGTTAGGGTTAGGGTTAAAGTTAGGGTACGGGTTCGGGTACAGCGTAGGGTATGGGTTAGGTTTAGGGTTAGGGTTAGTTTGAGGGTTAGGGCTCGGTTTAGGGTACGGGTTAGGATTAGGGTACGTGTTAGGGTTAGGGTAGGGGTTAGGGTTAGGGTACGCATTAGGGTTAGGGTAGTTATTAAACCTATCCCACTCTCGATACCCCTTAGCACGTCAAGGAATATTATTTGGGGGTCCAGCCATGGAGAAGAGTTTAGACACTAGGAGAAGATAAGGAACACACCCATTATCAAGAAATCACATTAGGATTCTCTTTTTAACCTGTTCCTTAAAACACTAGTGCTTAGGAAATCTATTGGAGGCAGAAGCAGTCAAGGCTAGCTTAGGGTTAGGGTTAGGGTTAGGGTTAGGGTTAGGGTTAGGGTACGGCTTAGGGTACGGTTTCGGTTACGGGTTCGGGTACGGTGTAGGGTATGGGTTAGGGTTAGGGTTAGGGTTAGTTTGAGGGTTAGGGCTCGGTTTAGGGTACGGGTTAGGATTAGGGTACGTGTTAGGGTTAGGGTAGGGGTTAGGGTTAGGGTATGCGTTGGGGTTAGGGTAGTTATTTAACCTATCCCACTCTCTAGATACCCCTTAGCACGTCAAGGAATATTATTTGGGGGTCCAGCCATGGAGAAGAGTTTAGACACTAGGAGAAGATAAGGAACACAGCCATTATCAAGAAATCACATTAGGATTCTCTTTTTAACCTGTTCCTTAAAACACTAGTGCTTAGGAAATCTATTGGAGGCAGAAGCAGTCAAGGGGAGTTTAGGGTTAGGGTTAGGGTTAGGGTACGGCTTAGGGTACGGGTTCGGGTACGGGTTCGGTTACGGCGTAGGGTATGGGTTAGGGTTAGGGTTAGTTTGAGGGTTAGGGCTCGGTTTAGGGTACGGGTTAGGATTAGGGTACATGCTAGGTTTAGGGTAGGGGTTAGGGTTAGGGTACGCGTTAGGGTTAGGGTAGTTATTGAACCTATCCCACTCTCTAGATACCCCTTAGCACGTAAAGTAATATTATTTGGGGGTCCAGCCATGGAGAAGAGTTCAGACACTAGGAGAAGATAAGGAACACACGCATTATCAAGAAATCACATTAGGATTCTCTTTTTAAACTGTTCCTTAAAACACTAGTGCTTAGGAAATCTATTGGAGGCAGAAGCAGTCAAGGGTAGCTTAGGGTTAGGGTTAGGGTTAGGGTTAGGGTACGGGTTCGGTTACGGGTTCGGGTACGGCGTAGGGTATGGGTTAGGGTTAGGGTTAGGGTTAGTTTGAGGGTTAGGGCTCGGTTTAGGGTACGGGTTAGGATTAGGGTACGTGTTAGGGTTAGGGTAGGGGTTAGGGTTAGGATACGCGTTAGGGTTAGGGTAGTTATTTAACCTATCCCACTCTCTAGATACCCCTTAGCACGTCAAGGAATATTATTTGGGGGTCCAGCCATGGAGAAGAGTTTAGACACTAGGAGAAGATAAGGAACACACCCATTATCAAGAAATCACATTAGGATTCTCTTTTTAACCTGTTCCTTAAAACACTAGTGCTTAGGAAATCAATTGGAGGCAGAAGCAGTCAAGGGTAGCTTAGGGTTAGGGTTAGGGTTAAGGTTAGAGTTAGGGTACGGGTTCGGGTACAGCGTAGGGTATGGGTTAGGTTTAGGGTTAGGGTTAGTTTGAGGGTTAGGGCTCGGTTTAGGGTATGGGTTAGGATTAGGGTACGTGTTAGGGTTAGGGTAGGGGTTAGGGTTAGGGTACGCATTAGGGTTAGGGTAGTTATTAAACCTATCCCACTCTCGATACCCCTTAGCACGTCAAGGAATATTATTTGGGGGTCCAGCCATGGAGAAGAGTTTAGACACTAGGAGAAGATAAGGAACACACCCATTATCAAGAAATCACATTAGGATTCTCTTTTTAACCTGTTCCTTAATACACTAGTGCTTAGGAAATCTATTGGAGGCAGAAGCAGTCAAGGGTAGCTTAGGGTTAGGGTTATGGTTAGGGTTAGGGTTAGGGTTAGGGTACGGCTTAGGGTACGGTTTCGGGTACGGGTTCGGGTACGGCGTAGGGTATGGGTTAGGGTTAGGGTTAGGGTTAGTTTGAGGGTTAGGGCTCGGTTTAGGGTACGGGTTAGGATTAGGGTACGTGTTAGGGTTAGGGTAGGGGTTAGGGTTAGGGTACGCATTAGGGATAGGGTAGTTATTAAACCTATCCCACTCTCTAGATACCCATTAGCACGTCAAGGAATATTATTTGGGGGTCCAGCCATGGAGAAGAGTTTAGACACTAGGAGAAGATAAGGAACACACCCATTATCAAGAAATCACATTAGGATTCTCTTTTTAACCTGTTCCTTAAAACACTAGTGCTTAGGAAATCTATTGGAGGCAGAAGCAGTCAAGGGTAGCTTAGGGTTAGTGTTAGGGTTAGGGTTAGAGTTAGGGTACGGCTTAGGGTACGGGTTCGGGTACGGTGTAGGGTATGGGTTCGGGTTAGGGTTAGGGTTAGTTTGAGGGTTAGGGCTCGGTTTAGGGTACGGGTTAGGATTAGGGTACGTGTTAGTGTTAGGGTAGCCGTTAGGGTTAGGGTACGCGTTAGGGTTAGGGTAGTTATTAAAACTATCCCACTCTCTAGATACCCCTTAGCACGTCAAGGAATATTATTTGGGGGTCCAGCCATGGAGAAGAGTTTAGACACTAGGGGAAGATAAGGAACACACCCATTATCAAGAAATCACATTAGGATTCTCTTTTTAACCTGTTCCTTAAAACACTAGTGCTTAGGAAATCTATTGGAGCCAGAAGCAGTCAAGGGTAGCTTAGGGTTAGGGTTAGGGTTAGGGTTAGGGTACGGCTTAGGGTACGGGTTCGGGTACGGGTTCGGTTACGGCGTAGGGTATGGGTTAGGGTTAGGGTTAGGGTTAGTTTGAGGGTTAGGGCTCGGTTTAGGGTACGGGTTAGGATTTGGGTACATGCTAGGGTTAGGGTAGGGGTTAGGGTTAGGGTACGCGTTAGGGTTAGGGTAGTTATTGAACCTATCCCACTCTCTAGATACCCCTTAGCACGTAAAGGAATATTATTTGGGGGTCCAGCCATGCAGAAGAGTTCAGACACTAGGAGAAGATAAGGAACACACGCATTATCAAGAAATCACATTAGGATTCTCTTTTTAAACTGTTCCTTAAAACACTAGTGCTTAGGAAATCTATTGGAGGCAGAAGCAGTCAAGGGTAGCTTAGGGTTAGGGTTAGGGTTAGGGTTAGGGTACGGGTTCGGTTACGGGTTCGGGTACGGCGTAGGGTATGGGTTAGGGTTAGGGTTAGGGTTAGTTTGAGGGTTAGGGCTCGGTTTAGGGTACGGGTTAGGATTAGGGTACGTGTTAGGGTTAGGGTAGGGGTTAGGGTTAGGATACGCGTTAGGGTTAGGGTAGTTATTTAACCTATCCCACTCTCTAGATAACCCTTAGCACGTCAAGGAATATTATTTGGGGGTCCAGCCATGGAGAAGAGTTTAGACACTAGGAGAAGATAAGGAACACACCCATTATCAAGAAATCACATTAGGATTCTCTTTTTAACCTGTTCCTTAAAACACTAGTGCTTAGGAAATCTATTGGAGGCAGAAGCAGTCAAGGGTAGCTTAGGGTTAGGGTTAGGGTTAGGGTTAAAGTTAGGGTACGGGTTCGGGTACAGCGTAGGGTATGGGTTAGGTTTAGGGTTAGGGTTAGTTTGAGGGTTAGGGCTCGGTTTAGGGTACGGGTTAGGATTAGGGTACGTGTTAGGGTTAGGGTAGGGGTTAGGGTTAGGGTACGCATTAGGGTTAGGGTAGTTATTAAACCTATCCCACTCTCGATACCCCTTAGCACGTCAAGGAATATTATTTGGGGGTCCAGCCATGGAGAAGAGTTTAGACACTAGGAGAAGATAAGGAACACACCCATTATCAAGAAATCACATTAGGATTCTCTTTTTAACCTGTTCCTTAAAACACTAGTGCTTAGGAAATCTATTGGAGGCAGAAGCAGTCAAGGCTAGCTTAGGGTTAGGGTTAGGGTTAGGGTTAGGGTTAGGGTTAGGGTACGGCTTAGGGTACGGTTTCGGTTACGGGTTCGGGTACGGTGTAGGGTATGGGTTAGGGTTAGGGTTAGGGTTAGTTTGAGGGTTAGGGCTCGGTTTAGGGTACGGGTTAGGATTAGGGTACGTGTTAGGGTTAGGGTAGGGGTTAGGGTTAGGGTATGCGTTGGGGTTAGGGTAGTTATTTAACCTATCCCACTCTCTAGATACCCCTTAGCACGTCAAGGAATATTATTTGGGGGTCCAGCCATGGAGAAGAGTTTAGACACTAGGAGAAGATAAGGAACACAGCCATTATCAAGAAATCACATTAGGATTCTCTTTTTAACCTGTTCCTTAAAACACTAGTGCTTAGGAAATCTATTGGAGGCAGAAGCAGTCAAGGGTAGTTTAGGGTTAGGGTTAGGGTTAGGGTACGGCTTAGGGTACGGGTTCGGGTACGGGTTCGGTTACGGCGTAGGGTATGGGTTAGGGTTAGGGTTAGTTTGAGGGTTAGGGCTCGGTTTAGGGTACGGGTTAGGATTAGGGTACATGCTAGGTTTAGGGTAGGGGTTAGGGTTAGGGTACGCGTTAGGGTTAGGGTAGTTATTGAACCTATCCCACTCTCTAGATACCCCTTAGCACGTAAAGTAATATTATTTGGGGGTCCAGCCATGGAGAAGAGTTCAGACACTAGGAGAAGATAAGGAACACACGCATTATCAAGAAATCACATTAGGATTCTCTTTTTAAACTGTTCCTTAAAACACTAGTGCTTAGGAAATCTATTGGAGGCAGAAGCAGTCAAGGGTAGCTTAGGGTTAGGGTTAGGGTTAGGGTTAGGGTACGGGTTCGGTTACGGGTTCGGGTACGGCGTAGGGTATGGGTTAGGGTTAGGGTTAGGGTTAGTTTGAGGGTTAGGGCTCGGTTTAGGGTACGGGTTAGGATTAGGGTACGTGTTAGGGTTAGGGTAGGGGTTAGGGTTAGGATACGCGTTAGGGTTAGGGTAGTTATTTAACCTATCCCACTCTCTAGATACCCCTTAGCACGTCAAGGAATATTATTTGGGGGTCCAGCCATGGAGAAGAGTTTAGACACTAGGAGAAGATAAGGAACACACCCATTATCAAGAAATCACATTAGGATTCTCTTTTTAACCTGTTCCTTAAAACACTAGTGCTTAGGAAATCAATTGGAGGCAGAAGCAGTCAAGGGTAGCTTAGGGTTAGGGTTAGGGTTAAGGTTAGAGTTAGGGTACGGGTTCGGGTACAGCGTAGGGTATGGGTTAGGTTTAGGGTTAGGGTTAGTTTGAGGGTTAGGGCTCGGTTTAGGGTATGGGTTAGGATTAGGGTACGTGTTAGGGTTAGGGTAGGGGTTAGGGTTAGGGTACGCATTAGGGTTAGGGTAGTTATTAAACCTATCCCACTCTCGATACCCCTTAGCACGTCAAGGAATATTATTTGGGGGTCCAGCCATGGAGAAGAGTTTAGACACTAGGAGAAGATAAGGAACACACCCATTATCAAGAAATCACATTAGGATTCTCTTTTTAACCTGTTCCTTAATACACTAGTGCTTAGGAAATCTATTGGAGGCAGAAGCAGTAAAGGGTAGCTTAGGGTTAGGTTTATGGTTAGGGTTAGGGTTAGGGTTAGGGTACGGCTTAGGGTACGGTTTCGGGTACGGGTTCGGGTACGGCGTAGGGTATGGGTTAGGGTTAGGGTTAGGGTTAGTTTGAGGGTTAGGGCTCGGTTTAGGGTACGGGTTAGGATTAGGGTACGTGTTAGGGTTAGGGTAGGGGTTAGGGTTAGGGTACGCATTAGGGATAGGGTAGTTATTAAACCTATCCCACTCTCTAGATACCCATTAGCACGTCAAGGAATATTATTTGGGGGTCCAGCCATGGAGAAGAGTTTAGACACTAGGAGAAGATAAGGAACACACCCATTATCAAGAAATCACATTAGGATTCTCTTTTTAACCTGTTCCTTAAAACACTAGTGCTTAGGAAATCTATTGGAGGCAGAAGCAGTCAAGGGTAGCTTAGGGTTAGTGTTAGGGTTAGGGTTAGAGTTAGGGTACGGCTTAGGGTACGGGTTCGGGTACGGTGTAGGGTATGGGTTCGGGTTAGGGTTAGGGTTAGTTTGAGGGTTAGGGCTCGGTTTAGGGTACGGGTTAGGATTAGGGTACGTGTTAGTGTTAGGGTAGCCGTTAGGGTTAGGGTACGCGTTAGGGTTAGGGTAGTTATTAAAACTATCCCACTCTCTAGATACCCCTTAGCACGTCAAGGAATATTATTTGGGGGTCCAGCCATGGAGAAGAGTTTAGACACTAGGGGAAGATAAGGAACACACCCATTATCAAGAAATCACATTAGGATTCTCTTTTTAACCTGTTCCTTAAAACACTAGTGCTTAGGAAATCTATTGGAGCCAGAAGCAGTCAAGGGTAGCTTAGGGTTAGGGTTAGGGTTAGGGTTAGGGTACGGCTTAGGGTACGGGTTCGGGTACGGCGTAGGGTATGGGTTAGTCTTAGGGTTAGGGTTATTTTGAGGGTTAGGGCTCGGTTTAGGGTACGGGTTAGGATTAGGGTACGTGTTAGGGTTAGGGTTAGGGTACGCGTTAGGGTTAGGGTAGTTATTAAACCTATCCCACTCTCTAGATACCCCTTAGCACGTCAAGGAATATTATTTGGGGGTCCAGCCATGGAGAAGAGTTTAGACACTAGGAGAAGATAAGGAACACAGCCATTATCAAGAAATCACATTAGGATTCTCTTTTTAACCTGTTCCTTAAAACACTAGTGCTTAGGAAATCTATTGGAGGCAGAAGCAGTCAAGGGTAGCTTAGGGTTAGGGTTAGGGTTAGGGTACGGCTTAGGGTACGGGTTCGGGTACGGGTTCGGGTACGGCATAGGGTACGGGTTAGGGTTAGGGTTAGGGTTAGTTTGAGGGTTAGGGCTCGGTTTAGGGTACGGGTTAGGATTAGGTTACGTGCTAGGGTTAGGGTAGGGGTTAGGGTTAGAGTACGCGTTAGGGTTAGGGTAGTTATTGAATCTATCCCACTCTCTAGATACCCCTTAGCACGTAAAGGAATATTATTTGGGCGTCTAGCCATGGAGAAGAGTTCAGACACTAGGAGAAGATAAGGAACACACCCATTATCAAAAACTCACATTAGGATTCTCCTTTTAACCTGTTCCTTAAAACACTAGTGCTTAGGAAATCTATTGGAGGCAGAATCAGTCAAGGGTAGCTTAAGGTTAGGTTTAGGGTTAGGGTTAGGGTTAGGGTTAGGGTACGACTTAGGGTACGGTTTCGGTTACGGGTTCGGGTACGGTGTAGGGTATGGGTTAGGGTTAGGGTTAGGGTTAGTTTGAGGGTTAGGGCTCGGTTTAGGGTACGGGTTAGGAATAGGGTACGTGTTAGGGTTAGGGTAGGTGTTAGGGTTAGGGTACGCGTTGGGGTTAGGGTAGTTATTTAACCTATCCCACTCTCTAGATACCCCTTAGCACGTCAAGGAATATTATTTGGGGGTCCAGCCATGGAGAAGAGTTTAGACACTAGGAGAAGATAAGGAACACAGCCATTATCAAGAAATCACATTAGGATTCTCTTTTTAACCTGTTCCTTAAAACACTAGTGCTTAGGAAATCTATTGGAGGCAGAAGCAGTCAAGGGTAGCTTAGGGTTAGGGTTAGGGTTAGGGTTAGGGTACGGCTTAGGGTACGGGTTCGGTTACGGGTTCGGGTACGGCGTAGGGTATGGATTAGGGTTAGGGTTAGGGTTAGTTTGAGGGTTAGGGCTCGGTTTAGGGTACGGATTAGGATTAGGGTACGTGCTAGGGTTAGGGTAGGGGTTAGGGTTAGGGTATGCGTTAGGGTTAGGGTAGTTATTAAACCTATCCCACTCTCTAGATACCCCTTAGCACGTCAAGGAATATTATTTGGGGGTCCAGCCATGGAGAAGAGTTTAGACACTAGGAGAAGATAAGGAACACAGCCATTATCAAGAAATCACATTAGGATTCTCTTTTTAACCTGTTCCTTAAAACACTAGTGCTTAGGAAATCTATTGGAGGCAGAAGCAGTCAAGGGTAGCTTAGGGTTAGGGTTAGGGTTAGGGTTAGGGTTAGGGTACGGCTTAGGGTACGGGTTCGGGTACGGGTTCGGGTACGGTGTAGGGTATGGGTTAGGGTTAGGGTTAGGGTTAGTTTGAGGGTTAGGGCTCGGTTTAGGGTACGGGTTAGGATTAGGGTACGTGTTAGTGTTAGGGTAGCCGTTAGGGTTAGGGTACGCGTTAGGGTTAGGGTAGTTATTAAAACTATCCCACTCTCTAGATACCCCTTAGCACGTCAAGGAATATTATTTGGGGGTCCATCCATGGAGAAGAGTTTAGACACTAGGGGAAGATAAGGAACGCACCCATTATCAAGAAATCACATTAGGATTCTCTTTTTAACCTGTTCCTTAAAACACTAGAGCTTAGGAAATCTATTGGAGCCAGAAGCAGTCAAGGGTAGCTTACGGTTAGGGTTAGGGTTAGGTTTCGGCTTAGGGTACGGGTTCGGGTACGGGTTCGGGTACGGCGTAGGGTATGGGTTAGGGTTAGCGTTAGGGTTAGGGTACGGCTTAGGGTAAGGGTTCGGGTACGGGTTCGGGTATGGCGTAGGGTATGGGTTAGGGTTAGGGTTAGGGTTAGTTTGCGGGTTAGGGCTCGGTTTAGGATACGGGTTAGTATTAGGGTACGTGTTAGGGTTAGGGTAGGGGTTAGGGTTAGGGTACGCGTTAGGATTAGGGTAGTTATTAAACCTATCCCACTCTCTAGATACCCCTTAGCACGTCAAGGAATATTATTTGGGGGTCCAGCCATGGAGAAGAGTTTAGACACTAGTAGAAGATAAGGAACACACCCATTTTCAAGAAATCACATTAGAATTTTCTTTTTAACCTGTTCCTTAAAACACTAGTGCTTAAGAAATCTATTGGAGGCAGAAACAGTCAAGGGTACCTTAGGGTTAGGGTTAGGGTTAGGGTATGGCTTAGGGTACGGGTTCGGGTACGGGTTCGAGTACGGCGTAGGGTATGGGTTAGGGTTAGGGTTAGGGTTAGTTTGAGGGTTAGGGCTCGGTTTAGGGTACGGGTTAGGATTAGGGTACGTGCTAGGGTTAGGGTAGGGGTTAGGGTTAGGGTACGCGTTAGGGTTAGGGTAGTTATTGAACCTATCCCACTCTCTAGATACCCCTTAGCACGTAAAGGAATATTATTTGGGGGTCCAGCCATGGAGAAGAGTTCAGACACTAGGAGAAGATAAGGAACACAGCCATTATCAAGAAATCACATTAGGATTCTCTTTTTAACCTGTTCCTTAAAACACTAGTGCTTAGGAAATCTATTGGAGGCAGAAGCAGTCAAGGGTAGCTTAGGGTTAGGGTTAGGGTTAGGGTACGGCTTAGGGTACGGGTTCGGGTACGGCGTAGGGTATGGGTTAGTCTTAGGGTTAGGGTTAGTTTGAGGGTTAGGGCTCGGTTTAGGGTACGGGTTAGGATTAGGGTACGTGTTAGGGTTAGGGTTAGGGTACGCGTTAGGGTTAGGGTAGTTATTAAACCTATCCCACTCTCTAGATACCCCTTAGCACGTCAAGGAATATTATTTGGGGGTCCAGCCATGGAGAAGAGTTTAGACACTAGGAGAAGATAAGGAACACAGCCATTATCAAGAAATCACATTAGGATTCTCTTTTTAACCTGTTCCTTAAAACACTAGTGCTTAGGAAATCTATTGGAGGCAGAAGCAGTCAAGGGTAGCTTAGGGTTAGGGTTAGGGTTAGGGTACGGCTTAGGGTACGGGTTCGGGTACGGGTTCGGGTACGGCATAGGGTACGGGTTAGGGTTAGGGTTAGGGTTAGTTTGAGGGTTAGGGCTCGGTTTAGGGTACGGGTTAGGATTAGGTTACGTGCTAGGGTTAGGGTAGGGGTTAGGGTTAGAGTACGCGTTAGGGTTAGGGTAGTTATTGAATCTATCCCACTCTCTAAATACCCCTTAGCACGTAAAGGAATATTATTTGGGGGTCTAGCCATGGAGAAGAGTTCAGACACTAGGAGAAGATAAGGAACACACCCATTATCAAGAACTCACATTAGGATTCTCTTTTTAACCTGTTCCTTAAAACACTAGTGCTTAGGAAATCTATTGGAGGCAGAAGCAGTCAAGGGTAGCTTAGGGTTAGGGTTAGGGTTAGGGTTAGGGTTAGGGTTAGGGTTAGGGTTAGGGTACGGCTTAGGGTACGGTTTCGGTTACGGGTTCGGGTACGGTGTAGGGTATGGGTTAGGGTTAGGGTTAGGGTTAGTTTGAGGGTTAGGGCTCGGTTTAGGGTACGGGTTAGGAATAGGGTACGTGTTAGGGTTAGGGTAGGGGTTAGGGTTAGGGTACGCGTTGGGGTTAGGGTAGTTATTTAACCTATCCCACTCTCTAGATACCCCTTAGCACGTCAAGGAATATTATTTGGGGGTCCAGCCATGGAGAAGAGTTTAGACACTAGGAGAAGATAAGGAACACAGCCATTATCAAGAAATCACATTAGGATTCTCTTTTTATCCTGTTCCTTAAAACACTAGTGCTTAGGAAATCTATTGGAGGCAGAAGCAGTCAAGGGTAGCTTAGGGTTAGGTTTAGGGTTAGGGTTAGGGTACGGCTTAGGGTACGGGTTCGGGTACGGCGTAGGGTATGGGTTAGGCTTAGGGTTAGGGTTAGTTTGAGGGTTAGGGCTCGGTTTAGGGTACGGGTTAGGATTAGGGTACGTGTTAGGGTTAGGGTTAGAGTACGCGTTAGGGTTAGGGTAGTTATTGAACTTATCCCACTCTCTAGATACCCCTTAGCACGTAAAGGAATATTATTTGGGGGTCTAGCCATGGAGAAGAGTTCAGACACTAGGAGAAGATAAGGAACACACCCATTATCAAGAAATCACATTAGGATTCTCTTTTTAACCTGTTCCTTAAAACACTAGTGCTTAGGAAATCTATTGGAGGCAGAAGCAGTCAAGGGTAGCTTAGGGTTAGGGTTAGGGTTAGGGTTAGGGTTAGGGTTAGGGTACGGCTTAGGGTACGGTTTCGGTTACGGGTTCGGGTACGGTGTAGGGTATGGGTTAGGGTTAGGGTTAGGGTTAGTTTGAGGGTTAGGGCTCGGTTTAGGGTACGGGTTAGGATTAGGGTACGTGTTAGGGTTAGGGTAGGGGTTAGGGTTAGGGTACGCGTTGGGGTTAGGGTAGTTATTTAACCTATCCCAATCTCTAGATACCCCTTAGCACGTCAAGGAATATTATTTGGGGGTCCAGCCATGGAGAAGAGTTTAGACACTAGGAGAAGATAAGGAACACAGCCATTATCAAGAAATCACCTTAGGATTCTCTTTTTAACCTGTTCCTTAAAACACTAGTGCTTAGGAAATCTATTGGAGGCAGTAGCAGTCAAGGGTAGCTTAGGGTTAGGGTTAGGGTTAGGGTACGGCTTAGGGTACGGGTTCGGGTACGGGTTCGGTTACGGCGTAGGGTATGGGTTAGGGTTAGGGTTAGGGTTAGTTTGAGGGTTAGGGCTCGGTTTAGGGTACCGGATAGGATTAGGGTACGTGCTAGGGTTAGGGTAGGGGTTAGGGTTAGAGTACGCGTTAGGGTTAGGGTAGTTATTGAAACTATCCCACTCTCTAGATACCCTTTAGCACGTAAAGGAATATTATTTGGGGGCCTAGCCATGGAGAAGAGTTCAGACACTAGGAGAAGATAAGGAAAACACCCATTATCAAGAAATCACATTAGGATTCTCTTTTTAACCTGTTCCTTAAAACACTAGTGCTTAGGAAATCTATTGGAGGCAGAAGCAGTCAAGGGTAGCTTAGGGTTAGGGTTAGGGTTAGGGTTAGGGTTAGGGTTAGGGTACGGCTTAGGGTACGGTTTCGGTTACGGGTTCGGGTACGGTGTAGGGTATGGGTTAGGGTTAGGGTTAGGGTTAGTTTGAGGGTTAGGGCTCGGTTTAGGGTACGGGTTAGGATTAGGGTACGTGTTAGGGTTAGGGTAGGGGTTAGGGTTAGGGTACGCGTTGGGGTTAGGGTAGTTATTTAACCTATCCCACTCTCTAGATACCCCTTAGCACGTCAAGGAATATTATTTGTGGGTCCAGCCATGGAGAAGAGTTTAGACACTAGGAGAAGATAAGGAACACAGCCATTATCAAGAAATCACCTTAGGATTCTCTTTTTAACCTGTTCCTTAAAACACTAGTGCTTAGGAAATCTATTGGAGGCAGAAGCAGTCAAGGGTAGCTTAGGGTTAGGGTTAGGGTTAGGGTACGGCTTAGGGTACGGGTTCGGGTACGGGTTCGGTTACGGCGTAGGGTATGGGTTAGGGTTAGGGTTAGGGTTAGTTTGAGGGTTAGGGCTCGGTTTAGGGTACGGGTTAGGATTAGGGTACATGCTAGGGTTAGGGTAGGGGTTAGGGTTAGGGTACGCGTTAGGGTTAGGGTAGTTATTGAACCTATCCCACTCTCTAGATACCCCTTAGCACGTAAAGGAATATTATTTGGGGGTCCAGCCATGGAGAAGAGTTCAGACACTAAGAGAAGATAAGGAACACACGCATTATCAAGAAATCACATTAGGATTCTCTTTTTAAACTGTTCCTTAAAACACTAGTGCTTAGGAAATCTATTGGAGGCAAAAGCAGTCAAGGGTAGCTTAGGGTTAGGGTTAGGGTTAGGGTTAGGGTACGGGTTCGGTTACGGGTTCGGGTACGGCGTAGGGTATGGGTTAGGGTTAGGGTTAGGGTTAGTTTGAGGGTTAGGGCTCGGTTTAGGGTACGGGTTAGGATTAGGGTACGTGTTAGGGTTAGGGTAGGGGTTAGGGTTAGGATACGCGTTAGGGTTAGGGTAGTTATTTAACCTATCCCACTCTCTAGATACCCCTTAGCACGTCAAGGAATATTATTTGGGGGTCCAGCCATGGAGAAGAGTTTAGACACTAGGAGAAGATAAGGAACACACCCATTATCAAGAAATCACATTAGGATTCTCTTTTTAACCTGTTCCTTAAAACACTAGTGCTTAGGAAATCTATTGGAGGCAGAAGCAGTCAAGGGTAGCTTAGGGTTAGGGTTAGGGTTAGGGTTAAAGTTAGGGTACGGGTTCGGGTACAGCGTAGGGTATGGGTTAGGTTTAGGGTTAGGGTTAGTTTGAGGGTTAGGGCTCGGTTTAGGGTACGGGTTAGGATTAGGGTACGTGTTAGGGTTAGGGTAGGGGTTAGGGTTAGGGTACGCATTAGGGTTAGGGTAGTTATTAAACCTATCCCACTCTCGATACCCCTTAGCACGTCAAGGAATATTATTTGGGGGTCCAGCCATGGAGAAGAGTTTAGACACTAGGAGAAGATAAGGAACACACCCATTATCAAGAAATCACATTAGGATTCTCTTTTTAACCTGTTCCTTAAAACACTAGTGCTTAGGAAATCTATTGGAGGCAGAAGCAGTCAAGGCTAGCTTAGGGTTAGGGTTAGGGTTAGGGTTAGGGTTAGGGTTAGGGTACGGCTTAGGGTACGGTTTCGGTTACGGGTTCGGGTACGGTGTAGGGTATGGGTTAGGGTTAGGGTTAGGGTTAGTTTGAGGGTTAGGGCTCGGTTTAGGGTACGGGTTAGGATTAGGGTACGTGTTAGGGTTAGGGTAGGGGTTAGGGTTAGGGTATGCGTTGGGGTTAGGGTAGTTATTTAACCTATCCCACTCTCTAGATACCCCTTAGCACGTCAAGGAATATTATTTGGGGGTCCAGCCATGGAGAAGAGTTTAGACACTAGGAGAAGATAAGGAACACAGCCATTATCAAGAAATCACATTAGGATTCTCTTTTTAACCTGTTCCTTAAAACACTAGTGCTTAGGAAATCTATTGGAGGCAGAAGCAGTCAAGGGTAGCTTAGGGTTAGGGTTAGGGTTAGGGTACGGCTTAGGGTACGGGTTCGGGTACGGGTTCGGTTACGGCGTAGGGTATGGGTTAGGGTTAGGGTTAGTTTGAGGGTTACGGCTCGGTTTAGGGTACGGGTTAGGATTAGGGTACATGCTAGGGTTAGGGTAGGGGTTAGGGTTAGGGTACGCGTTAGGGTTAGGGTAGTTATTGAACCTATCCCACTCTCTAGATACCCCTTAGCACGTAAAGTAATATTATTTGGGGGTCCAGCCATGGAGAAGAGTTCAGACACTAGGAGAAGATAAGGAACACACGCATTATCAAGAAATCACATTAGGATTCTCTTTTTAAACTGTTCCTTAAAACACTAGTGCTTAGGAAATCTATTGGAGGCAGAAGCAGTCAAGGGTAGCTTAGGGTTAGGGTTAGGGTTAGGGTTAGGGTACGGGTTCGGTTACGGGTTCGGGTACGGCGTAGGGTATGGGTTAGGGTTAGGGTTAGGGTTAGTTTGAGGGTTAGGGCTCGGTTTAGGGTACGGGTTAGGATTAGGGTACGTGTTAGGGTTAGGGTAGGGGTTAGGGTTAGGATACGCGTTAGGGTTAGGGTAGTTATTTAACCTATCCCACTCTCTAGATACCCCTTAGCACGTCAAGGAATATTATTTGGGGGTCCAGCCATGGAGAAGAGTTTAGACACTAGGAGAAGATAAGGAACACACCCATTATCAAGAAATCACATTAGGATTCTCTTTTTAACCTGTTCCTTAAAACACTAGTGCTTAGGAAATCAATTGGAGGCAGAAGCAGTCAAGGGTAGCTTAGGGTTAGGGTTAGGGTTAAGGTTAGAGTTAGGGTACGGGTTCGGGTACAGCGTAGGGTATGGGTTAGGTTTAGGGTTAGGGTTAGTTTGAGGGTTAGGGCTCGGTTTAGGGTATGGGTTAGGATTAGGGTACGTGTTAGGGTTAGGGTAGGGGTTAGGGTTAGGGTACGCATTAGGGTTAGGGTAGTTATTAAACCTATCCCACTCTCGATACCCCTTTGCACGTCAAGGAATATTATTTGGGGGTCCAGCCATGGAGAAGAGTTTAGACACTAGGAGAAGATAAGGAACACACCCATTATCAAGAAATCACATTAGGATTCTCTTTTTAACCTGTTCCTTAATACACTAGTGCTTAGGAAATCTATTGGAGGCAGAAGCAGTCAAGGGTAGCTTAGGGTTAGGGTTAGGGTTAGGGTTAGGGTTAGGGTTAGGGTACGGCTTAGGGTACGGTTTCGGGTACGGGTTCGGGTACGGCGTAGGGTATGGGTTAGGGTTAGGGTTAGGGTTAGTTTGAGGGTTAGGGCTCGGTTTAGGGTACGGGTTAGGATTAGGGTACGTGTTAGGGTTAGGGTAGGGGTTAGGGTTAGGGTACGCATTAGGGTTAGGGTAGTTATTAAACCTTCCCACTCTCTAGATACCCATTAGCACGTCAAGGAATATTATTTGGGGGTCCAGCCATGGAGAAGAGTTTAGACACTAGGTGAAGATAAGGAACACACCCATTATCAAGAAATCACATTAGGATTCTCTTTTTAACCTGTTCCTTAAAACACTAGTGCTTAGGAAATCTATTGGAGGCAGAAGCAGTCAAGGGTAGCTTAGGGTTAGGGTTAGGGTTAGGGTTAGAGTTAGGGTACGGCTTAGGGTACGGGTTCGGGTACGGTGTAGGGTATGGGTTCGGGTTAGGGTTAGGGTTAGTTTGAGGGTTAGGGCTCGGTTTAGGGTACGGGTTAGGATTAGGGTACGTGTTAGTGTTAGGGTAGCCGTTAGGGTTAGGGTACGCGTTAGGGTTAGGGTAGTTATTAAAACTATCCCACTCTCTAGATACCCCATAGCACGTCAAGGAATATTATTTGGGGGTCCAGCCATGGAGAAGAGTTTAGACACTAGGGGAAGATAAGGAACACACCCATTATCAAGAAATCACATTAGGATTCTCTTTTTAACCTGTTCCTTAAAACACTAGTGCTTAGGAAATCTATTGGAGCCAGAAGCAGTCAAGGGTAGCTTACGGTTAGGGTTAGGGTTAGGGTTAGAGTTAGGGTACGGCTTAGGGTACGGGTTCGGTTACGGGTTCGGGTATGGCGTAGGGTATGGGTTAGGTTTAGGGTTAGGGTTAGTTTGAGGGTTAGGGCTCGGTTTAGGATACCGGTTAGTATTAGGGTACGTGTTAGGGTTAGGGTAGGGGTTAGGGTTAGGGTACGCGTTAGGATTAGGGTAGTTATTAAACCTATCCCACTCTCTAGATACCCCTTAGCACGTCAAGGAATATTATTTGGGGGTCCAGCCATGGAGAAGAGTTTAGACACTAGGAGAAGATAAGGAACACACCCATTTTCAAGAAATCACATTAGAATTTTCTTTTTAACCTGTTCCTTAAAACACTAGTGCTTAAGAAATCTATTGGAGGCAGAAGCATTCAAGGGTACCTTAGGGTTAGGGTTAGGGTTAGGGTATGGCTTAGGGTACGGGTTCGGGTACGGGTTCGGGTATGGCGTAGGGTATGGGTTAGGGTTAGGGTTAGGGTTAGTTTGAGGGTTAGGGCTCGGTTTAGGGTACGGGTTAGGATTAGGGTACGTGCTAGGGTTAGGGTAGGGGTTAGGGTTAGGGTACGCGTTAGGGTTAGGGTAGTTATTGAACCTATCCCACTCTCTAGATACCCCTTAGCACGTAAAGGAATATTATTTGGGGGTCCAGCCATGGAGAAGAGTTCAGACACTAGGAGAAGATAAGGAACACAGCCATTATCAAGAAATCACATTAGGATTCTCTTTTTAAACTGTTCCTTAAAACACTAGTGCTTAGGAAATGTATTGGAGGCAGAAGCAGTCAAGGGTAGCTTAGGGTTAGGGTTAGGGTTAGGGTTAGGGTACGGCTTAGGGTACGGGTTCGGGTACGGCGTAGGGTATGGGTTAGTCTTAGGGTTAGGGTTAGTTTGAGGGTTAGGGCTCGGTTTAGGGTACGGGTTAGGATTAGGGTACGTGTTAGGGTTAGGGTTAGGGTACGCGTTAGGGTTAGGGTAGTTATTAAACCTATCCCACTCTCTAGATACCCCTTAGCACGTCAAGGAATATTATTTGGGGGTCAAGCCATGGAGAAGAGTTTAGACACTAGGAGAAGATAAGGAACACAGCCATTATCAAGAAATCACATTAGGATTCTCTTTTTAACCTGTTCCTTAAAACACTAGTGCTTAGGAAATCTATTGGAGGCAGAAGCAGTCAAGGGTAGCTTAGGGTTAGGGTTAGGGTTAGGGTTAGGGTTAGGGTACGGCTTAGGGTACGGGTTCGGGTACGGGTTCGGGTACCGTGTAGGGTATGGGTTAGGGTTAGGGTTAGGGTTAGTTTGAGGGTTAGGGCTCGGTTTAGGGTACGGGTTAGGATTAGGGTACGTGTTAGTGTTAGGGTAGCCGTTAGGGTTAGGGTACGCGTTAGGGTTAGGGTAGTTATTAAAACTATCCCACTCTCTAGATACCCCTTAGCACGTCAAGGAATATTATTTGGGGGTCCATCCATGGAGAAGAGTTTAGACACTAGGGGAAGATAAGGAACGCACCCATTATCAAGAAATCACATTAGGATTCTCTTTTTAACCTGTTCCTTAAAACACTAGAGCTTAGGAAATCTATTGGAGCCAGAAGCAGTCAAGGGTAGCTTACGGTTAGGGTTAGGGTTAGGTTTCGGCTTAGGGTACGGGTTCGGGTACGGGTTCGGGTACGACGTAGGGTATGGGTTAGGGTTAGGGTTAGGGTTAGTTTGAGGGTTAGGGCTCGGTTTAGGGTACGGGTTAGGATTAGGGTACGTGTTAGTGTTAGGGTAGCCGTTAGGGTTAGGGTACGCATTAGGGTTAGGGTAGTTATTAAAACTATCCCACTCTCTAGATACCTCTTAGCACGTCAAGGAATATTATTTGGGGGTCCATCCATGGAGAAGAGTTTAGACACTAGGGGAAGATAAGGAACGAACCCATTATCAAGAAATCACATTAGGATTCTCTTTTTAACCTGTTCCTTAAAACACTAGAGCTTAGGAAATCTATTGGAGCCAGAAGCAGTCAAGGGTAGCTTACGGTTAGGGTTAGGGTTAGGTTTCGGCTTAGGGTACGGGTTCGGGTACGGGTTCGGGTACGGCGTAGGGTATGGGTTAGGGTTAGCGTTAGGGTTAGGGTACGGCTTAGGGTAAGGGTTCGGGTACGGGTTCGGTTACGGCGTAGGGTATGGGTTAGGGTTAGGGTTAGGGTTAGTTTGAGGGTTAGGGCTCGGTTTAGGGTACGGGTTAGGATTAGGGTACGTGCTAGGGTTAGGGTAGGGGTTAGGGTTAGGGTACGCGTTAGGGTTAGGGTAGTTATTGAACCTATCCCACTCTCTAGATACCCCTTAGCACGTAAAGGAATATTATTTGGGGGTCCAGCCATGGAGAAGAGTTCAGACACTAGGAGAAGATAAGGAACACAGCCATTATCAAGAAATCACATTAGGATTCTCTTTTTATCCTGTTCCTTAAAACACTAGTGCTTAGGAAATCTATTGGAGGCAGAAGCAGTCAAGGGTAGCTTAGGGTTAGGTTTAGGGTTAGGGTTAGGGTACGGCTTAGGGTACGGGTTCGGGTACGGCGTAGGGTATGGGTTAGGCTTAGGGTTAGGGTTAGTTTGAGGGTTAGGGCTCGGTTTAGGGTACGGGTTAGGATTAGGGTACGTGTTAGGGTTAGGGTTAGAGTACGCGTTAGGGTTAGGGTAGTTATTGAACTTATCCCACTCTCTAGATACCCCTTAGCACGTAAAGGAATATTATTTGGGGGTCTAGCCATGGAGAAGAGTTCAGACACTAGGAGAAGATAAGGAACACACCCATTATCAAGAAATCACATTAGGATTCTCTTTTTAACCTGTTCCTTAAAACACTAGTGCTTAGGAAATCTATTGGAGGCAGAAGCAGTCAAGGGTAGCTTAGGGTTAGGGTTAGGGTTAGGGTTAGGGTTAGGGTTAGGGTACGGCTTAGGGTACGGTTTCGGTTACGGGTTCGGGTACGGTGTAGGGTATGGGTTAGGGTTAGGGTTAGGGTTAGTTTGAGGGTTAGGGCTCGGTTTAGGGTACGGGTTAGGATTAGGGTACGTGTTAGGGTTAGGGTAGGGGTTAGGGTTAGGGTACGCGTTGGGGTTAGGGTAGTTATTTAACCTATCCCAATCTCTAGATACCCCTTAGCACGTCAAGGAATATTATTTGGGGGTCCAGCCATGGAGAAGAGTTTAGACACTAGGAGAAGATAAGGAACACAGCCATTATCAAGAAATCACCTTAGGATTCTCTTTTTAACCTGTTCCTTAAAACACTAGTGCTTAGGAAATCTATTGGAGGCAGTAGCAGTCAAGGGTAGCTTAGGGTTAGGGTTAGGGTTAGGGTACGGCTTAGGGTACGGGTTCGGGTACGGGTTCGGTTACGGCGTAGGGTATGGGTTAGGGTTAGGGTTAGGGTTAGTTTGAGGGTTAGGGCTCGGTTTAGGGTACCGGATAGGATTAGGGTACGTGCTAGGGTTAGGGTAGGGGTTAGGGTTAGAGTACGCGTTAGGGTTAGGGTAGTTATTGAAACTATCCCACTCTCTAGATACCCTTTAGCACGTAAAGGAATATTATTTGGGGGCCTAGCCATGGAGAAGAGTTCAGACACTAGGAGAAGATAAGGAAAACACCCATTATCAAGAAATCACATTAGGATTCTCTTTTTAACCTGTTCCTTAAAACACTAGTGCTTAGGAAATCTATTGGAGGCAGAAGCAGTCAAGGGTAGCTTAGGGTTAGGGTTAGGGTTAGGGTTAGGGTTAGGGTTAGGGTACGGCTTAGGGTACGGTTTCGGTTACGGGTTCGGGTACGGTGTAGGGTATGGGTTAGGGTTAGGGTTAGGGTTAGTTTGAGGGTTAGGGCTCGGTTTAGGGTACGGGTTAGGATTAGGGTACGTGTTAGGGTTAGGGTAGGGGTTAGGGTTAGGGTACGCGTTGGGGTTAGGGTAGTTATTTAACCTATCCCACTCTCTAGATACCCCTTAGCACGTCAAGGAATATTATTTGTGGGTCCAGCCATGGAGAAGAGTTTAGACACTAGGAGAAGATAAGGAACACAGCCATTATCAAGAAATCACCTTAGGATTCTCTTTTTAACCTGTTCCTTAAAACACTAGTGCTTAGGAAATCTATTGGAGGCAGAAGCAGTCAAGGGTAGCTTAGGGTTAGGGTTAGGGTTAGGGTACGGCTTAGGGTACGGGTTCGGGTACGGGTTCGGTTACGGCGTAGGGTATGGGTTAGGGTTAGGGTTAGGGTTAGTTTGAGGGTTAGGGCTCGGTTTAGGGTACGGGTTAGGATTAGGGTACATGCTAGGGTTAGGGTAGGGGTTAGGGTTAGGGTACGCGTTAGGGTTAGGGTAGTTATTGAACCTATCCCACTCTCTAGATACCCCTTAGCACGTAAAGGAATATTATTTGGGGGTCCAGCCATGGAGAAGAGTTCAGACACTAAGAGAAGATAAGGAACACACGCATTATCAAGAAATCACATTAGGATTCTCTTTTTAAACTGTTCCTTAAAACACTAGTGCTTAGGAAATCTATTGGAGGCAAAAGCAGTCAAGGGTAGCTTAGGGTTAGGGTTAGGGTTAGGGTTAGGGTACGGGTTCGGTTACGGGTTCGGGTACGGCGTAGGGTATGGGTTAGGGTTAGGGTTAGGGTTAGTTTGAGGGTTAGGGCTCGGTTTAGGGTACGGGTTAGGATTAGGGTACGTGTTAGGGTTAGGGTAGGGGTTAGGGTTAGGATACGCGTTAGGGTTAGGGTAGTTATTTAACCTATCCCACTCTCTAGATACCCCTTAGCACGTCAAGGAATATTATTTGGGGGTCCAGCCATGGAGAAGAGTTTAGACACTAGGAGAAGATAAGGAACACACCCATTATCAAGAAATCACATTAGGATTCTCTTTTTAACCTGTTCCTTAAAACACTAGTGCTTAGGAAATCTATTGGAGGCAGAAGCAGTCAAGGGTAGCTTAGGGTTAGGGTTAGGGTTAGGGTTAAAGTTAGGGTACGGGTTCGGGTACAGCGTAGGGTATGGGTTAGGTTTAGGGTTAGGGTTAGTTTGAGGGTTAGGGCTCGGTTTAGGGTACGGGTTAGGATTAGGGTACGTGTTAGGGTTAGGGTAGGGGTTAGGGTTAGGGTACGCATTAGGGTTAGGGTAGTTATTAAACCTATCCCACTCTCGATACCCCTTAGCACGTCAAGGAATATTATTTGGGGGTCCAGCCATGGAGAAGAGTTTAGACACTAGGAGAAGATAAGGAACACACCCATTATCAAGAAATCACATTAGGATTCTCTTTTTAACCTGTTCCTTAAAACACTAGTGCTTAGGAAATCTATTGGAGGCAGAAGCAGTCAAGGCTAGCTTAGGGTTAGGGTTAGGGTTAGGGTTAGGGTTAGGGTTAGGGTACGGCTTAGGGTACGGTTTCGGTTACGGGTTCGGGTACGATGTAGGGTATGGGTTAGGGTTAGGGTTAGGGTTAGTTTGAGGGTTAGGGCTCGGTTTAGGGTACGGGTTAGGATTAGGGTACGTGTTAGGGTTAGGGTAGGGGTTAGGGTTAGGGTATGCGTTGGGGTTAGGGTAGTTATTTAACCTATCCCACTCTCTAGATACCCCTTAGCACGTCAAGGAATATTATTTGGGGGTCCAGCCATGGAGAAGAGTTTAGACACTAGGAGAAGATAAGGAACACAGCCATTATCAAGAAATCACATTAGGATTCTCTTTTTAACCTGTTCCTTAAAACACTAGTGCTTAGGAAATCTATTGGAGGCAGAAGCAGTCAAGGGTAGCTTAGGGTTAGGGTTAGGGTTAGGGTACGGCTTAGGGTACGGGTTCGGGTACGGGTTCGGTTACGGCGTAGGGTATGGGTTAGGGTTAGGGTTAGTTTGAGGGTTACGGCTCGGTTTAGGGTACGGGTTAGGATTAGGGTACATGCTAGGGTTAGGGTAGGGGTTAGGGTTAGGGTACGCGTTAGGGTTAGGGTAGTTATTGAACCTATCCCACTCTCTAGATACCCCTTAGCACGTAAAGTAATATTATTTGGGGGTCCAGCCATGGAGAAGAGTTCAGACACTAGGAGAAGATAAGGAACACACGCATTATCAAGAAATCACATTAGGATTCTCTTTTTAAACTGTTCCTTAAAACACTAGTGCTTAGGAAATCTATTGGAGGCAGAAGCAGTCAAGGGTAGCTTAGGGTTAGGGTTAGGGTTAGGGTTAGGGTACGGGTTCGGTTACGGGTTCGGGTACGGCGTAGGGTATGGGTTAGGGTTAGGGTTAGGGTTAGTTTGAGGGTTAGGGCTCGGTTTAGGGTACGGGTTAGGATTAGGGTACGTGTTAGGGTTAGGGTAGGGGTTAGGGTTAGGATACGCGTTAGGGTTAGGGTAGTTATTTAACCTATCCCACTCTCTAGATACCCCTTAGCACGTCAAGGAATATTATTTGGGGGTCCAGCCATGGAGAAGAGTTTAGACACTAGGAGAAGATAAGGAACACACCCATTATCAAGAAATCACATTAGGATTCTCTTTTTAACCTGTTCCTTAAAACACTAGTGCTTAGGAAATCAATTGGAGGCAGAAGCAGTCAAGGGTAGCTTAGGGTTAGGGTTAGGGTTAAGGTTAGAGTTAGGGTACGGGTTCGGGTACAGCGTAGGGTATGGGTTAGGTTTAGGGTTAGGGTTAGTTTGAGGGTTAGGGCTCGGTTTAGGGTATGGGTTAGGATTAGGGTACGTGTTAGGGTTAGGGTAGGGGTTAGGGTTAGGGTACGCATTAGGGTTAGGGTAGTTATTAAACCTATCCCACTCTCGATACCCCTTTGCACGTCAAGGAATATTATTTGGGGGTCCAGCCATGGAGAAGAGTTTAGACACTAGGAGAAGATAAGGAACACACCCATTATCAAGAAATCACATTAGGATTCTCTTTTTAACCTGTTCCTTAATACACTAGTGCTTAGGAAATCTATTGGAGGCAGAAGCAGTCAAGGGTAGCTTAGGGTTAGGGTTAGGGTTAGGGTTAGGGTTAGGGTTAGGGTACGGCTTAGGGTACGGTTTCGGGTACGGGTTCGGGTACGGCGTAGGGTATGGGTTAGGGTTAGGGTTAGGGTTAGTTTGAGGGTTAGGGCTCGGTTTAGGGTACGGGTTAGGATTAGGGTACGTGTTAGGGTTAGGGTAGGGGTTAGGGTTAGGGTACGCATTAGGGTTAGGGTAGTTATTAAACCTTCCCACTCTCTAGATACCCATTAGCACGTCAAGGAATATTATTTGGGGGTCCAGCCATGGAGAAGAGTTTAGACACTAGGTGAAGATAAGGAACACACCCATTATCAAGAAATCACATTAGGATTCTCTTTTTAACCTGTTCCTTAAAACACTAGTGCTTAGGAAATCTATTGGAGGCAGAAGCAGTCAAGGGTAGCTTAGGGTTAGGGTTAGGGTTAGGGTTAGAGTTAGGGTACGGCTTAGGGTACGGGTTCGGGTACGGTGTAGGGTATGGGTTCGGGTTAGGGTTAGGGTTAGTTTGAGGGTTAGGGCTCGGTTTAGGGTACGGGTTAGGATTAGGGTACGTGTTAGTGTTAGGGTAGCCGTTAGGGTTAGGGTACGCGTTAGGGTTAGGGTAGTTATTAAAACTATCCCACTCTCTAGATACCCCATAGCACGTCAAGGAATATTATTTGGGGGTCCAGCCATGGAGAAGAGTTTAGACACTAGGGGAAGATAAGGAACACACCCATTATCAAGAAATCACATTAGGATTCTCTTTTTAACCTGTTCCTTAAAACACTAGTGCTTAGGAAATCTATTGGAGCCAGAAGCAGTCAAGGGTAGCTTACGGTTAGGGTTAGGGTTAGGGTTAGAGTTAGGGTACGGCTTAGGGTACGGGTTCGGTTACGGGTTCGGGTATGGCGTAGGGTATGGGTTAGGTTTAGGGTTAGGGTTAGTTTGAGGGTTAGGGCTCGGTTTAGGATACGGGTTAGTATTAGGGTACGTGTTAGGGTTAGGGTAGGGGTTAGGGTTAGGGTACGCGTTAGGATTAGGGTAGTTATTAAACCTATCCCACTCTCTAGATACCCCTTAGCACGTCAAGGAATATTATTTGGGGGTCCAGCCATGGAGAAGAGTTTAGACACTAGGAGAAGATAAGGAACACACCCATTTTCAAGAAATCACATTAGAATTTTCTTTTTAACCTGTTCCTTAAAACACTAGTGCTTAAGAAATCTATTGGAGGCAGAAGCATTCAAGGGTACCTTAGGGTTAGGGTTAGGGTTAGGGTATGGCTTAGGGTACGGGTTCGGGTACGGGTTCGGGTATGGCGTAGGGTATGGGTTAGGGTTAGGGTTAGGGTTAGTTTGAGGGTTAGGGCTCGGTTTAGGGTACGGGTTAGGATTAGGGTACGTGCTAGGGTTAGGGTAGGGGTTAGGGTTAGGGTACGCGTTAGGGTTAGGGTAGTTATTGAACCTATCCCACTCTCTAGATACCCCTTAGCACGTAAAGGAATATTATTTGGGGGTCCAGCCATGGAGAAGAGTTCAGACACTAGGAGAAGATAAGGAACACAGCCATTATCAAGAAATCACATTAGGATTCTCTTTTTAAACTGTTCCTTAAAACACTAGTGCTTAGGAAATGTATTGGAGGCAGAAGCAGTCAAGGGTAGCTTAGGGTTAGGGTTAGGGTTAGGGTTAGGGTACGGCTTAGGGTACGGGTTCGGGTACGGCGTAGGGTATGGGTTAGTCTTAGGGTTAGGGTTAGTTTGAGTGTTAGGGCTCGGTTTAGGGTACGGGTTAGGATTAGGGTACGTGTTAGGGTTAGGGTTAGGGTACGCGTTAGGGTTAGGGTAGTTATTAAACCTATCCCACTCTCTAGATACCCCTTAGCACGTCAAGGAATATTATTTGGGGGTCAAGCCATGGAGAAGAGTTTAGACACTAGGAGAAGATAAGGAACACAGCCATTATCAAGAAATCACATTAGGATTCTCTTTTTAACCTGTTCCTTAAAACACTAGTGCTTAGGAAATCTATTGGAGGCAGAAGCAGTCAAGGGTAGCTTAGGGTTAGGGTTAGGGTTAGGGTTAGGGTTAGGGTACGGCTTAGGGTACGGGTTCGGGTACGGGTTCGGGTACGGTGTAGGGTATGGGTTAGGGTTAGGGTTAGGGTTAGTTTGAGGGTTAGGGCTCGGTTTAGGGTACGGGTTAGGATTAGGGTACGTGTTAGTGTTAGGGTAGCCGTTAGGGTTAGGGTACGCGTTAGGGTTAGGGTAGTTATTAAAACTATCCCACTCTCTAGATACCCCTTAGCACGTCAAGGAATATTATTTGGGGGTCCATCCATGGAGAAGAGTTTAGACACTAGGGGAAGATAAGGAACGCACCCATTATCAAGAAATCACATTAGGATTCTCTTTTTAACCTGTTCCTTAAAACACTAGAGCTTAGGAAATCTATTGGAGCCAGAAGCAGTCAAGGGTAGCTTACGGTTAGGGTTAGGGTTAGGTTTCGGCTTAGGGTACGGGTTCGGGTACGGGTTCGGGTACGGCGTAGGGTATGGGTTAGGGTTAGGGTTAGGGTTAGTTTGAGGGTTAGGGCTCGGTTTAGGGTACGGGTTAGGATTAGGGTACGTGTTAGTGTTAGGGTAGCCGTTAGGGTTAGGGTACGCATTAGGGTTAGGGTAGTTATTAAAACTATCCCACTCTCTAGATACCTCTTAGCACGTCAAGGAATATTATTTGGGGGTCCATCCATGGAGAAGAGTTTAGACACTAGGGGAAGATAAGGAACGAACCCATTATCAAGAAATCACATTAGGATTCTCTTTTTAACCTGTTCCTTAAAACACTAGAGCTTAGGAAATCTATTGGAGCCAGAAGCAGTCAAGGGTAGCTTACGGTTAGGGTTAGGGTTAGGTTTCGGCTTAGGGTACGGGTTCGGGTACGGGTTCGGGTACGGCGTAGGGTATGGGTTAGGGTTAGCGTTAGGGTTAGGGTACGGCTTAGGGTAAGGGTTCGGGTACGGGTTCGGTTACGGCGTAGGGTATGGGTTAGGGTTAGGGTTAGGGTTAGTTTGAGGGTTAGGGCTCGGTTTAGGGTACGGGTTAGGATTAGGGTACGTGCTAGGGTTAGGGTAGGGGTTAGGGTTAGGGTACGCGTTAGGGTTAGGGTAGTTATTGAACCTATCCCACTCTCTAGATACCCCTTAGCACGTAAAGGAATATTATTTGGGGGTCCAGCCATGGAGAAGAGTTCAGACACTAGGAGAAGATAAGGAACACAGCCATTATCAAGAAATCACATTAGGATTCACTTTTTAACCTGTTCCTTAAAACACTAGTGCTTAGGAAATCTATTGGAGGCAGAAGCAGTCAAGGGTAGCTTAGGGTTAGGGTTAGGGTTAGGGTTAGGGTACGGCTTAGGGTACGGGTTCGGTTACGGGTTCGGGTACGGCTTAGGATATGGGTTAGGGTTAGGGTTAGGGTTAGTTTGAGGATTAGGGCTAGGTTTAGAGTACGGGTTAGGATTAGGGTACGTGTTAGGGTTAGGGTAGGGGTTAGGGTTAGGGTACGCGTTAGGGTTAGGGTAGTTATTAAACCTATCCCACTCTCTAGATACCCCTTAGCACGTCAAGGAATATTATTTAAGGTTCCAGCCATGGAGAAGAATTTAGACACTAGGAGAAGATAAGGAACACAGCCATTATGAAGAAATCACATTAGGATTCTCTTTTTAACCTGTTCCTTAAAACACTAGTGCTTAGGAAATCTATTGGAGGCAGAAGCAGTCAAGGGAAGCTTAGGGTTAGGGTTAGGTTTAGGGTACAGCTTAGGGTACGGCTTAGGGTACGGGTTCGGTTACGGCGTAGGGTATGGATTAGGGTTAGGGTTAGGGTTAGTTTGAGGGTTAGGGCTCGGTTTAGGGTACGGGTTAGGATTAGGGTACGTGCTAGGGTTAGGGTAGGGGTTAGGGTTAGGGTACGTGTTAGGGTTATGGTAGTTATTAAACCTATCCCACTCTCTAGATACCCCTTAGCACGTCAAGGAATATTATTTGGGGGTCCAGCCATGGAGAAAAGTTTAGACACTAGGAGAAGATAAGGAACACACCCATTATCAAGAAATCACATTAGGATGCTCTTTTTAACCTGTTCCTTAAAACACTAGTGCTTAGGAAATCTATTGGAGGCAGAAGCAGTCAAGGGTAGCTTAGGGTTAGGGTTAGGGTTAGGGTTAGGGTTAGGGTACGGCTTAGGGTACGGGTTCGGTTACGGGTTCGGGTACGGCGTAGGGTATGGGTTAGGGTTAGGGTTAGGGTTAGTTTGAGGGTTAGGGCTCAGTTTAGGGTACGGGTTAGGATTAGGGTACGTGTTAGCGTTAGGGTAGGGGTTAGGGTTAGGATACGCGTTAGGGTTAGGGTAGTTATTTAACCTATCCCACTCTCTAGATACCCCTTAGCACGTAAAGGAATATTATTTGGGGGTCCAGCCATGGAGAATAGTTCAGACACTAGGAGAAGATAAGGAACACACCCATTATCAAGAAATCACATTAGGATTCTCTTTTTAACCTGTTCCTTAAAACACTAGTGCTTAGGAAATCTATTGGAGGCAGAAGCAGTCAAGGGTAGCTTAGGGTTAGGGTTAGGGTTAGGGTTAGGTTTAGGGTACGGCTTAGGGTACGGGTTCGGGTACGGCGTAGGGTATGGGTTAGGCTTAGGGTTAGGTTTAGTTTGAGGGTTAGGGCTCGGTTTAGGGTACGGGTTAGGATTAGTGTACGTGTTAGGGTTAGGGTTAGAGTACGCGTTAGGGTTAGGGTAGTTATTGAACCTATCCCACTCTCTAGATACCCCTTAGCACGTAAAGGAATATTATTTGGGGGTCTAGCCATGGAGAAGAGTTCAGACACTAGGAGAAGATAAGGAACACACCCATTATCAAGAAATCACATTAGGATTCTCTTTTTAACCTGTTCCTTAAAACACTAGTGCTTAGGAAATCTATTGGAGGCAGAAGCAGTCAAGGGTAGCTTAGGGTTAGGGTTAGGGTTAGGGTTAGGGTTAGGGTTAGGGTACGGCTTAGGGTACGGTTTCGGTTACGGGTTCGGGTACGGTGTAAGGTATGGGTTAGGGTTAGGGTTAGGGTTAGTTTGAGGGTTAGGGCTCGGTTTAGGGTACGGGTTAGGATTAGGGTACGTGTTAGGGTTAGGGTAGGGGTTAGGGTTAGGGTACGCGTTGGGGTTAGGGTAGTTATTTAACCTATCCCACTCTCTAGATACCCCTTAGCACGTCAAGGAATATTATTTGGTGGTCCAGCCATGGAGAAGAGTTTAGACACTAGGAGAAAATAAGGAACACAGCCATTATCAAGAAATCACCTTAGGATTCTCTTTTTAACCTGTTCCTTAAAACACTAGTGCTTAGGAAATCTATTGGAGGCAGAAGCAGTCAAGGGTAGCTTAGGGTTAGGGTTAGGGTTAGGGTACGGCTTAGGGTACAGGTTCGGGTACGGGTTCGGTTACGGCGTAGGGTATGGGTTAGGGTTAGGGTTAGGGTTAGTTTGAGGGTTAGGGCTCGGTTTAGGGTACGGGTTAGGATTAGGGTACATGCTAGGGTTAGGGTAGGGGTTAGGGTTAGGGTACGCGTTAGGGTTAGGGTAGTTATTGAACCTATCCCACTCTCTAGATACCCCTTAGCACGTAAAGGAATATTATTTGGGGGTCCAGCCATGGAGAAGAGTTCAGACACTAGGAGAAGATAAGGAACACACGCATTATCAAGAAATCACATTAGGATTCTCTTTTTAACCTGTTCCTTAATACACTAGTGCTTAGGAAATCTATTGGAGGCAGAAGCAGTCAAGGGTAGCTTAGGGTTAGGGTTAGGGTTAGGGTTAGAGTTAGGGTACGGCTTAGGGTACGGTTTCGGGTACGGGTTCGGGTACGGCGTAGGGTATGGGTTAGGGTTAGGGTTAGGGTTAGTTTGAGGGTTAGGGCTCGGTTTAGGGTACGGGTTAGGATTAGGGTACGTGTTAGGGTTAGGGTAGGGGTTAGGGTTAGGGTACGCATTAGGGTTAGGGTAGTTATTAAACCTATCCCACTCTCTAGATACCCATTAGCACGTCAAGGAATATTATTTGGGGGTACAGCCATGGAGAAGAGTTTAGACACTAGGAGAAGATAAGGAACACACCCATTATAAAGAAATCACATTAGGATTCTCTTTTTAACCTGTTCCTTAAAACACTAGTGCTTAGGAAATCTATTGGAGGCAGAAGCAGTGAAGGGTAGCTTAGGGTTAGGGTTAGGGTTAGGGTTAGAGTTAGGGTACGGCTTAGGGTACGGGTTCGGGTACGGTGTAGGGTATGGGTTCGGGTTAGGGTTAGTTTGAGGGTTAGGGCTCGGTTTAGGGTACGGGTTAGGATTAGGGTACGTGTTAGTGTTAGTGTAGCCGTTAGGGTTAGGGTACGCGTTAGGGTTAGGGTAGTTATTAAAACTATCCCACTCTCTAGATACCCCTTAGCACGTCAAGGAATATTATTTGGGGGTCCAGCCATGGAGAAGAGTTTAGACACTAGGGGAAGATAAGGAACACACCCATTATCAAGAAATCACATTAGGATTCTCTTTTTAACCTGTTCCTTAAAACACTAGTGCTTAAGAAATCTATTGGAGGCAGAAGCAGTCAAGGGTACCTTAGGGTTAGGGTTAGGGTTAGGGTATGGCTTAGGGTACGGGTTCGGGTACGGGTTCGGGTACGGCGTAGGGTATGGGTTAGGGTTAGGGTTAGGGTTAGTTTGAGGGTTAGGGCTCGGTTTAGGGTACGGGTTAGTATTAGGGTACGTGCTAGGGTTAGGGTAGGGGTTAGGGTTAGGGTACGCGTTAGGGTTAGGGTAGTTATTGAACCTATCCCACTCTCTAGATACCCCTTAGCACGTAAAGGAATATTATTTGGGGGTCCAGCCATGGAGAAGAGTTCAGACACTAGGAGAAGATAAGGAACACAGCCATTATCAAGAAATCACATTAGGATTCTCTTTTTAACCTGTTCCTTAAAACACTAGTGCTTAGGAAATCTATTGGAGGCAGAAGCAGTCAAGGGTAGCTTAGGGTTAGGGTTAGGGTTAGGGTACGGCTTAGGGTACGGGTTCGGGTACGGGTTCGGGTACGGCGTAGGGTACGGGTTAGGGTTAGGGTTAGGGTTAGTTTGAGGGTTAGGGCTCGGTTTAGGGTACGGGTTAGGATTAGGTTACGTGCTAGGGTTAGGGTAGGGGTTAGGGTTAGAGTACGCGTTAGGGTTAGGGTAGTTATTGAATCTATCCCACTCTCTAGATACCCCTTAGCACGTAAAGGAATATTATTTGGGGGTCTAGCCATGGAGAAGAGTTCAGACACTAGGAGAAGATAAGGAACACACCCATTATCAAGAACTCACATTAGGATTCTCTTTTTAACCTGTTCCTTAAAACACTAGTGCTTAGGAAATCTATTGGAGGCAGAAGCAGTCAAGGGTAACTTAGGGTTAGGGTTAGGGTTAGGGTTAGGGTTAGGGTTAGGGTACGGCTTAGGGTACGGTTTCGGTTACGGGTTCGGGTACGGTGTAGGGTATGGGTTAGGGTTAGGGTTAGGGTTAGTTTGAGGGTTAGGGCTCGGTTTAGGGTACGGGTTAGGATTAGGGTACGTGCTAGGGTTAGGGTAGGGGTTAGGGTTAGGGTATGCGTTAGGGTTAGGGTAGTTATTAAACCTATCCCACTCTCTAGATACCCCTTAGCACGTCAAGGAATATTATTTGGGGGTCCAGCCATGGAGAAGAGTTTAGACACTAGGAGAAGATAAGGAACACAGCCATTATCAAGAAATCACATAAGGATTCTCTTTTTAACCTGTTCCTTAAAACACTAGTGCTTAGGAAATCTATTGGAGGCAGAAGCAGTCAAGGGTAGCTTAGGGTTAGGGTTAGGGTTAGGGTTAGGGTTAGGGTACGGCTTAGGGTACGGGTTCGGGTACGGGTTCGGGTACGGCGTAGGGTATGGTTTAGGGTTAGAGATAGGGTTAGTTTGAGGGTTAGGGCTCGGTTTAGGGTACGGGTTAGGATTAGGGTACGTGTTAGGGTTAGGGTAGGGGTTAGGGTTAGGGTACGCATTAGGGTTAGGGTAGTTATTAAACCTATCCCACTCTCTAGATACCCCTTAGCACGTCAAAGAATATTATTTGGGGGTCCAGCCATGGAGAAGAGTTTAGACACTAGGAGAAGATAAGGAACACACCCATTATCAAGAAATCACATTAGGATTCTCTTTTTAACCTGTTCCTTAAAACACTAGTGCTTAGGAAATCTATTGGAGGCAGAAGCAGTCAAGGGTAGCTTAGGGTTAGGGTTAGGTTTAGGGTACGGCTTAGGGTACGGGTTCGGGTACGGGTTCGGGTACGGCGTAGGGTATGGGTTAGGGTTAGGGTTAGGGTTAGTTTGAGGGTTAGGGCTCGGTTTAGGTTACGGGTTAGGATTAGGGTACGTGCTAGGGTTAGGGTAGGGGTTAGGGTTAGGGTACGTGTTAGGGTTAGGGTAGTTATTGAACCTATCCCACTCTCTAGATACCCCTTAGCACGTAAAGGAATATTATTTGGGGGTCCAGCCATGGAGAAGAGTTTAGACACTAGGAGAAGATAAGGAACACACCCATTATCAAGAAATCACATTAGGATTCTCTTTTTAACCTGTTCCTTAAAACACTAGTGCTTAGGAACTCTATTGGAGGCAGAAGCAGTCAAGGGAAGCTTAGGGTTAGGGTTAGGTTTAGGGTACAGCTTAGGGTACGGCATAGGGTACGGTTTAGGGTTAGGGTTAGGGTTAGTTTGAGGGTTAGGGCTCGGTTTAGGGTACGGGTTAGGATTAGGATACGTGTTAGGGATAGGGTAGGGGTTAGGGTTAGGGTACGCATTAGGGTTAGGGTAGTTATTAAACCTATCCCGCTCTCTAGATACCCCTTAGCACGTCAAGGAATATTATTTGGGGGTCCAGCCATGGAGAAGAGTTTAGACACTAGGAGAAGATAAGGAACACACCCATTATCAAGAAATCACATTAGGATTCTCTTTTTAACCTGTTCCTTAATACACTAGTGCTTAGGAAATCTATTGGAGGCAGAAGCAGTCAAGGGTAGCTTAGGGTTAGGGTTAGGTTTAGGGTACGGCTTAGGGTACGGGTTCGGGTACGGGTTCGGGTACGGCGTAGGGTATGGGTTAGGGTTAGGGTTAGGGTTAGTTTGAGGGTTAGGGCTCGGTTTAGGGTACGGGTTAGGATTAGGATACGTGTTAGGGTTAGGGTAGGTGTTAGGGTTAGGGTACGCGTTAGGTTTAGGGTAGTTATTTAACCTATTCCACTTTCTAGATACCCCTTAGCACGTCAAGGAATATTATTTGGGGGTCCAGCCATGGAGAAGAGTTTAGACACTAGGAGAAGATAAGGAACACACCCATTATCAAGAAATCACATTAGGATTCCCTTTTTAACCTGTTCCTTAAAACACTAGTGCTTAGGAAATCTATTGGAGGCAGAAGAAGTCAAGGGTAGCTTAGGGTTAGGGTTAGGGTTAGGGTTAGGTTTAGGGTACGGCTTAGGGTACGGGTTCGGGTACGGGTTCGGGTACGGCGTAGGGTATGGTTTAGGGTTAGAGTTAGGGTTAGTTTGAGGGTTAGGGCTCGGTTTAGGGTACGGGTTAGGATTAGGGTACGTGTTAGGGTTAGGGTAGGGGTTAGGGTTAGGGTACGCATTAGGGTTAGGGTAGTTATTAAACCTATCCCACTCTCTAGATACCCCTTAGCACGTCAAGGAATATTATTTGGGGGTCCAGCCATGGAGAAGAGTTTAGACACTAGGAGAAGATAAGGAACACAGTCATTATCAAGAAATCACATTAGGATTCTCTTTTTAACCTGTTCCTTAAAACACTAGTGCTTAGGAAATCTATTGGAGGCAGAAGCAGTCAAGGGTAGCTTAGGGTTAGGATTAGGGTTAGGGTTAGGGTTAGGGTACGGCTTAGGGTACGGGTTCGGGTACGGTTTTGGGTACGGCGTAGGGTATGGGTTATGGTTAGGGTTAGGGTTAGTTTGAGGGTTAGGGCTCGGTTTAGGGTACGGGTTAGGATTAGGGTACGTGCTAGGGTTAGGGTAGGGGTTAGGTTTAGGGTACGCGTTAGGGTTAGGGTAGTTATTGAACCTATCCCACTCTCTAGATACCCCTTAGCACGTAAAGGAATATTATTTGGGGGTCCAGCCATGGAGAAGAGTTCAGACACTAGGAGAAGATAAGGAACACACCCATTATCAAGAAATCACATTAGGATTCTCTTTTTAACCTGTTCCTTAAAACACTAGTGCTTAGGAAATCTATTGGAGGCAGAAGCAGTCAAGGGTAGCTTAGGGTTAGGGTTAGGGTTAGGGTTAGGGTTAGGGTACGGCTTAGGGTACGGTTTCGGGTACGGGTTCGGGTACGGCGTAGGGTATGGGTTAGGGTTAGGGTTCCGGTTAGTTTGAGGGTTAGGGCTCGGTTTAGAGTACGGGTTAGGATTAGGGTACGTGTTAGGGTTAGGGTAGGGGTTAGGGTTAGGGTACGCATTAGGGTTAGGGTAGTTATTAAACCTATCCCACTCTAGATACCCCTTAGCACGTCAAGGAATATTATTTGGGGGTCCAGCCATGGAGAAGAGTTTAGACACTAGGAGAAGATAAGGAACACACCCATTATCAAGAAATCACATTAGGATTCCCTTTTTAACCTGTTCCTCAAAACACTAGTGCTTAGGAAATCTATTGGAGGCAGAAGCAGTCAAGGGTAGCTTAGGGTTAGGGTTAGGGTTAGGGTTAGGGTTAGGGTTAGGGTACGGCTTAGGGTACGGTTTCGGGTACGGGTACGGGTATGGCGTAGGGTATGGGTTAGGGTTAGGGTGAGGGTTAGTGTGAGGGTTAGGGCTCGGTTTAGGGTACGGTTTAGGATTAGGGTACGTGTTAGGATTAGGGTAGGGGTTAGGGTTAGGGTACGCATTAGTGTTAGGGTAGTTATTAAACCTATCCCACTCTCTAGATACCCCTTAGCACGTCAAGGAATATTATTTGGGTGTCCAGCCATGGAGAAGAGTTCAGACACTAGGAGTAGATAAGGAAAACACCCATTATCAAGAAATCACATTGGATTCTCTTTTTAACCTGTTCCTTAAACCACTGGTGCTTAGGAAATCTATTGCAGGCAGAAGCAGTCAAGGGTAGCTTAGGGTTAGAGTTAGGGTTAGGGTTAGGGTTAGGGTTAGGGTACGGCTTAGGGTACGGGTTTGGGTACGGCGTAGGGTAGGGGTTAGGGTTAGGGTACGCATTAGGGTTAGGGTAGTTATTAAACCTATCCCACTCTCTAGATACCCCTTAGCACGTCAAGGAATATTATTTGGGGGTCCAGCCATGGAGAAGTGTTTAGACACTAGGAGAAGATAAGGAACACACACATTATCAAGAAATCACATTAGGATTCTCTTTTTAACCTGTTCCTTAAAACACTAGTGCTTAGGAAATCTATTGGAGCCAGAAGCAGTCAAGGGTAGCTTACGGTTAGGGTTAGGGTTAGGTTACGGCTTAGGGTACGGGTTCGGGTACGGGTTCGGGTACGGCGTAGGGTATGGGTTAGGGTTAGGGTTAGGGTTAGGGTTAGGGTTAGGGTACGGCTTAGGGTACGGGTTCGGGTACGGGTTCGGTTACGGCGTAGGGTATGGGTTAGGGTTAGGGTTAGGGTTAGTTTGAGGGTTAGGGCTCGGTTTAGGGTACGGGTTAGGATTAGGGTATGTGCTAGGGTTAGGGTAGGGGTTAGGGTTAGGGTACGCGTTAGGGTTAGGGTAGTTATTGAACCTATCCCACTCTCTAGATACCCCTTAGCACGTAAAGGAATATTATTTGGGGGTCCAGCCATGGAGAAGAGTTCAGACACTAGGAGAAGATAAGGAACACTCATTATCAAGAAATCACATTAGGATTCTCTTTTTAACCTGTTCCTTAAAACACTAGTGCTTAGGAAATCTATTGGAGGCAGAAGCAGTCAAGGGTAGCTTAGGGTTAGGGTTAGGTTTAGGGTACGGCTTAGGGTACGGCTTAGGGTACGGGTTCGGTTACGGCGTAGGGTATGGTTTAGGGTTAGGGTTAGGGTTAGTTTGAGGGTTAGGGCTCGGTTTAGGGTACGGGTTAGGATTAGGATACGTGTAAGGGTTAGGGTAGGGGTTAGGGTTAGGGTACGCGTTAGGGTTAGGGTAATTATTTAACCTATCCCACTCTCTAGATACCCCTTAGCACGTCAAGGAATATTATTTGGGGGTCCAGCCATGGAGAAGAGTTTAGACACTAGGAGAAGATAAGGAACACACCCATTATCAAGAAATCACATTAGGATTCCCTTTTTAACCTGTTCCTTAAAACACTCTTGCTTAGGAAATCTATTGGAGGCAGAAGCAGTCAAGGGAAGCTTAGGGTTAGGGTTAGGGTTAGGGTTAGGGTTAGGGTTAGGGTACGGCTTAGGGTACGGTTTCGGTTACAGGTTCGGGTACGGCGTAGGGTATGGGTTAGGGTTAGGGTTAGGGTTAGTTTGAGGGTTAGGGCTCGGTTTAGAGTACGGGTTACGATTAGGGTACGAGTTAGGGTTAGGGTAGGGGTTAGAGTTAGGGTACGCATTAGGGTTAGGGTAGTTATTAAACCTATCCAACTCTCTAGATACCCCTTAGCACGTCAAGGAATATTATTTGGGGGTCCAGCCATGGAGAAGAGTTTAGACACTAGGAGAAGATAAGGAACACACCCATTATCAATAAATCACATTAGGATTCTCTTTTTAACCTGTTCCTTAAAACACTAGTGCTTAGGAAATCTATTGGAGGCAGAAGCAGTCAAGGGTAGCTTAGGGTTAGGGTTAGGGTTAGGGTTAGAGTTAGGGTACGGCTTAGGGTACGGGTTCGGGTACGGTGTAGGGTATGGGTTAGGGTTAGGGTTAGGTTTAGGGTTAGGGTTAGGGTACGGCTTAGGGTACGGGTTCGCGTACGGGTTCGGTTACGGCCTAGGGTATGGGTTAGGGTTAGGGTTAGGGTTAGTTTGAGGGTTAGGGCTCGGTTTAGGGTACGGGTTAGGATTAGGGTACGTGCTAGGGTTAGGGTAGGGGTTAGGGTTAGGGTACGCGTTAGGGTTAGGGTAGTTATTGAACCTATCCCACTCTCTAGATACCCCTTAGCACGTAAAGGAATATTATTTGGGGGTCCAGCCATGGAGAAGAGTTCAGACACTAGGAGAAGATAAGGAACACACTCATTATCAAGAAATCACATTAGGATTCTCTTTTTAACCTGTTCCTTAAAACACTAGTGCTTAGGAAATCTATTGGAGGCAGAAGCAGTCAAGGGTAGCTTAGGGTTAGGGTTAGGGTTAGGGTTAGGGTACGGCTTAGGGTACGGTTTCGGGTACGGGTTCGGGTACAGCGTAGGGTATGGGTTAGGGTTAGAGTTAGGGTTAGTTTGAGGGTTTGGGCTCGGTTTAGGGTACGGGTTAGGATTAGGGTACGTGTTAGGGTTAGGGTAGGGGTTAGGGTTAGGGTATGCATTAGGGTTAGGGTAGTTATTAAACCTATCCCACTCTCTAGACACCCCTTAGCACGTCAAAGAATATTATTTGGGGGTCCAGCTATGGAGAAGAGTTTAGACTCTAGGAGAATATAAGGAACACACCCATTATCAAGAAATCACATTAGGATTCTCTTTTTAACCTGTTCCTTAAAACACTAGTGCTTAGGAAATCTATTGGAGGCAGAAGCAGTCAAGGGTACCTTAGGGTTAGGGTTAGGGTTAGGGAACGGCTTAGGGTACGGGTTCGGTTACGGGTTCGGGTACGGCGTAGGGTATGGTTTAGGGTTAGGGTTATGGTTAGTTTGTGGGTTAGGGCTCGGTTTAGGGTAGGGGTTAGGATTAGGGTACGTGTTAGGGTTAGGGTAGGGGATAGGGTTAGGGTACGCGTTAGGGTTAGGGTAGTTATTAAACCTATCCTACTCTCTAGATACCCCTTAGCACGTCAAGGAATATTATTTGGGGGTCCAGCCATGGAGAAGAGTTTAGACACTAGGGGAAGATAAGGAACACACCCATTATCAAGAAATCACATTAGGATTCTCTTTTTAACCTGTTCCTTAAAACACTAGAGCTTAGGAAATCTATTGGAGCCAGAAGCAGTCAAGGGTAGCTTACGGTTAGGGTTAGGGTTAGGTTACGGCTTAGGGTACGGGTTCGGGTACGGGTTCGGGTACGGCGTAGTGTATGGGTTAGGGTTAGGGTTAGGGTTAGGGTTAGGGTTAGGGTTAGGGTACGGCTTAGGGTACGGTTTCGGGTACGGGTTCGGGTACGGCGTAGGGTATGGTTTAGGGTTAGGGTTAGGGTTAGTTTGAGGGTTAGGGCTCGGTTTAGGGTACGGGTTAGGATTAGGGTAGGGGTTAGGGTTAGGGTACGCATTAGTGTTAGGGTAGTTATTAAACCTATCCCACTCTCTAGATACCCCTTAGCACGTCAAGGAATATTATTTGGGTGTCCAGCCATGGAGAAGAGTTCAGACACTAGGAGAAGATAAGGAACACACCCATTATCAAGAAATCACATTGGATTCTCTTTTTAACCTGTTCCTTAAAACACTAGTGCTTAGGAAATCTATTGGAGGCAGAAGCAGTCAAGGGTAGCTTAGGGTTATGGTTAGGTTTAGGGTACGGCTTAGGGTACGGCTTAGGGTACGGGTTCGGTTACGGCGTAGGGTATGGTTTAGGGTTAGGGTTAGTTTGAGTGTTAGGGCTCGGTTTAGGGTACGGGTTAGGATTAGGATACGTGTAAGGGTTAGGGTAGGGGTTAGGGTTAGGGTACGCGTTAGGGTTAGGGTAATTATTTAACCTATCCCACTCTCTAGATACCCCTTAGCACGTCAAGGAATATTATTTGGGGCTCCAGCCATGGAGAAGAGTTTAGACACTAGAGAAGATAAGGAACACACCCATTATCAAGAAATCACATTAGGATTCCCTTTTTAACCTGTTCCTTAAAACACTAGTGCTTAGGAAATCTATTGGAGGCAGAAGCAGTCAAGGGTAGCTTAGGGTTAGGGTTAGGGTTAGGGTTAGGGTTAGGGTACGGCTTAGGGTACGGTTTCGGGTACGGGTTCGGGTACGGCGTAGGGTATGGGTTAGGGTTAGGGTTCCGGTTAGTTTGAGGGTTAGGGCTCGGTTTAGAGTACGGGTTAGGATTAGGGTACGTGTTAGGGTTAGGGTAGCGGCTAGGGTTAGGGTACGCATTAGGGTTAGGGTAGTTATTAAACCTATCCCACTCTAGATACCCCTTAGCACGTCAAGGAATATTATTTGGGGGTCCAGCCATGGAGAAGAGTTTAGACACTAGGAGAAGATAAGGAACACACCCATTATCAAGAAATCACATTAGGATTCTCTTTTTAACCTGTTCCTTAAAGCACTAGTGCTTAGGAAATCTATTGGAGGCAGAAGCAGTCAAGGGTAGCTTAGGTTTAGGGTTAGGGTTAGGGTTAGGGTTAGGGTTAGGATACGGCTTAGGGCACGGGTTCGGGTACGGCTTCGGGTACGGCATAGGGTATGGTTTAGGGTTAGAGTTAGTGTTAGTTTGAGGGTGAGGGCTCGGTTTAGGGTACGGGTTAGGATTAGGGTACGTGTTAGGGTTAGGGTAGGGGTTAGGGTTAGGGTACGCATTAGGGTTAGGGTAGTTATTAAACCTTTCCCACTCTCTAGATATCGCTTAGCACGTCAAAGAATATTATTTGGGGGTCCAGCCATGGAGAAGAGTTTAGACACTAGGAGAAGATAAGGAACACACCCATTATCAAGAAATCACATTAGGATTCTCTTTTTAACCTATTCCTTAAAACACTAGTGCTTAGGAAATCTATTGGAGGCAGAAACAGTCAAGGGTACCTTAGGGTTAGTGTACGGCTTAGGGTACGGGTTCGGGTACGGGTTCGGGTACGGTGTAGGGTATGGGTTAGGGTTAGGGTTAGGGTTAGTTTGAGGGTTAGGGCTCGGTTTAGGGTACGGGTTAGGAATAGGGTACGTGTTAGTGTTAGGGTAGCCGTTAGGGTTAGGGTAGGCGTTAGGGTTAGGGTAGTTATTAAAACTATCCCACTCTCTAGATACCCCTTAGCACGTCAAGGAATATTATTTGGGGGTCCAGCCATGGAGAAGAGTTTAGACACTAGGGGAAGATAAGGAACACACCCATTATCAAGAAATCACATTAGGATTCTCTTTTTAACCTGTTCCTTAAAACACTAGTGCTTAGGAAATCTATTGGAGCCAGAAGCAGTCAAGGGTAGCTTACGGTTAGGGTTAGGGTTAGGTTACGGCTTAGGGTACGGGTTCGGGTACGGGTTCGGGTAAGGCGTAGGGTATGGGTTAGGGTTAGGGTTAGGGTTACTTTGAGGGTTAGGGCTCGGTTTAGGGTACGGGTTAGGATTAGGGTACGTGTTAGGGTTAGGGTAGGGTTTAGGGTTAGGGTACGCGTTAGGGTTAGGGTTGTTATTAACCCTATCCCACTCTCTAGATACCCCTTAGCACGTCAAGGAATATAATTTGGGGGTCCAGCCATGGAGAAGAGTTTAGACACTAGGAGAAGATAAGGAACACAGCCATTATCAAGAAATCACATTAGGATTCTCTTTTTAACCTGTTCCTTAAAACACTAGTGCTTAGGAAATCTATTGGAGGCAGAAGCAGTCAAGGGTAGCTTAGGGTTAGGGGTAGGGTTAGGGTTATGGTTAGGGTACGGCTTAGGGTACGGGTTCAGGTACGGGTTCGGGTACGGCGTAGGGTATGGTTTAGGGTTAGAGTTAGGGTTAGTTTGAGGGTTAGGGCTCGGTTTAGGGTACGGGTTAGGATTAGGGTACGTGTTAGGGTTAGGGTAGGGGTTAGGGTTAGGGTACGCATTAGGGTTAGGGTAGTTATTAAACCTATCCCACTCTCTAGATACCCCTTAGCACGTCAAAGAATATTATTTGGGGGTCCAGCCATGGAGAAGAGTTTAGACTCTAGGAGAATATAAGGAACACACCCATTATCAAGAAATCACATTAGGATTCTCTTTTTAACCTGTTCCTTAAAACACCAGTGCTTAGGAAATCTATTGGAGGCAGAAGCAGTCAAGGGTAGCTTAGGGTTAGGGTTAGGGTTAGGGTTAGGGTTAGGGTACGGCTTAGGGTACGGGTTCGGTTACGGGTTCGGGTACGGCGTAGGGTATGGTTTAGGGTTAGAGTTAGGGTTAGTTTGAGAGTTAGGGCTCGGTTTAGGGTACGGGTTAGGATTAGGGTACGTGTTAGGGTTAGGGTACGCATTAGGGTTAGGGTAGTTATTAAACCTATCCCACTCTCTAGATACCCCTTAGCACGTCAAGGAATATTATTTGGGGGTCCAGCCATGGAGAAGAGTTTAGACACTAGGAGAAGATAAGGAACACACCCATTATCAAGAAATCACATTAGGATTCTCTTTTTAACCTGTTCCTTAAAACACTAGTGCTTAGGAAATCTATTGGAGCCAGAAGCAGTCAAGGGTAGCTTACGGTTAGGGTTAGGGTTAGGTTACGGCTTAGGGTACGGGTTCGGGTACGGGTTCGGGTACGGCGTAGGGTATGGGTTAGGGTTAGGGTTAGGGTTAGGGTTAGGGTTAGGGTACGGCTTAGGGTACGGGTTCGGGTACGGGTTCGGTTACGGCGCAGGGTATGGGTTAGGGTTAGGGTTAGGGTTAGTTTGAGGGTTAGGGCTCGGTTTAGGGTACGGGTTAGGATTAGGGTACGTGCTAGGGTTAGGGTAGGGGTTAGGGTTAGGGTACGCGTTAGGGTTAGGGTAGTTATTGAACCTATCCCACTCTCTAGATACCCCTTAGCACGTAAAGGAATATTATTTGGGGGTCCAGCCATGGAGAAGAGTTCAGACACTAGGAGAAGATAAGGAACACTCATTATCAAGAAATCACATTAGGATTCTCTTTTTAACCTGTTCCTTAAAACACTAGTGCTTAGGAAATCTATTGGAGGCAGAAGCAGTCAAGGGTAGCTTAGGGTTAGGGTTAGGGTTAGGTTTAGGGTTAGGGTACGGCTTAGGGTACGGGTTCAGGTACGGTGTAGGGTATGGGTTAGTGTTAGGGTTAGGGTTAGTTTGAGAGTTAGGGCTCGGTTTAGGGTACGGGTTAGGATTAGGGTACGTGTTAGTGTTAGGGTAGCCGTTAGGGTTAGGGTACGCGTTAGGGTTAGGGTAGTTATTAAAACTATCCCACTCTCTAGATACCCCTTAGCACGTCAAGGAATATTATTTGGGGGTCCAGCCATGGAGAAGAGTTTGACACTAGGGGAAGATAAGGAACACACCCATTATCAAGAAATCACATTAGGATTCTCTTTTTAACCTGTTCCTTAAAACACTAGTGCTTAGGAAATCTATTGGAGCCAGAAGCAGTCAAGGGTAGCTTACGGTTAGGGTTAGGGTTAGGTTACGGATTAGGGTACGGGTTCGGGTATGGGTTTGCGTACGGCGTAGTGTATGGGTTAGGGTTAGGGTTAGGGTTAGTTTGAGGGTTAGGGCTCGGTTTAGGGTACGGGTTAGGATTAGGGTACGTGTTAGTGTTAGGGTAGGGGTTAGGGTTAGGGTACGCGTTAGGGTTAGGGTAGTTATTAAACCTATCCCACTCTCTAGATACCCCTTAGCACGTCAAGGAATATTATTTTGGGGTCCAGCCATGGAGAAGAGTTTAGACACTAGGAGAAGATAAGGAACACACCCATTATAAAGAAATCACATTAGGATTCTCTTTTTAACCTGTTCCTTAAAACACTAGAGCTTAGGAAATCTATTGAAGCCAGAAGCAGTCAAGGGTAGCTTACGGTTAGGGTTAGGGTTAGGTTTCGGCTTAGGGTACGGGTTCGGGTACGGGTTCGGGTACGGCGTAGGGTATGGGTTAGGGTTAGGGTTAGGGTTAGTTTGAGGGTTAGGGCTCGGTTTAGGGTACGGGTTAGGATTAGGGTACGTGTTAGTGTTAGGGTAGCCGTTAGGGTTAGGGTACGCATTAGGGTTAGGGTAGTTATTAAAACTATCCCACTCTCTAGATACCCCTTAGCACGTCAAGGAATATTATTTGGGGGTCCATCCATGGAGAAGAGTTTAGACACTAGGGGAAGATAAGGAACGAACCCATTATCAAGAAATCACATTAGGATTCTCTTTTTAACCTGTTCCTTAAAACACTAGAGCTTAGGAAATCTATTGGAGCCAGAAGCAGTCAAGGGTAGCTTACGGTTAGGGTTAGGGTTAGGTTTCGGCTTAGGGTACGGGTTCGGGTACGGGTTCGGGTACGGCGTAGGGTATGGGTTAGGGTTAGCGTTAGGGTTAGGGTACGGCTTAGGGTAAGGGTTCGGGTACGGGTTCGGTTACGGCGTAGGGTATGGGTTAGGGTTAGGGTTAGGGTTAGTTTGAGGGTTAGGGCTCGGTTTAGGGTACGGGTTAGGATTAGGGTACGTGCTAGGGTTAGGGTAGGGGTTAGGGTTAGGGTACGCGTTAGGGTTAGGGTAGTTATTGAACCTATCCCACTCTCTAGATACCCCTTAGCACGTAAAGGAATATTATTTGGGGGTCCAGCCATGGAGAAGAGTTCAGACACTAGGAGAAGATAAGGAACACACCCATTATCAAGAAATCACATTAGGATTCTCTTTTTAACCTGTTCCTTAAAACACTAGTGCTTAGGAAATCTATTGGAGGCAGAAGCAGTCAAGGGTAGCTTAGGGTTAGGGTTAGGGTTAGGGTTAGGGTTAGGGTACGGCTTAGGGTACGGGTTCGGTTACGGGTTCGGGTACGGCGTAGGGTATGGGTTAGGGTTAGGGTTAGGGTTAGTTTGAGGGTTAGGGCTCAGTTTAGGGTACGGGTTAGGATTAGGGTACGTGTTAGCGTTAGGGTAGGGGTTAGGGTTAGGATACGCGTTAGGGTTAGGGTAGTTATTTAACCTATCCCACTCTCTAGATACCCCTTAGCACGTAAAGGAATATTATTTGGGGGTCCAGCCATGGAGAATAGTTCAGACACTAGGAGAAGATAAGGAACACACCCATTATCAAGAAATCACATTAGGATTCTCTTTTTAACCTGTTCCTTAAAACACTAGTGCTTAGGAAATCTATTGGAGGCAGAAGCAGTCAAGGGTAGCTTAGGGTTAGGGTTAGGGTTAGGGTTAGGTTTAGGGTACGGCTTAGGGTACGGGTTTGGGTACGGCGTAGGGTATGGGTTAGGCTTAGGGTTAGGGTTAGTTTGAGGGTTAGTGCTCGGTTTAGGGTACGGGTTAGGATTAGTGTACGTGTTAGGGTTAGGGTTAGAGTACGCGTTAGGGTTAGGGTAGTTATTGAACCTATCCCACTCTCTAGATACCCCTTAGCACGTAAAGGAATATTATTTGGGGGTCTAGCCATGGAGAAGAGTTCAGACACTAGGAGAAGATAAGGAACACACCCATTATCAAGAAATCACATTAGGATTCTCTTTTTAACCTGTTCCTTAAAACACTAGTGCTTAGGAAATCTATTGGAGGCAGAAGCAGTCAAGGGTAGCTTAGGGTTAGGGTTAGGGTTAGGGTTAGGGTTAGGGTTAGGGTACGGCTTAGGGTACGGTTTCGGTTACGGGTTCGGGTACGGTGTAGGGTATGGGTTAGGGTTAGGGTTAGGGTTAGTTTGAGGGTTAGGGCTCGGTTTAGGGTACGGGTTAGGATTAGGGTACGTGTTAGGGTTAGGGTAGGGGTTAGGGTTAGGGTACGCGTTGGGGTTAGGGTAGTTATTTAACCTATCCCACTCTCTAGATACCCCTTAGCACGTCAAGGAATATTATTTGGTGGTCCAGCCATGGAGAAGAGTTTAGACACTAGGAGAAAATAAGGAACACAGCCATTATCAAGAAATCACCTTAGGATTCTCTTTTTAACCTGTTCCTTAAAACACTAGTGCTTAGGAAATCTATTGGAGGCAGAAGCAGTCAAGGGTAGCTTAGGGTTAGGGTTAGGGTTAGGGTACGGCTTAGGGTACGGGTTCGGGTACGGGTTCGGTTACGGCGTAGGGTATGGGTTAGGGTTAGGGTTAGGGTTAGTTTGAGGGTTAGGGCTCGGTTTAGGGTACGGGTTAGGATTAGGGTACATGCTAGGGTTAGGGTAGGGGTTAGGGTTAGGGTACGCATTAGGGTTAGGGTAGTTATTGAACCTATCCCACTCTCTAGATACCCCTTAGCACGTAAAGGAATATTATTTGGGGGTCCAGCCATGGAGAAGAGTTCAGACACTAGGAGAAGATAAGGAACACACGCATTATCAAGAAATCACATTAGGATTCTCTTTTTAACCTGTTCCTTAATACACTAGTGCTTAGGAAATCTATTGGAGGCAGAAGCAGTCAAGGGTAGCTTAGGGTTAGGGTTAGGGTTAGGGTTAGAGTTAGGGTACGGCTTAGGGTACGGTTTCGGGTACGGGTTCGGGTACGGCGTAGGGTATGGGTTAGGGTTAGGGTTAGGGTTAGTTTGAGGGTTAGGGCTCGGTTTAGGGTACGGGTTAGGATTAGGGTACGTGTTAGGGTTAGGGTAGGGGTTAGGGTTAGGGTACACATTAGGGTTAGGGTAGTTATTAAACCTATCCCACTCTCTAGATACCCATTAGCACGTCAAGGAATATTATTTGGGGGTACAGCCATGGAGAAGAGTTTAGACACTAGGAGAAGATAAGGAACACACCCATTATCAAGAAATCACATTAGGATTCTCTTTTTAACCTGTTCCTTAAAACACTAGTGCTTAGGAAATCTATTGAAGGCAGAAGCAGTGAAGGGTAGCTTAGGGTTAGGGTTAGGGTTAGGGTTAGAGTTAGGGTACGGCTTAGGGTACGGGTTCGGGTACGGTGTAGGGTATGGGTTCGGGTTAGGGTTAGTTTGAGGGTTAGGGCTCGGTTTAGGGTACGGGTTAGGATTAGGGTACGTGTTAGTGTTAGTGTAGCCGTTAGGGTTAGGGTACGCGTTAGGGTTAGGGTAGGTATTAAAACTATCCCACTCTCTAGATACCCCTTAGCACGTCAAGGAATATTATTTGGGGGTCCAGCCATGGAGAAGAGTTTAGACACTAGGGGAAGATAAGGAACACACCCATTATCAAGAAATCACATTAGGATTCTCTTTTTAACCTGTTCCTTAAAACACTAGTGCTTAAGAAATCTATTGGAGGCAGAAGCAGTCAAGGGTACCTTAGGGTTAGGGTTAGGGTTAGGGTATGGCTTAGGGTACGGGTTCGGGTACGGGTTCGGGTACGGCGTAGGGTATGGGTTAGGGTTAGGGTTAGGGTTAGTTTGAGGGTTAGGGCTCGGTTTAGGGTACGGGTTAGTATTAGGGTACGTGCTAGGGTTAGGGTAGGGGTTAGGGTTAGGGTACGCGTTAGGGTTAGGGTAGTTATTGAACCTATCCCACTCTCTAGATACCCCTTAGCACGTAAAGGAATATTATTTGGGGGTCCAGCCATGGAGAAGAGTTCAGACACTAGGAGAAGATAAGGAACACAGCCATTATCAAGAAATCACATTAGGATTCTCTTTTTAACCTGTTCCTTAAAACACTAGTGCTTAGGAAATCTATTGGAGGCAGAAGCAGTCAAGGGTAGCTTAGGGTTAGGGTTAGGGTTAGGGTACGGCTTAGGGTACGGGTTCGGGTACGGGTTCGGGTACGGCGTAGGGTACGGGTTAGGGTTAGGGTTAGGGTTAGTTTGAGGGTTAGGGCTCGGTTTAGGGTACGGGTTAGGATTAGGTTACGTGCTAGGGTTAGGGTAGGGGTTAGGGTTAGAGTACGCGTTAGGGTTAGGGTAGTTATTGAATCTATCCCACTCTCTAGATACCCCTTAGCACGTAAAGGAATATTATTTGGGGGTCCAGCCATGGAGAAGAGTTTAGACACTAGGAGAAGATAAGGAACACAGCCATTATCAAGAAATCACATAAGGATTCTCTTTTTAACCTGTTCCTTAAAACACTAGTGCTTAGGAAATCTATTGGAGGCAGAAGCAGTCAAGGGTAGCTTAGGGTTAGGGTTAGGGTTAGGGTTAGGGTTAGGGTACGGCTTAGCGTACGGGTTCGGGTACGGGTTCGGGTACGGCGTAGGGTATGGTTTAGGGTTAGAGATAGGGTTAGTTTGAGGGTTAGGGCTCGGTTTAGGGTACGGGTTAGGATTAGGGTACGTGTTAGGGTTAGGGTAGGGGTTAGGGTTAGGGTACGCATTAGGGTTAGGGTAGTTATTAAACCTATCCCACTCTCTAGATACCCCTTAGCACGTCAAAGAATATTATTTGGGGGTCCAGCCATGGAGAAGAGTTTAGACACTAGGAGAAGATAAGGAACACACCCATTATCAAGAAATCACATTAGGATTCTCTTTTTAACCTGTTCCTTAAAACACTAGTGCTTAGGAAATCTATTGGAGGCAGAAGCAGTCAAGGGTAGCTTAGGGTTAGGGTTAGGTTTAGGGTACGGCTTAGGGTACGGGTTCGGGTACGGGTTCGGGTACGGCGTAGGGTATGGGTTAGGGTTAGGGTTAGGGTTAGTTTGAGGGTTAGGGCTCGGTTTAGGGTACGGGTTAGGATTAGGGTACGTGCTAGGGTTAGGGTAGGGGTTAGGGTTAGGGTACGCGTTAGGGTTAGGGTAGTTATTGAACCTATCCCACTCTCTAGATACCCCTTAGCACGTAAAGGAATATTATTTGGGGGTCCAGCCATGGAGAAGAGTTCAGACACTAGGAGAAGATAAGGAACACAGCCATTATCAAGAAATCACATTAGGATTCTCTTTTTAACCTGTTCCTTAAAACACTAGTGCTTAGGAAATCTATTGGAGGCAGAAGCAGTCAAGGGTAGCTTAGGGTTAGGGTTAGGGTTAGGGTACGGCTTAGGGTACGGGTTCGGGTACGGGTTCGGGTACGGCGTAGGGTACGGGTTAGGGTTAGGGTTAGGGTTAGTTTGAGGGTTAGGGCTCGGTTTAGGGTACGGGTTAGGATTAGGTTACGTGCTAGGGTTAGGGTAGGGGTTAGGGTTAGAGTACGCGTTAGGGTTAGGGTAGTTATTGAATCTATCCCACTCTCTAGATACCCCTTAGCACGTAAAGGAATATTATTTGGGGGTCTAGCCATGGAGAAAAGTTCAGACACTAGGAGAAGATAAGGAACACACCCATTATCAAGAACTCACATTAGGATTCTCTTTTTAACCTGTTCCTTAAAACACTAGTGCTTAGGAAATCTATTGGAGGCAGAAGCAGTCAAGGGTAACTTAGGGTTAGGGTTAGGGTTAGGGTTAGGGTTAGGGTTAGGGTACGGCTTAGGGTACGGTTTCGGTTACGGGTTCGGGTACGGTGTAGGGTATGGGTTAGGGTTAGGGTTAGGGTTAGTTTGAGGGTTAGGGCTCGGTTTAGGGTACGGGTTAGGAATAGGGTACGTGTTAGGGTTAGGGTAGGGGTTAGGGTTAGGGTACGCGTTGGGGTTAGGGTAGTTATTTAACCTATCCCACTCTCTAGATACCCCTTAGCACGTCAAGGAATATTATTTGGGGGTCCAGCCATGGAGAAGAGTTTAGACAGTAGGAGAAGATAAGGAACACAGCCATTATCAAGAAATCACATTAGGATTCTCTTTTTAACCTGTTCCTTAAAACACTAGTGCTTAGGAAATCTATTGGAGGCAGAAGCAGTCAAGGGTAGCTTAGGGTTAGGGTTAGGGTTAGGGTTAGGGTACGGCTTAGGGTACGGGTTCGGTTACGGGTTCGGGTACGGCGTAGGGTATGGATTAGTGTTAGGGTTAGGGTTAGTTTGAGGGTTAGGGCTCGGTTTAGGGTACGGGTTAGGATTAGGGTACGTGCTAGGGTTAGGGTAGGGGTTAGGGTTAGGGTATGCGTTAGGGTGAGGGTAGTTATTAAACCTATCCCACTCTCTAGATACCCCTTAGCACGTCAAGGAATATTATTTGGGGGTCCAGCCATGGAGAAGAGTTTAGACACTAGGAGAAGATAAGGAACACAGCCATTATCAAGAAATCACATAAGGATTCTCTTTTTAACCTGTTCCTTAAAACACTAGTGCTTAGGAAATCTATTGGAGGCAGAAGCAGTCAAGGGTAGCTTAGGGTTAGGGTTAGGGTTAGGGTTAGGGTTAGGGTACGGCTTAGGGTACGGGTTCGGGTACGGGTTCGGGTACGGCGTAGGGTATGGTTTAGGGTTAGAGATAGGGTTAGTTTGAGGGTTAGGGCTCGGTTTAGGGTACGGGTTAGGATTAGGGTACGTGTTAGGGTTAGGGTAGGGGTTAGGGTTAGGGTACGCATTAGGGTTAGGGTAGTTATTAAACCTATCCCACTCTCTAGATACCCCTTAGCACGTCAAAGAATATTATTTGGGGGTCCAGCCATGGAGAAGAGTTTAGACACTAGGAGAAGATAAGGAACACACCCATTATCAAGAAATCACATTAGGATTCTCTTTTTAACCTGTTCCTTAAAACACTAGTGCTTAGGAAATCTATTGGAGGCAGAAGCAGTCAAGGGTAGCTTAGGATTAGGGTTAGGGTTAGGGTTAGGGTTAGGGTACGGCTTAGGGTACGGTTTCGGTTACGGGTTCGGGTACGGTGTAGGGTATGGGTTAGGGTTAGGGTTAGGGTTAGTTTGAGGGTTAGGGCTCGGTTTAGGGTACGGGTTAGGAATAGGGTACGTGTTAGGGTTAGGGTAGGGGTTAGGGTTAGGGTACGCGTTGGGGTTAGGGTAGTTATTTAACCTATCCCACTCTCTAGATACCCCTTAGCACGTCAAGGAATATTATTTGGGGGTCCAGCCATGGAGAAGAGTTTAGACAGTAGGAGAAGATAAGGAACACAGCCATTATCAAGAAATCACATTAGGATTCTCTTTTTAACCTGTTCCTTAAAACACTAGTGCTTAGGAAATCTATTGGAGGCAGAAGCAGTCAAGGGTAGCTTAGGGTTAGGTTTAGGGTTAGGGTTAGGGTACGGCTTAGGGTACGGTTTCGGTTACGGGTTCGGGTACGGCGTAGGGTATGGATTAGTGTTAGGGTTAGGGTTAGTTTGAGGGTTAGGGCTCGGTTTAGGGTACGGGTTAGGATTAGGGTACGTGCTAGGGTTAGGGTAGGGGTTAGGGTTAGGGTATGCGTTAGGGTGAGGGTAGTTATTAAACCTATCCCACTCTCTAGATACCCCTTAGCACGTCAAGGAATATTATTTGGGGGTCCAGCCATGGAGAAGAGTTTAGACACTAGGAGAAGATAAGGAACACAGCCATTATCAAGAAATCACATTAGGATTCTCTTTTTAACCTGTTCCTTAAAACACTAGTGCTTAGGAAATCTATTGGAGGCAGAAGCAGTCAAGGGTAGCTTAGGGTTAGGGTTAGGGTTAGGGTTAGGGTTAGGGTACGGCTTAGGGTACGGGTTCGGGTACGGGTTCGGTTACGGCGTAGGGTATGGTTTAGGGTTAGAGATAGGGTTAGTTTGAGGGTTAGGGCTCGGTTTAGGGTACGGGTTAGGATTAGGGTACGTGTTAGGGTTAGGGTAGGGGTTAGGGTTAGGGTACGCATTAGGGTTAGGGTAGTTATTAAACCTATCCCACTCTCTAGATACCCCTTAGCACGTCAAAGAATATTATTTGGGGGTCCAGCCATGGAGAAGTGTTTAGACACTAGGAGAAGATAAGGAACACACCCATTATCAAGAAATCACATTAGGATTCTCTTTTTAACCTGTTCCTTAAAACACTAGTGCTTAGGAAATCTATTGGAGGCAGAAGCAGTCAAGGGAAGCTTAGGGTTAGGGTTAGGTTTAGGGTACAGCTTAGGGTACGGCATAGGGTACGGGTTCGGTTACGGCGTAGGGTATGGTTTAGGGTTAGGGTTAGGGTTAGTTTGAGGGTTAGGGCTCGGTTTAGGGTACGGGTTAGGATTAGGATACGTGTTAGGGATAGGGTAGGGGTTAGGGTTAGGGTACGCATTAGGGTTAGGGTAGTTATTAAACCTATCCCGCTCTCTAGATACCCCTTAGCACGTCAAGGAATATTATTTGGGGGTCCAGCCATGGAGAAGAGTTTAGACACTAGGAGAAGATAAGGAACACACCCATTATCAAGAAATCACATTAGGATTCTCTTTTTAACCTGTTCCTTAAAACACTAGTGCTTAGGAAATCTATTGGAGGCAGAAGCAGTCAAGGGTAGCTTAGGGTTAGGGTTAGGTTTAGGGTACGGCTTAGGGTACGGGTTCGGGTACGGGTTCGGGTACGGCGTAGGGTATGGGTTAGGGTTAGGGTTAGGGTTAGTTTGAGGGTTAGGGCTCCGTTTAGGGTACGGGTTAGGATTAGGATACGTGTTAGGGTTAGGGTAGGTGTTAGGGTTAGGGTACGCGTTAGGTTTAGGGTAGTTATTTAACCTATTCCACTTTCTAGATACCCCTTAGCACGTCAAGGAATATTATTTGGGGGTCCAGCCATGGAGAAGAGTTTAGACACTAGGAGAAGATAAGGAACACACCCATTATCAAGAAATCACATTAGGATTCCCTTTTTAACCTGTTCCTTAAAACACTAGTGCTTAGGAAATCTATTGGAGGCAGAAGAAGTCAAGGGTAGCTTAGGGTTAGGGTTAGGGTTAGGGTTAGGGTTAGGGTACGGCTTAGGGTACGGGTTCGGGTACGGGTTCGGGTACGGCGTAGGGTATGGTTTAGGGTTAGAGTTAGGGTTAGTTTGAGGGTTAGGGCTCGGTTTAGGGTACGGGTTAGGATTAGGGTACGTGTTAGGGTTAGGGTAGGGGTTAGGGTTAGGGTACGCATTAGGGTTAGGGTAGTTATTAAACCTATCCAACTCTCTAGATAACCCTTAGCACGTCAAGGAATATTATTTGGGGGTCCAGCCATGGAGAAGAGTTTAGACACTAGGAGAAGATAAGGAACACAGCCATTATCAAGAAATCACATTAGGATTCTCTTTTTAACCTGTTCCTTAAAACACTAGTGCTTAGGAAATCTATTAGAGGCAGAAGCAGTCAAGGGTAGCTTAGGGTTAGGATTAGGGTTAGGGTTAGGGTTAGGGTACGGCTTACGGTACGGGTTCGGGTACGGTTTTGGGTACGGCGTAGGGTATGGGTTAGGGTTAGGGTTAGGGTTAGTTTGAGGGTTAGGGCTCGGTTTAGGGTACGGGTTAGGATTAGGGTACGTGCTAGGGTTAGGGTAGGGGTTAGGTTTAGGGTACGCGTTAGGGTTAGGGTAGTTATTGAACCTATCCCACTCTCTAGATACCCCTTAGCACGTAAAGGAATATTATTTGGGGGTCCAGCCATGGAGAAGAGTTCAGACACTAGGAGAAGATAAGGAACACACCCATTATCAAGAAATCACATTAGGATTCTCTTTTTAACCTGTTCCTTAAAACACTAGTGCTTAGGAAATCTATTGGAGGCAGAAGCAGTCAAGGGTAGCTTAGGGTTAGGGTTAGGGTTAGGGTTAGGGTTAGGGTACGGCTTAGGGTACGGTTTCGGGTACGGGTTCGGGTACGGCGTAGGGTATGGGTTAGGGTTAGGGTTCCGGTTAGTTTGAGGGTTAGGGCTCGGTTTAGAGTACGGGTTAGGATTAGGGTACGTGTTAGGGTTAGGGTAGGGGTTAGGGTTAGGGTACGCATTAGGGTTAGGGTAGTTATTAAACCTATCCCACTCTAGATACCCCTTAGCACGTCAAGGAATATTATTTGGGGGTCCAGCCATGGAGAAGAGTTTAGACACTAGGAGAAGATAAGGAACACACCCATTATCAAGAAATCACATTAGGATTCCCTTTTTAACCTGTTCCTCAAAACACTAGTGCTTAGGAAATCTATTGGAGGCAGAAGCAGTCAAGGGTAGCTTAGGGTTAGGGTTAGGGTTAGGGTTAGGGTTAGGGTTAGGGTACGGCTTAGGGTACGGTTTCGGGTACGGGTTCGGGTATGGCGTAGGGTATGGGTTAGGGTTAGGGTGAGGGTTAGTTTGAGGGTTAGGGCTCGGTTTAGGGTACGGTTTAGGATTAGGGTACGTGTTAGGATTAGGGTAGGGGTTAGGGTTAGGGTACGCATTAGTGTTAGGGTAGTTATTAAACCTATCCCACTCTCTAGATACCCCTTAGCACGTCAAGGAATATTATTTGGGTGTCCAGCCATGGAGAAGAGTTCAGACACTAGGAGTAGATAAGGAACACACCCATTATCAAGAAATCACATTGGATTCTCTTTTTAACCTGTTCCTTAAACCACTGGTGCTTAGGAAATCTATTGCAGGCAGAAGCAGTCAAGGGTAGCTTAGGGTTAGAGTTAGGGTTAGGGTTAGGGTTAGGGTTAGGGTACGGCTTAGGGTACGGGTTTGGGTACGGCGTAGGGTAGGGGTTAGGGTTAGGGTACGCATTAGGGTTAGGGTAGTTATTAAACCTATCCCACTCTCTAGATACCCCTTAGCACGTCAAGGAATATTATTTGGGGGTCCAGCCATGGAGAAGTGTTTAGACACTAGGAGAAGATAAGGAACACACCCATTATCAAGAAATCACATTAGGATTCTCTTTTTAACCTGTTCCTTAAAACACTAGTGCTTAGGAAATCTATTGGAGCCAGAAGCAGTCAAGGGTAGCTTACGGTTAGGGTTAGGGTTAGGTTACGGCTTAGGGTACGGGTTCGGGTACGGGTTCGGGTACGGCGTAGGGTATGGGTTAGGGTTAGGGTTAGGGTTAGGGTTAGGGTTAGGGTACGGCTTAGGGTACGGGTTCGGGTACGGGTTCGGTTACGGCGTAGGGTATGGGTTAGGGTTAGGGTTAGGGTTAGTTTGAGGGTTAGGGCTCGGTTTAGGGTACGGGTTAGGATTAGGGTATGTGCTAGGGTTAGGGTAGGGGTTAGGGTTAGGGTACGCGTTAGGGTTAGGGTAGTTATTGAACCTATCCCACTCTCTAGATACCCCTTAGCACGTAAAGGAATATTATTTGGGGGTCCAGCCATGGAGAAGAGTTCAGACACTAGGAGAAGATAAGGAACACTCATTATCAAGAAATCACATTAGGATTCTCTTTTTAACCTGTTCCTTAAAACACTAGTGCTTAGGAAATCTATTGGAGGCAGAAGCAGTCAAGGGTAGCTTAGGGTTAGGGTTAGGTTTAGGGTACGGCTTAGGGTACGGCTTAGGGTACGGGTTCAGTTACGGCGTAGGGTATGGTTTAGGGTTAGGGTTAGGGTTAGTTTGAGGGTTAGGGCTCGGTTTAGGGTACGGGTTAGGATTAGGATACGTGTAAGGGTTAGGGTAGGGGTTAGGGTTAGGGTACGCGTTAGGGTTAGGGTAATTATTTAACCTATCCCACTCTCTAGATACCCCTTAGCACGTCAAGGAATATTATTTGGGGGTCCAGCCATGGAGAAGAGTTTAGACACTAGGAGAAGATAAGGAACACACCCATTATCAAGAAATCACATTAGGATTCCCTTTTTAACCTGTTCCTTAAAACACTCTTGCTTAGGAAATCTATTGGAGGCAGAAGCAGTCAAGGGAAGCTTAGGGTTAGGGTTAGGGTTAGGGTTAGGGTTAGGGTACGGCTTAGGGTACGGTTTCGGTTACGGGTTCGGGTACGGCGTAGGGTATGGGTTAGGGTTAGGGTTAGGGTTAGTTTGAGGGTTAGGGCTCGGTTTAGAGTACGGGTTACGATTAGGGTACGAGTTAGGGTTAGGGTAGGGGTTAGAGTTAGGGTACGCATTAGGGTTAGGGTAGTTATTAAACCTATCCAACTCTCTAGATACCCCTTAGCACGTCAAGGAATATTATTTGGGGGTCCAGCCATGGAGAAGAGTTTAGACACTAGGAGAAGATAAGGAACACACCCATTATCAATAAATCACATTAGGATTCTCTTTTTAACCTGTTCCTAAAAACACTAGTGCTTAGGAAATCTATTGGAGGCAGAAGCAGTCAAGGGTAGCTTAGGGTTAGGGTTAGGGTTAGGGTTAGAGTTAGGGTACGGCTTAGGGTACGGGTTCGGGTACGGTGTAGGGTATGGGTTAGGGTTAGGGTTAGGTTTAGGGTTAGGGTTAGGGTACGGCTTAGGGTACGGGTTCGCGTACGGGTTCGGTTACGGCCTAGGGTATGGGTTAGGGTTAGGGTTAGGGTTAGTTTGAGGGTTAGGGCTCGGTTTAGGGTACGGGTTAGGATTAGGGTACGTGCTAGGGTTAGGGTAGGGGTTAGGGTTAGGGTACGCGTTAGGGTTAGGGTAGTTATTGAACCTATCCCACTCTCTAGATACCCCTTAGCACGTAAAGGAATATTATTTGGGGGTCCAGCCATGGAGAAGAGTTCAGACACTAGGAGAAGATAAGGAACACACTCATTATCAAGAAATCACATTAGGATTCTCTTTTTAACCTGTTCCTTAAAACACTAGTGCTTAGGAAATCTATTGGAGGCAGAAGCAGTCAAGGGTAGCTTAGGGTTAGGGTTAGGGTTAGGGTTAGGGTACGGCTTAGGGTACGGCTTAGGGTACGGGTTCGGTTACGGCGTAGGGTATGGTTTAGGGTTAGGGTTAGGGTTAGTTTGAGGGTTTGGGCTCGGTTTAGGGTACGGGTTAGGATTAGGGTACGTGTTAGGGTTAGGGTAGGGGTTAGGGTTAGGGTATGCATTAGGGTTAGGGTAGTTATTAAACCTATCCCACTCTCTAGACACCCCTTAGCACGTCAAAGAATATTATTTGGGGGTCCAGCTATGGAGAAGAGTTTAGACTCTAGGAGAATATAAGGAACACACCCATTATCAAGAAATCACATTAGGATTCTCTTTTTAACCTGTTCCTTAAAACACTAGTGCTTAGGAAATCTATTGGAGGCAGAAGCAGTCAAGGGTACCTTAGGGTTAGGGTTAGGGTTAGGGAACGGCTTAGGGTACGGGTTCGGTTACGGGTTCGGGTACGGCGTAGGGTATGGTTTAGGGTTAGGGTTATGGTTAGTTTGTGGGTTAGGGCTCGGTTTAGGGTAGGGGTTAGGATTAGGGTACGTGTTAGGGTTAGGGTAGGGGATAGGGTTAGGGTACGCGTTAGGGTTAGGGAAGTTATTAAACCTATCCTACTCTCTAGATACCCCTTAGCACGTCAAGGAATATTATTTGGGGGTCCAGCCATGGAGAAGAGTTTAGACACTAGGGGAAGATAAGGAACACACCCATTATCAAGAAATCACATTAGGATTCTCTTTTTAACCTGTTCCTTAAAACACTAGAGCTTAGGAAATCTATTGGAGCCAGAAGCAGTCAAGGGTAGCTTACGGTTAGGGTTAGGGTTAGGTTACGGCTTAGGTTACGGGTTCGAGTACGGGTTCGGGTACGGCGTAGTGTATGGGTTAGGGTTAGGGTTAGGGTTAGCGTTAGGGTTAGGGTTAGGGTACGGCTTAGGGTACGGTTTCGGGTACGGGTTCGGGTACGGCGTAGGGTATGGTTTAGGGTTAGGGTTAGGGTTAGTTTGAGGGTTAGGGCTCGGTTTAGGGTACGGGTTAGGATTAGGGTAGGGGTTAGGGTTAGGGTACGCATTAGTGTTAGGGTAGTTATTAAACCTATCCCACTCTCTAGATACCCCTTAGCACGTCAAGGAATATTATTTGGGTGTCCAGCCATGGAGAAGAGTTCAGACACTAGGAGAAGATAAGGAACACACCCATTATCAAGAAATCACATTGGATTCTCTTTTTAACCTGTTCCTTAAAACACTAGTGCTTAGGAAATCTATTGGAGGCAGAAGCAGTCAAGGGTAGCTTAGGGTTATGGTTAGGTTTAGGGTACGGCTTAGGGTACGGCTTAGGGTACGGGTTCGGTTACGGCGTAGGGTATGGTTTAGGGTTAGGGTTAGTTTGAGTGTTAGGGCTCGGTTTAGGGTACGGGTTAGGATTAGGATACGTGTAAGGGTTAGGGTAGGGGTTAGGGTTAGGGTACGCGTTAGGGTTAGGGTAATTATTTAACCTATCCCACTCTCTAGATACCCCTTAGCACGTCAAGGAATATTATTTGGGGCTCCAGCCATGGAGAAGAGTTTAGACACTAGGAGAAGATAAGGAACACACCCATTATCAAGAAATCACATTAGGATTCCCTTTTTAACCTGTTCCTTAAAACACTAGTGCTTAGGAAATCTATTGGAGGCAGAAGCAGTCAAGGGTAGCTTAGGGTTAGGGTTAGGGTTAGGGTTAGGGTTAGGGTACGGCTTAGGGTACGGTTTCGGGTACGGGTTCGGGTACGGCGTAGGGTATGGGTTAGGGTTAGGGTTCCGGTTAGTTTGAGGGTTAGGGCTCGGTTTAGAGTACGGGTTAGGATTAGGGTACGTGTTAGGGTTAGGGTAGCGGCTAGGGTTAGGGTACGCATTAGGGTTAGGGTAGTTATTAAACCTATCCCACTCTAGATACCCCTTAGCACGTCAAGGAATATTATTTGGGGGTCCAGCCATGGAGAAGAGTTCAGACACTAGGAGAAGATAAGGAACACACCCATTATCAAGAAATCACATTGGATTCTCTTTTTAACCTGTTCGTTAAAACACTGGTGCTTAGGAAATCTATTGGAGGAAGAAGCAGTCAAGGGTAGCTTAGGGTTAGAGTTAGGGTTAGGGTTAGGGTTAGGGTTAGGGTACGGCTTAGGGTACGGGTTTGGGTACGGCGTAGGGTAGGGGTTAGGGTTAGCGTACGCATTAGGGTTAGGGTAGTTATTAAACCTATCCCACTCTCTAGATACCCCTTAGCACGTCAAGGAATATTATTTGGGGGTCCAGCCATGGAGAAGTGTTTAGACACTAGGAGAAGATAAGGAACACACCCATTATCAAGAAATCACATTAGGATTCTCTTTTTAACCTGTTCCTTAAAACACTAGTGCTTAGGAAATCTATTGGAGCCAGAAGCAGTCAAGGGTAGCTTACGGTTAGGGTTAGGGTTAGGTTACGGCTTAGGGTACGGGTTCGGGTACGGGTTCGGGTACGGCGTAGGGTATGGGTTAGGGTTAGGGTTAGGGTTAGGGTTAGGGTTAGGGTACGGCTTAGGATATGGGTTCGGGTACGGGTTCGGTTACGGCGTAGGGTATGGGTTAGGGTTAGGGTTAGGGTTAGTTTGAGGGTTAGGGCTCGGTTTAGGGTACGGGTTAGGATTAGGGTACGTGCTAGGGTTAGGGTAGGGGTTAGGGTTAGGGTACGCGTTAGGGTTAGGGTAGTTATTGAACCTATCCCACTCTCTAGATACCCCTTAGCACGTAAAGGAATATTATTTGGGGGTCCAGCCATGGAGAAGAGTTCAGACACTAGGAGAAGATAAGGAACACTCATTATCAAGAAATCACATTAGGATTCTCTTTTTAACCTGTTCCTTAAAACACTAGTGCTTAGGAAATCTATTGGAGGCAGAAGCAGTCAAGGGTAGCTTAGGGTTAGGGTTAGGGTTAGGGTTAGGGTTAGGGTACGGCTTAGGGTACGGGTTCGGGTACGGGTTCGGGTACGGCGTAGGGTATGGTTTAGGGTTAGAGTTAGGGTTAGTTTGAGGGTTAGGGCTCGGTTTAGGGTACGGGTTAGGATTAGGGTACGTGTTAGGGTTATGGTATGCATTAGGGTTAGGGTAGTTATTAAACCTATCCCACTCTCTAGATACCCCTTAGCACGTCAAGGAATATTATTTGGGGGTCCAGCCATGGAGAAGAGTTTAGACACTAGGGGAAGATAAGGAACACACCCATTATCAAGAAATCACATTAGGATTCTCTTTTTAACCTGTTCCTTAAAACACTAGTGCTTAGGAAATCTATTGGAGCCAGAAGCAGTCAAGGGTAGCTTACGGTTAGGGTTAGGGTTAGGTTACGGCTTAGGGTACGGTTCGGGTACGGGTTTGCGTACGGCGTAGGGTATGGGTTAGGGTTAGGGTTAGGGTTAGTTTGAGGGTTAGGGCTCGGTTTAGGGTACGGGTTAGGATTAGGGTACGTGTTAGGGTTAGGGTAGGGGTTAGTGTTAGGGTACGCGTTAGGGTTAGGGTAGTTATTAAACCTATCCCACTCTCTAGATACCCCTTAGCACGTCAAGGAATATTATTTGGGGGTCCAGCCATGGAGAAGAGTTTAGACACTAGGAGAAGATAAGGAACACACCCATTATCAAGAAATCACATTAGGATTCCCTTTTTAACCTGTTCCTTAAAACACTAGTGCTTAGGAAATCTATTGGAGGCAGAAGCAGTCAAGGGTAGCTTAGGGTTAGGGTTAGGGTTAGGGTACGGCTTAGGGTACGGTTTCGGGTACGGGTTCGGGTACGGCGTAGGGTATGGTTTAGGGTTAGGGTTAGGGTTAGTTTGAGGGTTAGGGCTCGGTTTAGGGTACGGGTTAGGATTAGGGTACGTGTTAGGATTAGGGTAGGTGTTAGGGTTAGGGTACGCATTAGTGTTAGGGTAGTTATTAAACCTATCCCACTCTCTAGATACCCCTTAGCACGTCAAGGAATATTATTTGGGTGTCCAGCCATGGAGAAGAGTTCAGACACTAGGAGAAGATAAGGAACACACCCATTATCAAGAAATCACATTGGATTCTCTTTTTAACCTGTTCCTTAAAACACTAGTGCTTAGGAAATCTATTGGAGGCAGAAGCAGTCAAGGGTAGCTTAGGGTTAGGGTTAGGTTTAGGGTACGGCTTAGGGTACGGCTTAGGGTACGGGTTCGGTTATGGCGTAGGGTATGGTTTAGGGTTAGGGTTAGGGTTAGTTTGAGGGTTAGGGCTCGGTTTAGGGTACGGGTTAGGATTAGGATACGTGTAAGGGTTAGGGTAGGGGTTAGGGTTAGGGTACGCGTTAGGGTTAGGGTAATTGTTTAACCTATCCCACTCTCTAGATACCCCTTAGCACGTCAAGGAATATTATTTGGGGGTCCAGCCATGGAGAAGAGTTTAGACACTAGGAGAAGAGAAGGAACACACCCATTATCAAGAAATCACATTAGGATTCCCTTTTTAACCTGTTCCTTAAAACACTCTTGCTTAGGAAATCTATTGGAGGCAGAAGCAGTCAAGGGAAGCTTAGGGTTAGGGTTAGGGTTAGGGTTAGGGTTAAGGTACGGCTTAGGGTACGGGTTCGGATACGGGTTCAGGTACGGCGTAGGGTATGGTTTAGGGTTAAAGTTAGGGTTAGTTTGAGGGTTAGGGCTCGGTTTAGGGTACGGGTTAGGATTAGGGTACGTGTTAGGGTTAGGGTAGGGGTTAGGGTTAGGGTACGCATTAGGGTTAGGGTAGTTATTAAACCTATCCCACTCTCTAGATACCCCTTAGCACGTCAAAGAATATTATTTGGGGGTCCAGCCATGGAGAAGAGTTTAGACACTAGGAGAAGATAAGGAACACACCCATTATCAAGAAATCACATTAGGATTCTCTTTTTAACCTGTTCCTTAAAGCACTAGTGCTTAGGAAATCTATTGGAGGCAGAAGCAGTCAAGGGTAGCTTAGGTTTAGGGTTAGGGTTAGGGTTAGGGTTAGGATACGGCTTAGGGCACGGGTTCGGGTACGGCTTCGGGTACGGCATAGGGTATGGTTTAGGGTTAGACTTAGTGTTAGTTTGAGGGTGAGGGCTCGGTTTAGGGTACGGGTTAGGATTAGGGTACGTGTTAGGGTTAGGGTAGGGGTTAGGGTTAGGGTACGCATTAGGGTTAGGGTAGTTATTAAACCTTTCCCACTCTCTAGATATCGCTTAGCACGTCAAAGAATATTATTTGGGGGTCCAGCCATGGAGAAGAGTTTAGACACTAGGAGAAGATAAGGAACACACCCATTATCAAGAAATCACATTAGGATTCTCTTTTTAACCTATTCCTTAAAACACTAGTGCTTAGGAAATCTATTGGAGGCAGAAACAGTCAAGGGTACCTTAGGGTTAGTGTACGGCTTAGGGTACGGGTTCGGGTACGGGTTCGGGTACGGTGTAGGGTATGGGTTAGGGTTAGGGTTAGGGTTAGTTTGAGGGTTAGGGCTCGGTTTAGGGTACGGGTTAGGAATAGGGTACGTGTTAGTGTTAGGGTAGCCGTTAGGGTTAGGGTAGGCGTTAGGGTTAGGGTAGTTATTAAAACTATCCCACTCTCTAGATACCCCTTAGCACGTCAAGGAATATTATTTGGGGGTCCAGCCATGGAGAAGAGTTTAGACACTAGGGGAAGATAAGGAACACACCCATTATCAAGAAATCACATTAGGATTCTCTTTTTAACCTGTTCCTTAAAACACTAGTGCTTAGGAAATCTATTGGAGCCAGAAGCAGTCAAGGGTAGCTTACGGTTAGGGTTAGGGTTAGGTTACGGCTTAGGGTACGGGTTCGGGTACGGGTTCGGGTAAGGCGTAGGGTATGGGTTAGGGTTAGGGTTAGGGTTACTTTGAGGGTTAGGGCTCGGTTTAGGGTACGGGTTAGGATTAGGGTACGTGTTAGGGTTAGGGTAGGGTTTAGGGTTAGGGTACGCGTTAGGGTTAGGGTTGTTATTAACCCTATCCCACTCTCTAGATACCCCTTAGCACGTCAAGGAATATAATTTGGGGGTCCAGCCATGGAGAAGAGTTTAGACACTAGGAGAAGATAAGGAACACAGCCATTATCAAGAAATCACATTAGGATTCTCTTTTTAACCTGTTCCTTAAAACACTAGTGCTTAGGAAATCTATTGGAGGCAGAAGCAGTCAAGGGTAGCTTAGGGTTAGGGTTAGGGTTAGGGTTAGGGTTAGGGTACGGCTTAGGGTACGGGTTCGGGTACGGGTTCGGGTACGGCGTAGGGTATGGTTTAGGGTTAGAGTTAGGGTTAGTTTGAGGGTTAGGGCTCGGTTTAGGGTACGGGTTAGGATTAGGGTACGTGTTAGGGTTAGGGTAGGGGTTAGGGTTAGGGTACGCATTAGGGTTAGGGTAGTTATTAAACCTATCCCACTCTCTAGATACCCCTTAGCACGTCAAAGAATATTATTTGGGGGTCCAGCCATGGAGAAGAGTTTAGACTCTAGGAGAATATAAGGAACACACCCATTATCAAGAAATCACATTAGGATTCTCTTTTTAACCTGTTCCTTAAAACACCAGTGCTTAGGAAATCTATTGGAGGCAGAAGCAGTCAAGGGTAGCTTAGGGTTAGGGTTAGGGTTAGGGTTAGGGTTAGGGTACGGCTTAGGGTACGGGTTCGGTTACGGGTTCGGGTACGGCGTAGGGTATGGTTTAGGGTTAGAGTTAGGGTTAGTTTGAGAGTTAGGGCTCGGTTTAGGGTACGGGTTAGGATTAGGGTACGTGTTAGGGTTAGGGTACGCATTAGGGTTAGGGTAGTTATTAAACCTATCCCACTCTCTAGATACCCCTTAGCACGTCAAGGAATATTATTTGGGGGTCCAGCCATGGAGAAGAGTTTAGACACTAGGAGAAGATAAGGAACACACCCATTATCAAGAAATCACATTAGGATTCTCTTTTTAACCTGTTCCTTAAAACACTAGTGCTTAGGAAATCTATTGGAGCCAGAAGCAGTCAAGGGTAGCTTACGGTTAGGGTTAGGGTTAGGTTACGGCTTAGGGTACGGGTTCGGGTACGGGTTCGGGTACGGCGTAGGGTATGGGTTAGGGTTAGGGTTAGGGTTAGGGTTAGGGTTAGGGTACGGCTTAGGGTACGGGTTCGGGTACGGGTTCGGTTACGGCGCAGGGTATGGGTTAGGGTTAGGGTTAGGGTTAGTTTGAGGGTTAGGGCTCGGTTTAGGGTACGGGTTAGGATTAGGGTACGTGCTAGGGTTAGGGTAGGGGTTAGGGTTAGGGTACGCGTTAGGGTTAGGGTAGTTATTGAACCTATCCCACTCTCTAGATACCCCTTAGCACGTAAAGGAATATTATTTGGGGGTCCAGCCATGGAGAAGAGTTCAGACACTAGGAGAAGATAAGGAACACTCATTATCAAGAAATCACATTAGGATTCTCTTTTTAACCTGTTCCTTAAAACACTAGTGCTTAGGAAATCTATTGGAGGCAGAAGCAGTCAAGGGTAGCTTAGGGTTAGGGTTAGGGTTAGGGTTAGGGTTAGGGTACGGCTTAGGGTACGGGTTCAGGTACGGTGTAGGGTATGGTTTAGGGTTAGGGTTAGGGTTAGTTTGAGGGTTAGGGCTCGGTTTAGGGTACGGGTTAGGATTAGGGTACGTGTTAGTGTTAGGGTAGGGGTTAGGGTTAGGGTACGCGTTAGGGTTAGGGTAGTTATTAAAACTATCCCACTCTCTAGATACCCCTTAGCACGTCAAGGAATATTATTTGGGGGTCCAGCCATGGAGAAGAGTTTGACACTAGGGGAAGATAAGGAACACACCCATTATCAAGAAATCACATTAGGATTCTCTTTTTAACCTGTTCCTTAAAACACTAGTGCTTAGGAAATCTATTGGAGCCAGAAGCAATCAAGGGTAGCTTACGGTTAGGGTTAGGGTTAGTTTACGGATTAGGGTACGGGTTCGGGTATGGGTTTGCGTACGGCGTAGTGTATGGGTTAGGGTTAGGGTTAGGGTTAGTTTGAGGGTTAGGGCTCGGTTTAGGGTACGGGTTAGGATTAGGGTACGTGTTAGGGTTAGGGTAGGGGTTAGGGTTAGGGTACGCGTTAGGGTTAGGGTAGTTATTAAACCTATCCCACTCTCTAGATACCCCTTAGCACGTCAAGGAATATTATTTTGGGGTCCAGCCATGGAGAAGAGTTTAGACACTAGGAGAAGATAAGGAACACACCCATTATAAAGAAATCACATTAGGATTACCTTTTTAACCTGTTCCTTAAAACACTAGTGCTTAGGAAATCTATTGGAGGCAGAAGCAGTCAAGGGTAGCTTAGGGTTAGGGTTAGGGTTAGGGTTAGGTTTAGGGTACGGCTTAGGGTACGGTTTCGGGTACGGGTTCGGGTACGGCGTAGGGTATGGTTTAGGGTTAGGGTTAGGGTTAGTTTGAGGGTTAGGGCTCGGTTTAGGGTACGGGTTAGGATTAGGGTAGGGGTTAGGGTTAGGGTACGCATTAGTGTTAGGGTAGTTATTAAACCTATCCCACTCTCTAGATACCCCTTAGCACGTCAAGGAATATTATTTGGGTGTCCAGCCATGGAGAAGAGTTCAGACACTAGGAGAAGATAAGGAACACACCCATTATCAAGAAATCACATTGGATTCTCTTTTTAACCTGTTCCTTAAAACACTAGTGCTTAGGAAATCTATTGGAGGCAGAAGCAGTCAAGGGTAGCTTAGGGTTATGGTTAGGTTTAGGGTACGGCTTAGGGTACGGCTTAGGGTACGGGTTCGGTTACGGCGTAGGGTATGGTTTAGGGTTAGGGTTAGTTTGAGTGTTAGGGCTCGGTTTAGGGTACGGGTTAGGATTAGGATACGTGTAAGGGTTAGGGTAGGGGTTAGGGTTAGGGTACGCGTTAGGGTTAGGGTAATTATTTAACCTATCCCACTCTCTAGATACCCCTTAGCACGTCAAGGAATATTATTTGGGGCTCCAGCCATGGAGAAGAGTTTAGACACTAGGAGAAGATAAGGAACACACCCATTATCAAGAAATCACATTAGGATTCCCTTTTTAACCTGTTCCTTAAAACACTAGTGCTTAGGAAATCTATTGGAGGCAGAAGCAGTCAAGGGTAGCTTAGGGTTAGGGTTAGGGTTAGGGTTAGGGTTAGGGTACGGCTTAGGGTACGGTTTCGGGTACGGGTTCGGGTACGGCGTAGGGTATGGGTTAGGGTTAGGGTTCCGGTTAGTTTGAGGGTTAGGGCTCGGTTTAGAGTACGGGTTAGGATTAGGGTACGTGTTAGGGTTAGGGTAGCGGCTAGGGTTAGGGTACGCATTAGGGTTAGGGTAGTTATTAAACCTATCCCACTCTAGATACCCCTTAGCACGTCAAGGAATATTATTTGGGTGTCCAGCCATGGAGAAGAGTTCAGACACTAGGAGAAGATAAGGAACACACCCATTATCAAGAAATCACATTGGATTCTCTTTTTAACCTGTTCCTTAAAACACTGGTGCTTAGGAAATCTATTGGAGGAAGAAGCAGTCAAGGGTAGCTTAGGGTTAGAGTTAGGGTTAGGGTTAGGGTTAGGGTTAGGGTACGGCTTAGGGTACGGGTTTGGGTACGGCGTAGGGTAGGGGTTAGGGTTAGGGTACGCATTAGGGTTAGGGTAGTTATTAAACCTATCCCACTCTCTAGATACCCCTTAGCACGTCAAAGAATATTATTTGGGGGTCCAGCCATGGAGAAGAGTTTAGACACTAGGAGAAGATAAGGAACACACCCATTATCAAGAAATCACATTAGGATTCTCTTTTTAACCTGTTCCTTAAAGCACTAGTGCTTAGGAAATCTATTGGAGGCAGAAGCAGTCAAGGGTAGCTTAGGTTTAGGGTTAGGGTTAGGGTTAGGGTTAGGATACGGCTTAGGGCACGGGTTCGGGTACGGCTTCGGGTACGGCATAGGGTATGGTTTAGGGTTAGAGTTAGTGTTAGTTTGAGGGTGAGGGCTCGGTTTAGGGTACGGGTTAGGATTAGGGTACGTGTTAGGGTTAGGGTAGGGGTTAGGGTTAGGGTACGCATTAGGGTTAGGGTAGTTATTAAACCTTTCCCACTCTCTAGATATCGCTTAGCACGTCAAAGAATATTATTTGGGGGTCCAGCCATGGAGAAGAGTTTAGACACTAGGAGAAGATAAGGAACACACCCATTATCAAGAAATCACATTAGGATTCTCTTTTTAACCTATTCCTTAAAACACTAGTGCTTAGGAAATCTATTGGAGGCAGAAACAGTCAAGGGTACCTTAGGGTTAGTGTACGGCTTAGGGTACGGGTTCGGGTACGGGTTCGGGTACGGTGTAGGGTATGGGTTAGGGTTAGGGTTAGGGTTAGTTTGAGGGTTAGGGCTCGGTTTAGGGTACGGGTTAGGAATAGGGTACGTGTTAGTGTTAGGGTAGCCGTTAGGGTTAGGGTAGGCGTTAGGGTTAGGGTAGTTATTAAAACTATCCCACTCTCTAGATACCCCTTAGCACGTCAAGGAATATTATTTGGGGGTCCAGCCATGGAGAAGAGTTTAGACACTAGGGGAAGATAAGGAACACACCCATTATCAAGAAATCACATTAGGATTCTCTTTTTAACCTGTTCCTTAAAACACTAGTGCTTAGGAAATCTATTGGAGCCAGAAGCAGTCAAGGGTAGCTTACGGTTAGGGTTAGGGTTAGGTTACGGCTTAGGGTACGGGTTCGGGTACGGGTTCGGGTAAGGCGTAGGGTATGGGTTAGGGTTAGGGTTAGGGTTACTTTGAGGGTTAGGGCTCGGTTTAGGGTACGGGTTAGGATTAGGGTACGTGTTAGGGTTAGGGTAGGGTTTAGGGTTAGGGTACGCGTTAGGGTTAGGGTTGTTATTAACCCTATCCCACTCTCTAGATACCCCTTAGCACGTCAAGGAATATAATTTGGGGGTCCAGCCATGGAGAAGAGTTTAGACACTAGGAGAAGATAAGGAACACAGCCATTATCAAGAAATCACATTAGGATTCTCTTTTTAACCTGTTCCTTAAAACACTAGTGCTTAGGAAATCTATTGGAGGCAGAAGCAGTCAAGGGTAGCTTAGGGTTAGGGTTAGGGTTAGGGTTAGGGTTAGGGTACGGCTTAGGGTACGGGTTCGGGTACGGGTTCGGGTACGGCGTAGGGTATGGTTTAGGGTTAGAGTTAGGGTTAGTTTGAGGGTTAGGGCTCGGTTTAGGGTACGGGTTAGGATTAGGGTACGTGTTAGGGTTAGGGTAGGGGTTAGGGTTAGGGTACGCATTAGGGTTAGGGTAGTTATTAAACCTATCCCACTCTCTAGATACCCCTTAGCACGTCAAAGAATATTATTTGGGGGTCCAGCCATGGAGAAGAGTTTAGACTCTAGGAGAATATAAGGAACACACCCATTATCAAGAAATCACATTAGGATTCTCTTTTTAACCTGTTCCTTAAAACACCAGTGCTTAGGAAATCTATTGGAGGCAGAAGCAGTCAAGGGTAGCTTAGGGTTAGGGTTAGGGTTAGGGTTAGGGTTAGGGTACGGCTTAGGGTACGGGTTCGGTTACGGGTTCGGGTACGGCGTAGGGTATGGTTTAGGGTTAGAGTTAGGGTTAGTTTGAGAGTTAGGGCTCGGTTTAGGGTACGGGTTAGGATTAGGGTACGTGTTAGGGTTAGGGTACGCATTAGGGTTAGGGTAGTTATTAAACCTATCCCACTCTCTAGATACCCCTTAGCACGTCAAGGAATATTATTTGGGGGTCCAGCCATGGAGAAGAGTTTAGACACTAGGAGAAGATAAGGAACACACCCATTATCAAGAAATCACATTAGGATTCTCTTTTTAACCTGTTCCTTAAAACACTAGTGCTTAGGAAATCTATTGGAGCCAGAAGCAGTCAAGGGTAGCTTACGGTTAGGGTTAGGGTTAGGTTACGGCTTAGGGTACGGGTTCGGGTACGGGTTCGGGTACGGCGTAGGGTATGGGTTAGGGTTAGGGTTAGGGTTAGGGTTAGGGTTAGGGTACGGCTTAGGGTACGGGTTCGGGTACGGGTTCGGTTACGGCGCAGGGTATGGGTTAGGGTTAGGGTTAGGGTTAGTTTGAGGGTTAGGGCTCGGTTTAGGGTACGGGTTAGGATTAGGGTACGTGCTAGGGTTAGGGTAGGGGTTAGGGTTAGGGTACGCGTTAGGGTTAGGGTAGTTATTGAACCTATCCCACTCTCTAGATACCCCTTAGCACGTAAAGGAATATTATTTGGGGGTCCAGCCATGGAGAAGAGTTCAGACACTAGGAGAAGATAAGGAACACTCATTATCAAGAAATCACATTAGGATTCTCTTTTTAACCTGTTCCTTAAAACACTAGTGCTTAGGAAATCTATTGGAGGCAGAAGCAGTCAAGGGTAGCTTAGGGTTAGGGTTAGGGTTAGGGTTAGGGTTAGGGTACGGCTTAGGGTACGGGTTCAGGTACGGTGTAGGGTATGGGTTAGTGTTAGGGTTAGGGTTAGTTTGAGGGTTAGGGCTCGGTTTAGGGTACGGGTTAGGATTAGGGTACGTGTTAGTGTTAGGGTAGCCGTTAGGGTTAGGGTACGCGTTAGGGTTAGGGTAGTTATTAAAACTATCCCACTCTCTAGATACCCCTTAGCACGTCAAGGAATATTATTTGGGGGTCCAGCCATGGAGAAGAGTTTGACACTAGGGGAAGATAAGGAACACACCCATTATCAAGAAATCACATTAGGATTCTCTTTTTAACCTGTTCCTTAAAACACTAGTGCTTAGGAAATCTATTGGAGCCAGAAGCAATCAAGGGTAGCTTACGGTTAGGGTTAGGGTTAGGTTACGGATTAGGGTACGGGTTCGGGTATGGGTTTGCGTACGGCGTAGTGTATGGGTTAGGGTTAGGGTTAGGGTTAGTTTGAGGGTTAGGGCTCGGTTTAGGGTACGGGTTAGGATTAGGGTACGTGTTAGGGTTAGGGTAGGGGTTAGGGTTAGGGTACGCGTTAGGGTTAGGGTAGTTATTAAACCTATCCCACTCTCTAGATACCCCTTAGCACGTCAAGGAATATTATTTTGGGGTCCAGCCATGGAGAAGAGTTTAGACACTAGGAGAAGATAAGGAACACACCCATTATAAAGAAATCACATTAGGATTACCTTTTTAACCTGTTCCTTAAAACACTAGTGCTTAGGAAATCTATTGGAGGCAGAAGCAGTCAAGGGTAGCTTAGGGTTAGGGTTAGGGTTAGGGTTAGGTTTAGGGTACGGCTTAGGGTACGGTTTCGGGTACGGGTTCGGGTACGGCGTAGGGTATGGTTTAGGGTTAGGGTTAGGGTTAGTTTGAGGGTTAGGGCTCGGTTTAGGGTACGGGTTAGGATTAGGGTAGGGGTTAGGGTTAGGGTACGCATTAGTGTTAGGGTAGTTATTAAACCTATCCCACTCTCTAGATACCCCTTAGCACGTCAAGGAATATTATTTGGGTGTCCAGCCATGGAGAAGAGTTCAGACACTAGGAGAAGATAAGGAACACACCCATTATCAAGAAATCACATTGGATTCTCTTTTTAACCTGTTCCTTAAAACACTAGTGCTTAGGAAATCTATTGGAGGCAGAAGCAGTCAAGGGTAGCTTAGGGTTATGGTTAGGTTTAGGGTACGGCTTAGGGTACGGCTTAGGGTACGGGTTCGGTTACGGCGTAGGGTATGGTTTAGGGTTAGGGTTAGTTTGAGTGTTAGGGCTCGGTTTAGGGTACGGGTTAGGATTACGATACGTGTAAGGGTTAGGGTAGGGGTTAGGGTTAGGGTACGCGTTAGGGTTAGGGTAATTATTTAACCTATCCCACTCTCTAGATACCCCTTAGCACGTCAAGGAATATTATTTGGGGCTCCAGCCATGGAGAAGAGTTTAGACACTAGGAGAAGATAAGGAACACACCCATTATCAAGAAATCACATTAGGATTCCCTTTTTAACCTGTTCCTTAAAACACTAGTGCTTAGGAAATCTATTGGAGGCAGAAGCAGTCAAGGGTAGCTTAGGGTTAGGGTTAGGGTTAGGGTTAGGGTTAGGGTACGGCTTAGGGTACGGTTTCGGGTACGGGTTCGGGTACGGCGTAGGGTATGGGTTAGGGTTAGGGTTCCGGTTAGTTTGAGGGTTAGGGCTCGGTTTAGAGTACGGGTTAGGATTAGGGTACGTGTTAGGGTTAGGGTAGCGGCTAGGGTTAGGGTACGCATTAGGGTTAGGGTACTTATTAAACCTATCCCACTCTAGATACCCCTTAGCACGTCAAGGAATATTATTTGGGTGTCCAGCCATGGAGAAGAGTTCAGACACTAGGAGAAGATAAGGAACACACCCATTATCAAGAAATCACATTGGATTCTGTTTTTAACCTGTTCCTTAAAACACTGGTGCTTAGGAAATCTATTGGAGGAAGAAGCAGTCAAGGGTAGCTTAGGGTTAGAGTTAGGGTTAGGGTTAGGGTTAGGGTTAGGGTACGGCTTAGGGTACGGGTTTGGGTACGGCGTAGGGTAGGGGTTAGGGTTAGGGTACGCATTAGGGTTAGGGTAGTTATTAAACCTATCCCACTCTCTAGATACCCCTTAGCACGTCAAGGAATATTATTTGGGGGTCCAGCCATGGAGAAGTGTTTAGACACTAGGAGAAGATAAGGAACACACCCATTATCAAGAAATCACATTAGGATTCTCTTTTTAACCTGTTCCTTAAAACACTAGTGCTTAGGAAATCTATTGGAGCCAGAAGCAGTCAAGGGTAGCTTACGGTTAGGGTTAGGGTTAGGTTACGGCTTAGGGTACGGGTTCGGGTACGGGTTCGGGTACGGCGTAGGGTATGGGTTAGGGTTAGGGTTAGGGTTAGGGTTAGGGTTAGGGTACGGCTTAGGATACGGGTTCGGGTACGGGTTCGGTTACGGCGTAGGGTATGGGGTAGGGTTAGGGTTAGGGTTAGTTTGAGGGTTAGAGCTCGGTTTAGGGTACGGGTTAGGATTAGGGTACGTGCTAGGGTTAGGGTAGGGGTTAGGGTTAGGGTACGCGTTAGGGTTAGGGTAGTTATTGAACCTATCCCACTCTCTAGATACCCCTTAGCACGTCAAGGAATATTATTTGGGGGTGCAGCCATGGAGAAGAGTTTAGACACTAGGAGAAGATAAGGAACACACCCATTATCAAGAAATCACATTAGGATTCCCTTTTTAACCTGTTCCTTAAAACACTAGTGCTTAGGAAATCTATTGGAGGCAGAAGCAGTCAAGGGTAGCTTAGGGTTAGGGTTAGGGTTAGGGTTAGGGTTAGGGTACGGCTTAGGGTACGGGTTCGGGTACGGGTTCGGGTACGGCGTAGGGTATGGTTTAGGGTTAGAGTTAGGGTTAGTTTGAGGGTTAGGGCTCGGTTTAGGGTACGGGTTAGGATTAGGGTACGTGTTAGGGTTATGGTATGCATTAGGGTTAGGGTAGTTATTAAACCTATCCCACTCTCTAGATACCCCTTAGCACGTCAAGGAATATTATTTGGGGGTCCAGCCATGGAGAAGAGTTTAGACACTAGGGGAAGATAAGGAACACACCCATTATCAAGAAATCACATTAGGATTCTCTTTTTAACCTGTTCCTTAAAACACTAGTGCTTAGGAAATCTATTGGAGCCAGAAGCAGTCAAGGGTAGCTTACGGTTAGGGTTAGGGTTAGGTTACGGCTTAGGGTACGGTTCGGGTACGGGTTTGCGTACGGCGTAGGGTATGGGTTAGGGTTAGGGTTAGGGTTAGTTTGAGGGTTAGGGCTCGGTTTAGGGTACGGGTTAGGATTAGGGTACGTGTTAGGGTTAGGGTAGGGGTTAGTGTTAGGGTACGCGTTAGGGTTAGGGTAGTTATTAAACCTATCCCACTCTCTAGATACCCCTTAGCACGTCAAGGAATATTATTTGGGGTCCAGCCATGGAGAAGAGTTTAGACACTAGGAGAAGATAAGGAACACACCCATTATCAAGAAATCACATTACGATTCCCTTTTTAACCTGTTCCTTAAAACACTAGTGCTTAGGAAATCTATTGGAGGCAGAAGCAGTCAAGGGTAGCTTAGGGTTAGGGTTAGGGTTAGGGTACGGCTTAGGGTACAGTTTCGGGTACGGGTTCGGGTACGGCGTAGGGTATGGTTTAGGGTTAGGGTTAGGGTTAGTTTGAGGGTTAGGGCTCGGTTTAGGGTACGGGTTAGGATTAGGGTACGTGTTAGGATTAGGGTAGGGGTTAGGGTTAGGGTACGCATTAGTGTTAGGGTAGTTATTAAACCTATCCCACTCTCTAGATACCCCTTAGCACGTCAAGGAATATTATTTGGGTGTCCAGCCATGGAGAAGAGTTCAGACACTAGGAGAAGATAAGGAACACACCCATTATCAAGAAATCACATTGGATTCTCTTTTTAACCTGTTCCTTAAAACACTAGTGCTTAGGAAATCTATTGGAGGCAGAAGCAGTCAAGGGTAGCTTAGGGTTAGGGTTAGGTTTAGGGTACGGCTTAGGGTACGGCTTTGGGTACGGGTTCGGTTATGGCGTAGGGTATGGTTTAGGGTTAGGGTTAGGGTTAGTTTGAGGGTTAGGGCTCGGTTTAGGGTACGGGTTAGGATTAGGATACGTGTAAGGGTTAGGGTAGGGGTTAGGGTTAGGGTACGCGTTAGGGTTAGGGTAATTGTTTAACCTATCCCACTCTCTAGATACCCCTTAGCACGTCAAGGAATATTATTTGGGGGTCCAGCCATGGAGAAGAGTTTAGACACTAGGAGAAGATAAGGAACACACCCATTATCAAGAAATCACATTAGGATTCCCTTTTTAACCTGTTCTTTAAAACACTCTTGCTTAGGAAATCTATTGGAGGCAGAAGCAGTCAAGGGAAGCTTAGGGTTAGGGTTAGGGTTAGGGTTAGGGTTAGGGTACGGCTTAGGGTACGGGTTCGGATACGGGTTCAGGTACGGCATAGGGTATGGTTTAGGGTTAGAGTTAGTGTTAGTTTGAGGGTGAGGGCTCGGTTTAGGGTACGGGTTAGGATTAGGGTACGTGTTAGGGTTAGGGTAGGGGTTAGGGTTAGGGTACGCATTAGGGTTAGGGTAGTTATTAAACCTTTCCCACTCTCTAGATATCGCTTAGCACGTCAAAGAATATTATTTGGGGGTCCAGCCATGGAGAAGAGTTTAGACACTAGGAGAAGATAAGGAACACACCCATTATCAAGAAATCACATTAGGATTCTCTTTTTAACCTGTTCCTTAAAACACTAGTGCTTAGGAAATCTATTGGAGGCAGAAGCAGTCAAGGGTACCTTAGGGTTAGTGTACGGCTTAGGGTACGGGTTCGGGTACGGGTTCGGGTACGGTGTAGGGTATGGGTTAGGGTTAGGGTTAGGGTTAGTTTGAGGGTTAGGGCTCGGTTTAGGGTACGGGTTAGGAATAGGGTACGTGTTAGTGTTAGGGTAGCCGTTAGGGTTAGGGTAGGCGTTAGGGTTAGGGTAGTTATTAAAACTATCCCACCCTCTAGATACCCCTTAGCACGTCAAGGAATATTATTTGGGGGTCCAGCTATGGAGAAGAGTTTAGACACTAGGGGAAGATAAGGAACACACCCATTATCAAGAAATCACATTAGGATTCTCTTTTTAACCTGTTCCTAAAAACACTAGTGCTTAGGAAATCTATTGGAGCCAGAAGCAGTCAAGCGTAGCTTACGGTTAGGGTTAGGATTAGGTTACGGCTTAGGGTACGGGTTCGGGTACGGGTTCGGGTACGGCGTAGGGTATGGGTTAGGGTTAGGGTTAGGGTTAGGGTTAGGGTACGGGTTCGGGTACGGGTTCGGTTACGGCGTAGGGTATGGGTTAGGGTTAGGTTTAGGTTTAGTTTGAGGGTTAGGGCTCGGTTTAGGGTACGGGTTAGGATTAGGGTACGTGCTAGTGTTAGGGTAGGGGTTAGGGTTAGGGTACGCGTTAGGGTTAGGGTAGTTATTGAACCTATCCCACTCTCTAGATACCCCTTAGCACGTAAAGGAATATTATTTGTGGGTCCAGCCATGGAGAAGAGTTCAGACACTAGGAGAAGATAAGGAACACACCCATTATCAAGAAATCACATTAGGATTCTCTTTTTAACCTGTTCCTTAAAACACTAGGGCTTAGGAAATCTATTGGAGGCAGAAGCAGTCAAGGGTAGCTTAGGGTTAGGGTTAGGGTTAGGGTTAGGGTTAGGGTACGGCTTACGGTACGGGTTCGGGTACGGGTTCGGGTACGGCGTAGGGTATGGTTTAGGGTTAGGGTTAGGGTTAGTTTGAGGGTTAGGGCTCGGTTTAGGGTACGGGTTAGGATTAGGGTACGTGTTAGGGTTAGGGAAGGGGTTAGGGTTAGGGTACGCATTAGGGTTAGGGTAGTTATTAAACCTATCCCACTCTCTAGATACCCCTTAGCACGTCAAGGAATATTATTTGGGGGTCCAGCCATGGAGAAGAGTTTAGACACTAGGAGAAGATAAGGAACACACCCATTATCAAGAAATCACATTAGGATTCTCTTTTTAACCTTTTCCTTAAAACACTAGTGCTTAGGATATCTATTGGAGGCAGAAGCAGTCAAGGGTAGCTTAGGGTTAGGGTTAGGGTTAGGGTTAGGGTTAGGGTACGGCTTAGGGTACGGTTTCAGGTACGGGTTCGGGTACGGCGTAGGGTATGGGTTAGGGTTAGGGTTAGGGTTAGTTTGAGGGTTAGGGCTCGGTTTAGGGTACGGGTTAGGATTAGGGTACGTGTTAGGGTTAGGGTAGGGGTTAGGGTTAGGGTACGCGTTAGGGTTAGGGTAGTTATTAACCCTATCCCACTCTCTAGATACCCCTTAGCACGTCAAGGAATATTATTTGGGGGTCCAGCCATGGAGAAGAGTTTAGACACTAGGAGAAGATAAGGAACACAGCCATTATCAAGAAATCACATTAGGATTCTCTTTTTAACCTGTTCCTTAAAACACTAGTGCTTAGGAAATCTATTGGAGGCAGAAGCAGTCAAGGGTAGCTTAGGGTTAGGGTTAGGGTTAGGGTACGGCTTAGGGTACGGGTTCGGGTACGGTTTCGGGTACGGCGTAGGGTATGGGTTAGGGTTAGGGGTAGGGTTAGTTTGAGGGTTAGGGCTCTGTTTAGGGTACGGGTTAGGATTAGGGTACGTGCTAGGGTTAGGGTAGGGGTTAGGGTTAGGGTACGCGTTAGGGTTAGGGTAGTTATTGAACCTATCCCACTCTCTAGATACCCCTTAGCACGTAAAGGAATATTATTTGGGGGTCCAGCCATGGAGAAGGGTTCAGACACTAGGAGAAGATAAGGAACACACCCATTATCAAGAAATCACATTAGGATTCTCTTTTTAACCTGTTCCTTAAAACACTAGTGCTTAGGAAATCTATTGGAGGCAGAAGCATTCAAGGGTAGCTTAGGGTTAGGGTTAGGGTTAGGGTTAGGGTTAGGGTTATGGTTATGGTTAGGGTTAGGGTTAGGGTACGGCTTAGGGTACGGGTTCGGTTACGGGTTCGGGTACGGCGTAGGGTATGGGTTAGGGTTAGGGTTAGGGTTAGTTTGAGTGTTAGGGCTCGGTTTAGGGTACGGGTTAGGATTAGGGTACGTGTTAGGGTTAGGGTAGGGGTTAGGGTTAGGGTACGCGTTAGGGTTAGGGTAGTTATTAAACCTATCCCACTCTCTAGATACCCCTTAGCACGTCAAGGAATATTATTTTGGGTTCCAGCCATGGAGAACAGTTTAGACACTAGGAGAAGATAAGGAACACACCCATTATCAAGAAATCACATTAGGATTCTCTTTTTAACCTGTTCCTTAAAACACTAGTGCTTAGGAAATCTATTGGAGGCAGAAGCAGTCAAGGGTAGCTTAGGGTTAGGGTTAGGGTTAGGGTTAGAGTTAGGGTACGGGTTCGGGTACAGCGTAGGGTATGGGTTAGGGTTAGGGTTAGGGTTAGTTTGAGGGTTAGGGCTCGGTTTAGGGTACGGGTTAGGATTAGGGTACGTGTTAGGGTTAGGGTAGGGGTTAGGGTTAGGGTACGCGTTAGGGTTAGGGTAGTTATTAAACCTATCCCACTCTCTAGATACCCCTTATCACATCAAGGAATATTATTTGGGTGTCCAGCCATGGAGAAGAGTTTAGACACTAGGAGAAGATAAGGAACACACCCATTATCAAGAAATCACATTAGGATTCTCTTTTTAACCTGTTCCTCAAAACACTAGTGCTTAGGAAATCTATTGGAGGCAGAAGCAGTCAAGGGGAGCTTAGGGTTAGGGTTAGGGTTAGGGTTAGGGTTAGGGTACGGCTTAGGGTACGGGTTCGGGTACGGGTTCGGGTACGGCGTAGGGTATGGTTTAGGGTTAGGGTTAGGGTTAATTTGAGGGTTAGGGCTCGGTTTAGGGTACGGGTTAGGATTAGGGTACGTGTTAGTGTTAGGGTTGCCGTAAGGGTTAGGGTATGCGTTAGGGTTAGGGTAGTTATTAAACCTATCCCACCCTCTAGATACCCCTTAGCACGTCAAGGAATATTATTTGGGGTTCCAGCCATGGAGAAGAGTTTAGACACTAGGAGAAGATAAGGAACACACCCATTATCAAGAAATCACATTAGGATTCTCTTTTTAACCTGTTCCTCAAAACACTAGTGCTTAGGAAATCTATTGGAGGCAGAAGCAGTCTAGGGTAGCTTACGGTTAGAGTTAGGGTTAGGGTTAGGGTTAGGGTACGGCTTAGGGTACGGTTTCGGGTACGGGTTCGGGTACGGCGTAGGGTATGGGTTAGGGTTAGGGTTAGGGTTAGTTTGAGGGTTAGGTCTCGGTTTAGGGTACGTGTTAGGGTTAGGGTAGGGGTTGGGGTTAGGTTACGCGTTAGGGTTAGGGTAGTTATTAAACCTATCCCACTCTCTAGATACCCCTTAGCACGTCAAGGAATATTATTTGGGGGTCCAGACATGGAGAAGAGTTTAGACACTAGGGAAACATAAGGAACACACCCATTATCAAGAAATCACATTAGGATTCTCTTTTTAACCTGTTCCTTAAAACACTAGTGCTTAGGAAATCTATTGGAGCCAGAAGCAGTCAAGGGTAGCTTACGGTTAGGGTTAAGGTTAGGTTACGGCTTAGGGTACCGGTTCGGGTACGGGTTCGCGTACGGCGTAGGGTATGGGTTAGGGTTAGGGTTAGGGTTAGGGTTAGGGTACGGTTTCGGGTACGGGTTCGGTTACGGCGTAGGGTATGGTTTAGGGTTAGGGTTAGGGTTAGTTTGAGGGTTAGGGCTCGGTTTAGGGTACGGGTTAGGATTAGGATACGTGTAAGGGTTAGGGTAGGGGTTAGGGTTAGGGTACGCGTTAGGGTTAGGGTAGTTATTGAACCTATCCCACTCTCTAGATACCCCTTAGCACGTAAAGGAATATTATTTGGGGGTCCAGCCATGGAGAAGAGTTTAGACACTAGGGGAAGATAAGGAACACACCCATTATCAAGAAATCACATTAGGATTCTCTTTTAACCTGTTCCTTAAAACACTAGTGCTTAGGAAATCTATTGGAGCCAGAAGCAGTCAAGCGTAGCTTACGGTTAGGGTTAGGATTAGGTTACGGCTTAGGGTACGGGTTCGGGTACGGGTTCGGGTACGGCATAGGGTATGGGTTAGGGTTAGGGTTAGGGTTAGGGTTAGGGTACGGGTTCGGGTACGGGTTCGGTTACGGCGTAGGGTATTGGTTAGGGTTAGGTTTAGGTTTAGTTTGAGGGTTAGGGCTCGGTTTAGGGTACGGGTTAGGATTAGGGTACGTGCTAGTGTTAGGGTAGGGGTTAGGGTTAGGGTACGCGTTAGGGTTAGGGTAGTTATTGAACCTATCCCACTCTCTAGATACCCCTTAGCACGTAAAGGAATATTATTTGTGGGTCCAGCCATGGAGAAGAGTTCAGACACTAGGAGAAGATAAGGAACACACCCATTATCAAGAAATCACATTAGGATTCTCTTTTTAACCTGTTCCTTAAAACACTAGGGCTTAGGAAATCTATTGGAGGCAGAAGCAGTCAAGGGTAGCTTAGGGTTAGGGTTAGGGTTAGGGTTAGGGTTAGGATACGGCTTACGGTACGGGTTCGGGTACGGGTTCGGGTACGGCGTAGGGTATGGTTTAGGGTTAGAGTTAGGGTTAGTTTGAGGGTTAGGGCTCGGTTTAGGGTACGGGTTAGGATTAGGGTACGTGTTAGGGTTAGGGTAGGGGTTAGGGTTAGGGTACGCATTAGGGTTAGGGTAGTTATTAAACCTATCCCACTCTCTAGATACCCCTTAGCACGTCAAGGAATATTATTTGGGGGTCCAGCCATGGAGAAGAGTTTAGACACTAGGAGAAGATAAGGAACACACCCATTATCAAAAAATCACATTAGGATTCTCTTTTTAACCTGTTCCTTAAAACACTAGTGCTTAGGAAATCTATTGGAGGCAGAAGCAGTCAAGAGTAGCTTAGGATTAGGGTTAGGGTTAGGGTTAGGGTTAGGGTACGGCTTAGGGTACGGTTTCGGGTACGGGTTCGGGTACGGCGTAGGGTATGGGTTAGGGTTAGGGTTAGGGTTAGTTTGAGGGTTAGGGCTCGGTTTAGGGTACGGGTTAGGATTAGGGTATGTGCTAGGGTTAGGGTAGGGGTTAGGGTTAGGGTATGCGTTAGGGTTAGGGTAGTTATTAAACCTATCCCACTCTCTAGATACCCCTTAGCACGTCAAGGAATATTATTTGGGGGTCCAGCCATGGAGAAGAGTTTAGACACTAGGAGAAGATAAGGAACACAGCCATTATCAAGAAATCACATTAGGATTCTCTTTTTAACCTGTTCCTTAAAACACTAGTGCTTAGGAAATCTATTGGAGGCAGAAGCAGTCAAGGGTACCTTAGGGTTAGGGTACGGCTTAGGGTATGGGTTCGGGTACGGGTTCGGGTACGGCGTAGGGTATGGGTTAGGGTTAGGGTTAGGGTTAGTTTGAGGGTTAGGGCTCGGTTTAGGGTACGGGTTAGGATTAGGGTACGTGTTAGGGTTAGGGTAGGGGTTAGGGTTAGGGTACGCGTTAGGGTTAGGGTTGTTATTAACCCTATCCCACTCTCTAGATACCCCTTAGCACGTCAAGGAATATTATTTGGGGGTCCAGCCATGGAGAAGAGTTTAGACACTAGGAGAAGATAAGGAACACAGCCATTATCAAGAAATCACATTAGGATTCTCTTTTTAACCTGTTCCTTAAAACACTAGTGCTTAGGAAATCTATTGGAGGCAGAAGCAGTCAAGGGTAGCTTAGGGTTAGGGTTAGGGTTAGGGTTAGGGTTAGGGTACGGCTTAGGGTACGGGTTCGGGTACGGTTTTGGGTACGGCGTAGGGTATGGGTTAGGGTTAGGGTTAGGGTTAGTTTGAGGGTTAGGGCTCGGTTTAGGGTACGGGTTAGGATTAGGGTACGTGCTAGGGTTAGGGTAGGGTTAGGGTTAGGGTACGCGTTAGGGTTAGGGTAGTTATTGAACCTATCCCACTCTCTAGATACCCCTTAGCACGTAAAGGAATATTATTTGGGGGTCCAGCCATGGAGAAGAGTTCAGACACTAGGAGAAGATAAGGAACACACCCATTATCAAGAAATCACATTAGGATTCTCTTTTTAACCTGTTCCTTAAAACACTAGTGCTTAGGAAATCTATTGGAGGCAGAAGCATTCAAGGGTAGCTTAGGGTTAGGGTTAGGGTTAGGGTTAGGGTTAGGGTTAGAGTTAGGGTACTGGTTCGGGTACAGCGTAGGGTATGGGTTAGGGTTAGGGTTAGGGTTAGTTTGAGGGTTAGGGCTCGGTTTAGGGTACGGGTTAGGATTAGGGTACGTGTTAGGGTTAGGGTAGGGGTTAGGGTTAGGGTACGCGTTAGGGTTAGGGTATTTATTAAACCTATCGCTCTCTCTAGATACCCCTTAGCACGTCAAGGAATATTATTTGGGGGTCCAGCCATGGAGAAGAATTTAGACACTAGGAGAAGATAAGGAACACAGCCATTATCAAGAAATCACATTAGGATTCTCTTTTTAACCTGTTCCTCAAAACACTAGTGCTTAGGAAATCTATTGGAGGCAGAAGCAGTCAAGGGTAGCTTAGGGTTACGGTTAGGGTTAGGGTTAGGGTTAGGGTACGGCTTAGGGTACGGGTTCGGGTACGGGTTCGGGTACGGCGTAGGGTATGGGTTAGGGTTAGGGTTAGGGTTAATTTGAGGGTTAGGGCTCGGTTTAGGGTACGGGTTAGGATTAGGGTACGTGTTAGTGTTAGGGTAGCCATAAGGGTTAGGGTATGCGTTAGGGTTAGGGTAGTTATTAAAACTATCCCACCCTCTAGATACCCCTTAGCACGTCAAGGAATATTATTTGGGGGTCCAGCCATGGAGAAGAGTTTAGACACTAGGGGAAGATAAGGAACACACCCATTATCAAGAAATCACATTAGGATTCTCTTTTTAACCTGTTCCTTAAAACACTAGTGCTTAGGAAATCTATTGGAGGCAGAAGCAGTCTAGGGTAGCTTACGGTTAGGGTTAGGGTTAGGGTTAGGGTTAGGGTACGGCTTAGGGTACGGTTTCGGGTACGGGTTCGGGTACGGCGTAGGGTATGGGTTAGGGTTAGGGTTAGGGTTAGTTTGAGGGTTAGGGCTCGGTTTAGGGTACGTGTTAGGGTTAGGGTAGGGGTTAGGGTTAGGTTACGCGTTAGGGTTAGGGTAGTTATTAAACCTATCCCACTCTCTAGATACCCCTTAGCACGTCAAGGAATATTATTTGGGGGTCCAGCCATGGAGAAGAGTTTAGACACTAGGGGAAGATAAGGAACACACCCATTATCAAGAAATCACATTAGGATTCTCTTTTTAACCTGTTCCTTAAAACAATAGTGCTTAGGAAATCTATTGGAGCCAGAAGCAGTCAAGGGTAGCTTACGGTTAGGGTTAGGGTTAGGTTACGGCTTAGGGTACCGGTTCGGGTACGGGTTCGCGTACGGCGTAGGGTATGGGTTAGGGTTAGGGTTAGGGTTAGGGTTAGGTTACGGGTTCGGGTACGGGTTCGGTTACGGCGTAGGGTATGGGTTAGGGTTAGGGTTAGGTTTAGTGTGAGGGTTAGGGCTCGGTTTAGGGTACGGGTTAGGATTAGGGTACGTGCTAGTGTTAGGGTAGGGGTTAGGGTTAGGGTACGCGTTAGGGTTAGGGTAGTTATTGAACCTATCCCACTCTCTAGATACCCCTTAGCACGTCAAGGAATATTATTTGTGGGTCCAGCCATGGAGAAGAGTTCAGACACTAGGAGAAGATAAGGAACACACCCATTATCAAGAAATCACATTAGGATTCTTTTTTAACCTGTTCCTTAAAACACTAGTGCTTAGGAAATCTATTGGAGGCAGAAACAGTCAAGGGTAGCTTAGGGTTAGGGTTACGGTTAGGGTTAGGTTTAGGGTATGGTTAGGGTACGGGTTCGGGTACGGGTTCGGGTACGGCGTAGGGTATGGGTTAGTGTTAGGGTTAGGGTTAGTTTTAGGGTTAGGGCTCGGTTTAGGTTACGGGTTAGGATTAGGGTACGTGTTAGGGTTAGGGTACGCGTTAGGGTTAGGGTACGGGTTAGGGTTAGGATAGTTATTAAACCTATCCCACTCTCTAGATACCCCTTAGCACGTCAAGGAATATTATTTGGGGGTCCAGCCATGGAGAAGAGTTCAGACACTAGGAGAAGATAAGGAACACACCCATTATCAAGAAATCACATTAGGATTCTCTTTTTAACCTGTTCCTTAAAACACTAGTGCTTAGGAAATCTATTGGAGGCAGAAGCAGTCAAGGGTAGCTTAGGGTTAGGGTTAGGGTTAGGGTTAGTTTTAGTGTTAGGGCTCGGTTTAGGGTATGGGTTAGGATTAGGGTACGTGTTAGGGTTAGGGTATGGTTTAGGGTTAGGGTACACGTTAGGTTGAGGGTAGTTATTAAACCTATCCCACTCTCTAGATACCCCTTAGCACGTCAAGTATTATTATTTTGGAATCCAGCCATGGAGAAGAGTTTAGACACTAGGATAAGATAAAGAACACACCCATTATCAAGAACTCATTTTAGGATTCTCTTTTTAACCTGTTCCTTAAAAGACTAGTGCTTAGGAAATCTACTGCAGGCAGAAGCAGTCAAGGGTAGCTTAGGTTTAGGGTTAGGGTTAGGGTACGGCTTAGGGTACGGTTTCGGGTACGGGTTCGTGTATGGCGTCGGGTATGGGTTAAGGTTAGGGTTAGGGTTACTTTTAGGGTTAGGGCTCGGTTTAGGGTACGGGTTAGGATTAGGGTACGTGTTAGGTTTAGGGTAGGGGTTAGGGTTAGAGTACGCGTTAGGTTTAGGGTAGTTATTAAACCTATCCCACTCTCTAGATACCCCTTAGCACGTCAAGGAATATTATTTGGGGGTCCAGCCATGGAGAAGAGTTCAGACACTAGAAGAAGATAAGGAACACACCCATTATCAAGAAATCACATTAGGATTCTCTTTTTAACCTGTTCCTTAAAACACTAGTGCTTAGGAAATCTATTGGAGGCAGAAGCAGTCAAGGGTAGCTTACGGTTAGGGTTAGGGTTAGGGTTAGGGTTAGGGTACGGCTTAGGGTACGGGTTCGGTTACGGGTTCGGGTACGGCGTAGGGTATGGGTTAGGGTTAGGGTTAGGGTACGGGTTCGGGTACGGGTTCGGTTACGGCGTAGGGTATTGGTTAGGGTTAGGTTTAGGTTATTTTGAGGGTTAGGGCTCGGTTTAGGGTACGGGTTAGGATTAGGGTACGTGCTAGTGTTAGGGTAGGGGTTAGGGTTAGGGTACGCGTTAGGGTTAGGGTAGTTATTGAACCTATCCCACTCTCTAGATACCCCTTAGCACGTAAAGGAATATTATTTGTGGGTCCAGCCATGGAGAAGAGTTCAGACACTAGGAGAAGATAAGAACACACCCATTATCAAGAAATCACATTAGGATTCTCTTTTTAACCTGTTCCTTAAAACACTAGGGCTTAGGAAATCTATTGGAGGCAGAAGCAGTCAAGGGTAGCTTAGGGTTAGGGTTAGGGTTAGGGTTAGGGTTAGGGTACGGCTTAGGGTACGGGTTCGGGTACGGGTTCGGGTAGGGCGTAGGGTATGGTTTAGGGTTAGAGTTAGGGTTAGTTTGAGGGTTAGGGCTCGGTTTAGGGTACGGGTTAGGATTAGGGTACGTGTTAGGGTTAGGGTAGGGGTTAGGGTTAGGGTATGCATTAGGGTTAGGGTAGTTATTAAACCTATCCCACTCTCTAGATACCCCTTAGCACGTCAAAGAATATTATTTGGGGGTCCAGCTATGGAGAAGAATTTAGAATCTAGGAGAATATAAGGAACACACCCATTATCAAGAAATCACATTAGGATTCTCTTTTTAACCTGTTCCTTAAAACACTAGTACTTAGGAAATCTATTGGAGGCAGAAGCAGTCAAGGGTACCTTAGGGTTAGGGTTAGGGTTAGGGAACGGCTTAGGGTACGGGTTCGGTTACGGGTTCGGGTACGGCGTAGGGTATGGTTTAGGGTTAGGGTTATGGTTAGTTTGTGGGTTAGGGCTCGGTTTAGGGTAGGGGTTAGGATTAGGGTACGTGTTAGGGTTAGGGTAGGGGATAGGGTTAGGGTACGCGTTAGGGTTAGGGTAGTTATTAAACCTATCCCACTCTCTAGATACCCCTTAGCACGTCAAGGAATATTATTTGGGGGTCCAGCCATGGAGAAGAGTTTAGACACTAGGAGAAGATAAGGAACACACCCATTATCAAGAAATCACATTAGGATTCACTTTTTAACCTGTTCCTTAAAACACTAGAGCTTAGGAAATCTATTGGAGGCAGAAGCAGTCAAGGGGAGCTTACGGTTAGGGTTAGGGTTAGGGTTAGGGTTAGGGTACGGCTTAGGGTACGGGTTCGGGTACGGGTTCGGGTACGGCGTAGGGTATTGGTTAGGGTTAGGGTTAGGGTTAATTTGAGGGTTAGGGCTCGGTTTAGGGTACGGGTTAGGATTAGGGTACGTGTTAGTGTTAGGGTAGCCGTAAGGGTTAGGGTACGCGTTAGGGTTAGGGTAGTTATTAAAACTATCCCACCCTCTAGATACCCCTTAGCACGTCAAGGAATATTATTTGGGGGTCCAGCCATGTAGAAGAGTTTAGACACTAGGGGAAGATAAGGAACACACCCATTATCAAGAAATCACATTAGGATTCTCTTTTTAACCTGTTCCTTAAAACACTAGGGCTTAGGAAATCTATTGGAGCCAGAAGCAGTCAAGCGTAGCTTACGGTTAGGGTTAGGATTAGGTTACGGCTTAGGGCACGGGTTCGGGTACGGCTTCGGGTACGGCATAGGGTATGGTTTAGGGTTAGAGTTAGGGTTAGTTTGAGGGTGAGGGCTCGGTTTAGGGTACGGGTTAGGATTAGGGTACGTGTTAGGGTTAGGGTAGGGGTTAGGGTTAGGGTACGCATTAGGGTTAGGGTAGTTATTAAACCTTTCCCACTCTCTAGATATCGCTTAGCACGTCAAAGAATATTATTTGGGGGTCCAGCCATGGAGAAGAGTTTAGACACTAGGAGAAGATAAGGAACACACCCATTATCAAGAAATCACATTAGGATTCTCTTTTTAACCTGTTCCTTAAAACACTAGTGCTTAGGAAATCTATTGGAGGCAGAAGCAGTCAAGGGTACCTTAGGGTTAGTGTACGGCTTAGGGTACGGCTTCGGGTACGGTGTAGGGTATGGGTTAGGGTTAGGGTTAGGGTTAGTTTGAGGGTTAGGGCTCGGTTTAGGGTACGGGTTAGGAATAGGGTACGTGTTAGTGTTAGGGTAGCCGTTAGGGTTAGGGTAGGCGTTAGGGTTAGGGTAGTTATTAAAACTATCCCACTCTCTAGATACCCCTTAGCACGTCAAGGAATATTATTTGGGGGTCCAGCCATGGAGAAGAGTTTAGACACTAGGGGAAGATAAGGAACACACCCATTATCAAGAAATCACATTAGGATTCTCTTTTTAACCTGTTCCTTAAAACACTAGTGCTTAGGAAATCTATTGGAGCCAGAAGCAGTCAAGGGTAGCTTACGGTTAGGGTTAGGGTTAGGTTACGGCTTAGGGTACGGGTTCGGGTACGGGTTCGGGTACGGCGTAGGGTATGGGTTAGGGTTAGGGTTAGGGTTACTTTGAGGGTTAGGGCTCGGTTTAGGGTACGGGTTAGGATTAGGGTACGTGTTAGGGTTAGGGTAGGGTTTAGGGTTAGGTTACGCGTTAGGGTTAGGGTTGTTATTAACCCTATCCCACTCTCTAGATACCCCTTAGCACGTCAAGGAATATTATTTGGGGGTCCAGCCATGGAGAAGAGCTTAGACACTAGGAGAAGATAAGGAACACAGCCATTATCAAGAAATCACATTAGGATTCTCTTTATAACCTGTTCCTTAAAACACTAGTGCTTAGGAAATCTACTGGAGGCAGAAGCAGTCAAGGGTAGCTTAGGGTTAGGGTTAGGGTTAGGGTACGGCTTAGGGTACGGGTTCGGGTACGGTTTTGAGTACGGCGTAGGGTATGGGTTAGGGTTAGGGTTAGGGTTAGCTTGAGGGTTAGGGCTCGGTTTAGGGTACGGGTTAGGATTAGGGTACGTGCTAGGGTTAGGGTAGGGGTTAGGTTTAGGGTACGCGTTAGGGTTAGGGTAGTTATTGAACCTATCCCACTCTCTAGATACCCCTTAGCACGTAAAGGAATATTATTTGGGGGTCCAGCCATGGAGAAGAGTTCAGACACTAGGAAAAGATAGGGAACACACCCATTATCAAGAAATCACATTAGGATTCTCTTTTTAACCTGTTCCTTAAAACACTAGTGCTTAGGAAATCTATTGGAGGCAGAAGCATTCAAGGGTAGCTTAGGGTTAGGGTTAGGGTTAGGGTTAGGGTTAGGGTTAGGGTTAGGGTTAGGGTACGGCTTAGGGTACGGGTTCGGTTACGGGTTCGGGTACGGCGTAGGGTATGGGTTAGGGTTAGGGTTAGGGTTAGTTTGAGAGTTAGGGCTCGGTTTAGGGTACGGGTTAGGATTAGGGTACGTGTTAGGGTTAGGGTAGGGGTTAGGGTTAGGGTACGCGTTAGGGTTAGGGTATTTATTAAACCTATCCCACTCTCTAGATACCCCTTAGCACGTCAAGGAATATTATTTGGGGGTCCAGCCATGGAGAAGAGTTTAGACACTAGGAGAAGATAAGGAACACACCCATTATCAAGAAATCACATTAGGATTCTCTTTTTAACCTGTTCCTTAAAACACTAGTGCTTAGGAAATCTATTGGAGGCAGAAGCAGTCAAGGGTAGCTTAGGGTTAGGGTTAGGGTTAGGGTTAGAGTTAGGGTACGGGTTCGGGTACAGCGTAGGGTATGGGTTAGGGTTAGGGTTAGGGTTAGTTTGAGAGTTAGGGCTCGGTTTAGGGTACGGGTTAGGATTAGGGTACGTGTTAGGGTTAGGGTAGGGGTTAGGGTTAAGGTACGCGTTAGGGTTAGGGTATTTATTAAACCTATCCCACTCTCTAGATACCCCTTAGCACGTCAAGGAATATTATTTGGGGGTCCAGCCATGGAGAAGAGTTTAGACACTAGGAGAAGATAAGGAACACACCCATTATCAAGAAATCACATTAGGATTCTCTTTTTAACCTGTTCCTCAAAACACTAGTGCTTAGGAAATCTATTGGAGGCAGAAGCAGTCAAGGGTAGCTTAGGGTTAGGGTTAGGGTTAGGGTTAGGGTTAGGGTACGGCTTAGGGTACGGGTTCGGGTACGGGTTCGGGTACGGCGTAGGGTATGGGTTAGGGTTAGGGTTAGGGTTAATTTGAGGGTTAGGGCTCGGTTTAGGGTACGGGTTAGGATTAGGGTACGTGTTAGTGTTAGGGTAGCCATAAGGGTTAGGGTATGCGTTAGGGTTAGGGTAGTTATTAAAACTATCCCACCCTCTAGATACCCCTTAGCACGTCAAGGAATATTATTTGGGGGTCCAGCCATGGAGAAGAGTTTAGACACTAGGGGAAGATAAGGAACACACCCATTATCAAGAAATCACATTAGGATTCTCTTTTTAACCTGTTCCTTAAAACACTAGTGCTTAGGAAATCTATTGGAGGCAGAAGCAGTCTAGGGTAGCTTACGGTTAGGGTTAGGGTTAGGGTTAGGGTTAGGGTACGGCTTAGGGTACGGTTTCGGGTACGGGTTCGGGTACGGCGTAGGGTATGGGTTAGGGTTAGGGTTAGGGTTAGTTTGAGGGTTAGGGCTCGGTTTAGGGTACGTGTTAGGGTTAGGGTAGGGGTTAGGGTTAGGTTACGCGTTAGGGTTAGGGTAGTTATTAAACCTATCCCACTCTCTAGATACCCCTTAGCACGTCAAGGAATATTATTTGGGGGTCCAGCCATGGAGAAGAGTTTAGACACTAGGGGAAGATAAGGAACACACCCATTATCAAGAAATCACATTAGGATTCTCTTTTTAACCTGTTCCTTAAAACACTAGTGCTTAGGAAATCTATTGGAGCCAGAAGCAGTCAAGGGTAGCTTACGGTTAGGGTTAGGGTTAGGTTACGGCTTAGGGTACCGGTTCGGGTACGGGTTCGCGTACGGCGTAGGGTATGGGTTAGGGTTAGGGTTAGGGTTAGGGTTAGGGTACGGGTTCGGGTACGGGTTCGGTTACGGCGTAGGGTATGGGTTAGGGTTAGGGTTAGGTTTAGTGTGAGGGTTAGGGCTCGGTTTAGGGTACGGGTTAGGATTAGGGTACGTGCTAGTGTTAGGGTAGGGGTTAGGGTTAGGGTACGCGTTAGGGTTAGGGTAGTTATTGAACCTATCCCACTCTCTAGATACCCCTTAGCACGTCAAGGAATATTATTTGTGGGTCCAGCCATGGAGAAGAGTTCAGACACTAGGAGAAGATAAGGAACACACCCATTATCAAGAAATCACATTAGGATTCTCTTTTTAACCTGTTCCTTAAAACACTAGTGCTTAGGAAATCTATTGGAGGCTGAGGCAGTCAAGGGTTGCTTAGGGTTAGGGTTAGGGTTAGGGTTAAGGTTAGGGTACGGCTTAGGGTACGGTTTCGGGTACGGGTTCGGCTACGGCGTAGGGTATGGGTTAGGGTTAGGGTTAGGGTTAGTTTTAGGGTTAGGGCTCGGTTTAGGGTATGGTTAGGATTAGGGTACGTGTTAGGGTTATGGTGGGGTTAGGGTTAGGGTACTCGTTAGGGTTAGGGTAGTTATTAAACCTATCCCACTCTCTAGATACCCCTTAGCACGTCAAGGAATTTTATTTTCTGGTCCAGCCATGGAGAAGAGTTTAGACACTAGGATAAGATAAGGAACTCACCCATTATCAAGAAATCACATTAGGATTCTTTTTTAACCTGTTCCTTAAAACACTAGTGCTTAGGAAATCTATTGGAGGCAGAAACAGTCAAGGGTAGCTTAGGGTTAGTGTTACGGTTAGGGTTAGGTTTAGGGTATGGTTAGGGTACGGGTTTGGGTACGGGTTCGGGTACGGCGTAGGGTATGGGTTAGTGTTAGGGTTAGGGTTAGTTTTAGGGTTAGGGCTCGGTTTAGGGTACGGGTTAGGATTAGGGTACGTGTTAGGGTTAGGGTACGCATTAGGGTTAGGGTACGGGTTAGGGTTAGGATAGTTATTAAACCTATCCCACTCTCTAGATACCCCTTAGCACGTCAAGGAATATTATTTGGGGGTCCAGCCATGGAGAAGAATTTAGACACTAGGAGAAGATAAGGAACACACCCATTATCAAGAAATCACATTAGGATTCTCTTTTTAACCTGTTCCTTAAAACACTAGTGCTTAGGAAATCTATTGGAGGCAGAAGCAGTCAAGGGTAGCTTAGGGTTAGGGTTAGGGTTAGGGTTAGTTTTAGTGTTAGGGCTCGGTTTAGGGTATGGGTTAGGATTAGGGTACGTGTTAGGGTTAGGGTATGGTTTAGGGTTAGGGTACACGTTAGGTTGAGGGTAGTTATTAAACCTATCCCACTCTCTAGATACCCCTTAGCACGTCAAGTATTATTATTTTGGAGTCCAGCCATGGAGAAGAGTTTAGACACTAGGATAAGATAAAGAACACACCCATTATCAAGAACTCATTTTAGGATTCTCTTTTTAACCTGTTCCTTAAAAGACTAGTGCTTAGGAAATCTACTGCAGGCAGAAGCAGTCAAGGGTAGCTTAGGTTTAGGGTTAGGGTTAGGGTACGGCTTAGGGTACGGTTTCGGGTACGGGTTCGTGTATGGCGTCGGGTATGGGTTAGGGTTAGGGTTAGGGTTACTTTTAGGGTTAGGGCTCGGTTTAGGGTACGGGTTAGGATTAGGGTACGTGTTAGGTTTAGGGTAGGGGTTAGGGTTAGAGTACGCGTTAGGTTTAGGGTAGTTATTAAACCTATCCCACTCTCTAGATACCCCTTAGCACGTCAAGGAATATTATTTGGGGGTCCAGCCATGGAGAAGAGTTCAGACACTAGGAGAAGATAAGGAACACACCCATTATCAAGAAATCACATTAGGATTCTCTTTTTAACCTGTTCCTTAAAACACTAGTGCTTAGGAAATCTATTGGAGGCAGAAGCAGTCAAGGGTAGCTTACGGTTAGGGTTAGGGTTAGGGTTAGGGTTAGGGTACGGCTTAGGGTACGGGTTCGGTTACGGGTTCGGGTACGGCGTAGGGTATGGGTTAGGGTTAGGGTTAGGGTTAGGGTTAGGGTACGGGTTCGGGTACGGGTTCGGTTACGGCGTAGGGTATTGGATAGGGTTAGGTTTAGGTTTAGTTTGAGGGTTAGGGCTCGGTTTAGGGTACGGGTTAGGATTAGGGTTCGTGCTAGTGTTAGGGTAGGGGTTAGGGTTAGGGTACGCGTTAGGGTTAGGGTAGTTATTGAACCTATCCCACTCTCTAGATACCCCTTAGCACGTCAAGGAATATTATTTGTGGGTCCAGCCATGGAGAAGAGTTCAGACACTAGGAGAAGATAAGGAACACACCCATTATCAAGAAATCACATTAGGATTCTTTTTTAACCTGTTCCTTAAAACACTAGTGCTTAGGAAATCTATTGGAGGCAGAAACAGTCAAGGGTAGCTTAGGGTTAGGGTTACGGTTAGGGTTAGGTTTAGGGTATGGTTAGGGTACGGGTTCGGGTACGGGTTCGGGTACGGCGTAGGGTATGGGTTAGTGTTAGGGTTAGGGTTAGTTTTAGGGTTAGGGCTCGGTTTAGGGTACGGGTTAGGATTAGGGTACGTGTTAGGGTTAGGGTACGCGTTAGGGTTAGGGTACGGGTTAGGGTTAGGATAGTTATTAAACCTATCCCACTCTCTAGATACCCCTTAGCACGTCAAGGAATATTATTTGGGGGTCCAGCCATGGAGAAGAGTTCAGACACTAGGAGAAGATAAGGAACACACCCATTATCAAGAAATCACATTAGGATTCTCTTTTTAACCTGTTCCTTAAAACACTAGTGCTTAGGAAATCTATTGGAGGCAGAAGCAGTCAAGGGTAGCTTAGGGTTAGGGTTAGGGTTAGGGTTAGTTTTAGTGTTAGGGCTCGGTTTAGGGTATGGGTTAGGATTAGGGTACGTGTTAGGGTTAGGGTATGGTTTAGGGTTAGGGTACACGTTAGGTTGAGGGTAGTTATTAAACCTATCCCACTCTCTAGATACCCCTTAGCACGTCAAGGAATATTATTTGGGGGTCCAGCCATGGAGAAGAGTTCAGACACTAGGAGAAGATAAGGAACACACCCATTATCAAGAAATCACATTAGGATTCTCTTTTTAACCTGTTCCTTAAAACACTAGTGCTTAGGAAATCTATTGGAGGCAGAAGCAGTCAAGGGTAGCTTACGGTTAGGGTTAGGGTTAGGGTTAGGGTTAGGGTACGGCTTAGGGTACGGGTTCGGTTACGGGTTCGGGTACGGCGTAGGGTATGGGTTAGGGTTAGGGTTAGGGTACGGGTTCGGGTACGGGTTCGGTTACGGCGTAGGGTATTGGTTAGGGTTAGGTTTAGGTTATTTTGAGGGTTAGGGCTCGGTTTAGGGTACGGGTTAGGATTAGGGTACGTGCTAGTGGTAGGGTAGGGGTTAGGGTTAGGGTACGCGTTAGGGTTAGGGTAGTTATTGAACCTATCCCAGTCTCTAGATACCCCTTAGCACGTAAAGGAATATTATTTGTGGGTCCAGCCATGGAGAAGAGTTCAGACACTAGGAGAAGATAAGAACACACCCATTATCAAGAAATCACATTAGGATTCTCTTTTTAACCTGTTCCTTAAAACACTAGGGCTTAGGAAATCTATTGGAGGCAGAAGCAGTCAAGGGTAGCTTAGGGTTAGGGTTAGGGTTAGGGTTAGGGTTAGGGTACGGCTTAGCGTACGGGTTCGGGTACGGGTTCGGGTACGGCGTAGGGTATGGTTTAGGGTTAGAGTTAGGGTTAGTTTGAGGGTTAGGGCTCGGTTTAGGGTACGGGTTAGGATTAGGGTACGTGTTAGGGTTAGGGTAGGGGTTAGGGTTAGGGTATGCATTAGGGTTAGGGTAGTTATTAAACCTATCCCACTCTCTAGATACCCCTTAGCACGTCAAAGAATATTATTTGGGGGTCCAGCTATGGAGAAGAATTTAGAATCTAGGAGAATATAAGGAACACACCCATTATCAAGAAATCACATTAGGATTCTCTTTTTAACCTGTTCCTTAAAACACTAGTACTTAGGAAATCTATTGGAGGCAGAAGCAGTCAAGGGTACCTTAGGGTTAGGGTTAGGGTTAGGGAACGGCTTAGGGTACGGGTTCGGTTACGGGTTTGGGTACGGCGTAGGGTATGGTTTAGGGTTAGGGTTATGGTTAGTTTGTGGGTTAGGGCTCGGTTTAGGGTAGGGGTTAGGATTAGGGTACGTGTTAGGGTTAGGGTAGGGGATAGGGTTAGGGTACGCGTTAGGGTTAGGGTAGTTATTAAACCTATCCCACTCTCTAGATACCCCTTAGCACGTCAAGGAATATTATTTGGGGGTCCAGCCATGGAGAAGAGTTTAGACACTAGGAGAAGATAAGGAACACACCCATTATCAAGAAATCACATTAGGATTCACTTTTTAACCTGTTCCTTAAAACACTAGAGCTTAGGAAATCTATTGGAGGCAGAAGCAGTCAAGGGGAGCTTACGGTTAGGGTTAGGGTTAGGGTTAGGGTTAGGGTACGGCTTAGGGTACGGGTTCGGGTACGGGTTCGGGTACGGCGTAGGGTATTGGTTAGGGTTAGGGTTAGGGTTAATTTGAGGGTTAGGGCTCGGTTTAGGGTACGGGTTAGGATTAGGGTACGTGTTAGTGTTAGGGTAGCCGTAAGGGTTAGGGTACGCGTTAGGGTTAGGGTAGTTATTAAAACTATCCCACCCTCTAGATACCCCTTAGCACGTCAAGGAATATTATTTGGGGGTCCAGCCATGTAGAAGAGTTTAGACACTAGGGGAAGATAAGGAACACACCCATTATCAAGAAATCACATTAGGATTCTCTTTTTAACCTGTTCCTTAAAACACTAGTGCTTAGGAAATCTATTGGAGCCAGAAGCAGTCAAGCGTAGCTTACGGTTAGGGTTAGGATTAGGTTACGGCTTAGGGTACGGGTTCGGGTACGGGTTCGGGTACGGCGTAGGGTATGGGTTAGGGTTAGGGTTAGGGTTAGGGTTAGGGTACGGGTTCGGGTACGGGTTCGGTTACGGCGTAGGGTATTGGTTAGGGTTAGGTTTAGGTTTAGTTTGAGGGTTAGGGTTAGGGTTAGGGTTAGGGTTAGGTTTAGGGTTAGGGTTAGGATACGGCTTAGGGCACGGGTTCGGGTACGGCTTCGGGTACGGCATAGGGTATGGTTTAGGGTTAGAGTTAGGGTTAGTTTGAGGGTGAGGGCTCGGTTTAGGGTACGGGTTAGGATTAGGGTACGTGTTAGGGTTAGGGTAGGGGTTAGGGTTAGGGTACGCATTAGGGTTAGGGTAGTTATTAAACCTTTCCCACTCTCTAGATATCGCTTAGCACGTCAAAGAATATTATTTGGGGGTCCAGCCATGGAGAAGAGTTTAGACACTAGGAGAAGATAAGGAACACACCCATTATCAAGAAATCACATTAGGATTCTCTTTTTAACCTGTTCCTTAAAACACTAGTGCTTAGGAAATCTATTGGAGGCAGAAGCAGTCAAGGGTACCTTAGGGTTAGTGTACGGCTTAGGGTACGGGTTCGGGTACGGGTTCGGGTACGGTGTAGGGTATGGGTTAGGGTTAGGGTTAGGGTTAGTTTGAGGGTTAGGGCTCGGTTTAGGGTACGGGTTAGGAATAGGGTACGTGTTAGTGTTAGGGTAGCCGTTAGGGTTAGGGTAGGCGTTAGGGTTAGGGTAGTTATTAAAACTATCCCACTCTCTAGATACCCCTTAGCACGTCAAGGAATATTATTTGGGGGTCCAGCCATGGAGAAGAGTTTAGACACTAGGGGAAGATAAGGAACACACCCATTATCAAGAAATCACATTAGGATTCTCTTTTTAACCTGTTCCTTAAAACACTAGTGCTTAGGAAATCTATTGGAGCCAGAAGCAGTCAAGGGTAGCTTACGGTTAGGGTTAGGGTTAGGTTACGGCTTAGGGTACGGGTTCGGGTACGGGTTCGGGTACGGCGTAGGGTATGGGTTAGGGTTAGGTTTAGGGTTACTTTGAGGGTTAGGGCTCGGTTTAGGTTACGGGTTAGGATTAGGGTACGTGTTAGGGTTAGGGTAGGGTTTAGGGTTAGGGTACGCGTTAGGGTTAGGGTTGTTATTAACCCTATCCCACTCTCTAGATACCCCTTAGCACGTCAAGGAATATTATTTGGGGGTCCAGCCATGGAGAAGAGCTTAGACACTAGGAGAAGATAAGGAACACAGCCATTATCAAGAATTCACATTAGGATTCTCTTTTTAACCTGTTCCTTAAAACACTAGTGCTTAGGAAATCTACTGGAGGCAGAAGCAGTCAAGGGTAGCTTAGGGTTAGGGTTAGGGTTAGGGTTAGGGTTAGGGTTAGGGTACGGCTTAGGGTACGGGTTCGGTTACGGGTTCGGGTACGGCGTAGGGTATGGGTTAGGGTTAGGGTTAGGGTTAGTTTGAGAATTAGGGCTCGGTTTAGGGTACGGGTTAGGATTAGGGTACGTGTTAGGGTTAGGGTAGGGGTTAGGGTTAGGGTACGCGTTAGGGTTAGGGTATTTATTAAACCTATCCCACTCTCTAGATACCCCTTAGCACGTCAAGGAATATTATTTGGGGGTCCAGCCATGGAGAAGAGTTTAGACACTAGGAGAAGATAAGGAACACACCCATTATCAAGAAATCACATTAGGATTCTCTTTTTAACCTGTTCCTTAAAACACTAGTGCTTAGGAAATCTATTGGAGGCAGAAGCAGTCAAGGGTAGCTTAGGGTTAGGGTTAGGGTTAGGGTTAGAGTTAGGGTACGGGTTCGGGTACAGCGTAGGGTATGGGTTAGGGTTAGGGTTAGGGTTAGTTTGAGAGTTAGGGCTCGGTTTAGGGTACGGGTTAGGATTAGGGTACGTGTTAGGGTTAGGGTAGGGGTTAGGGTTAAGGTACGCGTTAGGGTTAGGGTATTTATTAAACCTATCCCACTCTCTAGATACCCCTTAGCACGTCAAGGAATATTATTTGGGGGTCCAGCCATGGAGAAGAGTTTAGACACTAGGAGAAGATAAGGAACACACCCATTATCAAGAAATCACATTAGGATTCTCTTTTTAACCTGTTCCTCAAAACACTAGTGCTTAGGAAATCTATTGGAGGCAGAAGCAGTCAAGGGTAGCTTAGGGTTAGGGTTAGGGTTAGGGTTAGGGTTAGGGTACGGCTTAGGGTACGGGTTCGGGTACGGGTTCGGGTACGGCGTAGGGTATGGGTTAGGGTTAGGGTTAGGGTTAATTTGAGGGTTAGGGCTCGGTTTAGGGTACGGGTTAGGATTAGGGTACGTGTTAGTGTTAGGGTAGCCATAAGGGTTAGGGTATGCGTTAGGGTTAGGGTAGTTATTAAAACTATCCCACCCTCTAGATACCCCTTAGCACGTCAAGGAATATTATTTGGGGGTCCAGCCATGGAGAAGAGTTTAGACACTAGGGGAAGATAAGGAACACACCCATTATCAAGAAATCACATTAGGATTCTCTTTTTAACCTGTTCCTTAAAACACTAGTGCTTAGGAAATCTATTGGAGGCAGAAGCAGTCTAGGGTAGCTTACGGTTAGGGTTAGGGTTAGGGTTAGGGTTAGGGTACGGCTTAGGGTACGGTTTCGTGTACGGGTTCGGGTACGGCGTAGGGTATGGGTTAGGGTTAGGGTTAGGGTTAGTTTGAGGGTTAGGGCTCGGTTTAGGGTACGTGTTAGGGTTAGGGTAGGGGTTAGGGTTAGGTTACGCGTTAGGGTTAGGGTAGTTATTAAACCTATCCCACTCTCTAGATACCCCTTAGCACGTCAAGGAATATTATTTGGGGGTCCAGCCATGGAGAAGAGTTTAGACACTAGGAGAAGATAAGGAACACACCCATTATCAAGAAATCACATTAGGATTCTCTTTTTAACCTGTTCCTTAAAACACTAGTGCTTAGGAAATCTATTGGAGGCAGAAGCAGTCAAGGGTAGCTTAGGGTTAGGGTTAGGGTTAGGGTTAGAGTTAGGGTACGGGTTCGGGTACAGCGTAGGGTATGGGTTAGGGTTAGGGTTAGGGTTAGTTTGAGAGTTAGGGCTCGGTTTAGGGTACGGGTTAGGATTAGGGTACGTGTTAGGGTTAGGGTAGGGGTTAGGGTTAAGGTACGCGTTAGGGTTAGGGTATTTATTAAACCTATCCCACTCTCTAGATACCCCTTAGCACGTCAAGGAATATTATTTGGGGGTCCAGCCATGGAGAAGAGTTTAGACACTAGGAGAAGATAAGGAACACACCCATTATCAAGAAATCACATTAGGATTCTCTTTTTAACCTGTTCCTCAAAACACTAGTGCTTAGGAAATCTATTGGAGGCAGAAGCAGTCAAGGGTAGCTTAGGGTTAGGGTTAGGGTTAGGGTTAGGGTTAGGGTACGGCTTAGGGTACGGGTTCGGGTACGGGTTCGGGTACGGCGTAGGGTATGGGTTAGGGTTAGGGTTAGGGTTAATTTGAGGGTTAGGGCTCGGTTTAGGGTACGGGTTAGGATTAGGGTACGTGTTAGTGTTAGGGTAGCCATAAGGGTTAGGGTATGCGTTAGGGTTAGGGTAGTTATTAAAACTATCCCACCCTCTAGATACCCCTTAGCACGTCAAGGAATATTATTTGGGGGTCCAGCCATGGAGAAGAGTTTAGACACTAGGGGAAGATAAGGAACACACCCATTATCAAGAAATCACATTAGGATTCTCTTTTTAACCTGTTCCTTAAAACACTAGTGCTTAGGAAATCTATTGGAGGCAGAAGCAGTCTAGGGTAGCTTACGGTTAGGGTTAGGGTTAGGGTTAGGGTTAGGGTACGGCTTAGGGTACGGTTTCGTGTACGGGTTCGGGTACGGCGTAGGGTATGGGTTAGGGTTAGGGTTAGGGTTAGTTTGAGGGTTAGGGCTCGGTTTAGGGTACGTGTTAGGGTTAGGGTAGGGGTTAGGGTTAGGTTACGCGTTAGGGTTAGGGTAGTTATTAAACCTATCCCACTCTCTAGATACCCCTTAGCACGTCAAGGAATATTATTTGGGGGTCCAGCCATGGAGAAGAGTTTAGACACTAGGGGAAGATAAGGAACACACCCATTATCAAGAAATCACATTAGGATTCTCTTTTTAACCTGTTCCTTAAAACACTAGTGCTTAGGAAATCTATTGGAGCCAGAAGCAGTCAAGGGTAGCTTACGGTTAGGGTTAGGGTTAGGTTACGGCTTAGGGTACCGGTTCGGGTACGGGTTCGCGTACGGCGTAGGGTATGGGTTAGGGTTAGGGTTAGGGTTAGGGTTAGGGTACGGGTTCGGGTACGGGTTCGGTTACGGCGTAGGGTATGGGTTAGGGTTAGGGTTAGGTTTAGTGTGAGGGTTAGGGCTCGGTTTAGGGTACGGGTTAGGATTAGGGTACGTGCTAGTGTTAGGGTAGGGGTTAGGGTTAGGGTACGTGTTAGGGTTAGGGTAGTTATTGAACCTATCCCACTCTCTAGATACCCCTTAGCACGTCAAGGAATATTATTTGTGGGTCCAGCCATGGAGAAGAGTTCAGACACTAGGAGAAGATAAGGAACACACCCATTATCAAGAAATCACATTAGGATTCTCTTTTTAACCTGTTCCTTAAAACACTAGTGCTTAGGAAATCTATTGGAGGCTGAGGCAGTCAAGGGTTGCTTAGGGTTAGGGTTAGGGTTAGGGTTAAGGTTAGGGTACGGCTTAGGGTACGGTTTCGGGTACGGGTTCGGCTACGGCGTAGGGTATGGGTTAGGGTTAGGGTTAGGGTTAGTTTTAGGGTTAGGGCTCGGTTTAGGGTATGGTTAGGATTAGGGTACGTGTTAGGGTTATGGTGGGGTTAGGGTTAGGGTACTCGTTAGGGTTAGGGTAGTTATTAAACCTATCCCACTCTCTAGATACCCCTTAGCACGTCAAGGAATTTTATTTTCTGGTCCAGCCATGGAGAAGAGTTTAGACACTAGGATAAGATAAGGAACTCACCCATTATCAAGAAATCACATTAGGATTCTTTTTTAACCTGTTCCTTAAAACACTAGTGCTTAGGAAATCTATTGGAGGCAGAAACAGTCAAGGGTAGCTTAGGGTTAGTGTTACGGTTAGGGTTAGGTTTAGGGTATGGTTAGGGTACGGGTTTGGGTACGGGTTCGGGTACGGCGTAGGGTATGGGTTAGTGTTAGGGTTAGGGTTAGTTTTAGGGTTAGGGCTCGGTTTAGGGTACGGGTTAGGATTAGGGTACGTGTTAGGGTTAGGGTACGCATTAGGGTTAGGGTACGGGTTAGGGTTAGGATAGTTATTAAACCTATCCCACTCTCTAGATACCCCTTAGCACGTCAAGGAATATTATTTGGGGGTCCAGCCATGGAGAAGAATTTAGACACTAGGAGAAGATAAGGAACACACCCATTATCAAGAAATCACATTAGGATTCTCTTTTTAACCTGTTCCTTAAAACACTAGTGCTTAGGAAATCTATTGGAGGCAGAAGCAGTCAAGGGTAGCTTAGGGTTAGGGTTAGGGTTAGGGTTAGTTTTAGTGTTAGGGCTCGGTTTAGGGTATGGGTTAGGATTAGGGTACGTGTTAGGGTTAGGGTATGGTTTAGGGTTAGGGTACACGTTAGGTTGAGGGTAGTTATTAAACCTATCCCACTCTCTAGATACCCCTTAGCACGTCAAGTATTATTATTTTGGAGTCCAGCCATGGAGAAGAGTTTAGACACTAGGATAAGATAAAGAACACACCCATTATCAAGAACTCATTTTAGGATTCTCTTTTTAACCTGTTCCTTAAAAGACTAGTGCTTAGGAAATCTACTGCAGGCAGAAGCAGTCAAGGGTAGCTTAGGTTTAGGGTTAGGGTTAGGGTACGGCTTAGGGTACGGTTTCGGGTACGGGTTCGTGTATGGCGTCGGGTATGGGTTAGGGTTAGGGTTAGGGTTACTTTTAGGGTTAGGGCTCGGTTTAGGGTACGGGTTAGGATTAGGGTACGTGTTAGGTTTAGGGTAGGGGTTAGGGTTAGAGTACGCGTTAGGTTTAGGGTAGTTATTAAACCTATCCCACTCTCTAGATACCCCTTAGCACGTCAAGGAATATTATTTGGGGGTCCAGCCATGGAGAAGAGTTCAGACACTAGGAGAAGATAAGGAACACACCCATTATCAAGAAATCACATTAGGATTCTCTTTTTAACCTGTTCCTTAAAACACTAGTGCTTAGGAAATCTATTGGAGGCAGAAGCAGTCAAGGGTAGCTTACGGTTAGGGTTAGGGTTAGGGTTAGGGTTAGGGTACGGCTTAGGGTACGGGTTCGGTTACGGGTTCGGGTACGGCGTAGGGTATGGGTTAGGGTTAGGGTTAGGGTTAGGGTTAGGGTACGGGTTCGGGTACGGGTTCGGTTACGGCGTAGGGTATTGGATAGGGTTAGGTTTAGGTTTAGTTTGAGGGTTAGGGCTCGGTTTAGGGTACGGGTTAGGATTAGGGTTCGTGCTAGTGTTAGGGTAGGGGTTAGGGTTAGGGTACGCGTTAGGGTTAGGGTAGTTATTGAACCTATCCCACTCTCTAGATACCCCTTAGCACGTCAAGGAATATTATTTGTGGGTCCAGCCATGGAGAAGAGTTCAGACACTAGGAGAAGATAAGGAACACACCCATTATCAAGAAATCACATTAGGATTCTTTTTTAACCTGTTCCTTAAAACACTAGTGCTTAGGAAATCTATTGGAGGCAGAAACAGTCAAGGGTAGCTTAGGGTTAGGGTTACGGTTAGGGTTAGGTTTAGGGTATGGTTAGGGTACGGGTTCGGGTACGGGTTCGGGTACGGCGTAGGGTATGGGTTAGTGTTAGGGTTAGGGTTAGTTTTAGGGTTAGGGCTCGGTTTAGGGTACGGGTTAGGATTAGGGTACGTGTTAGGGTTAGGGTACGCGTTAGGGTTAGGGTACGGGTTAGGGTTAGGATAGTTATTAAACCTATCCCACTCTCTAGATACCCCTTAGCACGTCAAGGAATATTATTTGGGGGTCCAGCCATGGAGAAGAGTTCAGACACTAGGAGAAGATAAGGAACACACCCATTATCAAGAAATCACATTAGGATTCTCTTTTTAACCTGTTCCTTAAAACACTAGTGCTTAGGAAATCTATTGGAGGCAGAAGCAGTCAAGGGTAGCTTAGGGTTAGGGTTAGGGTTAGGGTTAGTTTTAGTGTTAGGGCTCGGTTTAGGGTATGGGTTAGGATTAGGGTACGTGTTAGGGTTAGGGTATGGTTTAGGGTTAGGGTACACGTTAGGTTGAGGGTAGTTATTAAACCTATCCCACTCTCTAGATACCCCTTAGCACGTCAAGGAATATTATTTGGGGGTCCAGCCATGGAGAAGAGTTCAGACACTAGGAGAAGATAAGGAACACACCCATTATCAAGAAATCACATTAGGATTCTCTTTTTAACCTGTTCCTTAAAACACTAGTGCTTAGGAAATCTATTGGAGGCAGAAGCAGTCAAGGGTAGCTTACGGTTAGGGTTAGGGTTAGGGTTAGGGTTAGGGTACGGCTTAGGGTACGGGTTCGGTTACGGGTTCGGGTACGGCGTAGGGTATGGGTTAGGGTTAGGGTTAGGGTACGGGTTCGGGTACGGGTTCGGTTACGGCGTAGGGTATTGGTTAGGGTTAGGTTTAGGTTATTTTGAGGGTTAGGGCTCGGTTTAGGGTACGGGTTAGGATTAGGGTACGTGCTAGTGGTAGGGTAGGGGTTAGGGTTAGGGTACGCGTTAGGGTTAGGGTAGTTATTGAACCTATCCCAGTCTCTAGATACCCCTTAGCACGTAAAGGAATATTATTTGTGGGTCCAGCCATGGAGAAGAGTTCAGACACTAGGAGAAGATAAGAACACACCCATTATCAAGAAATCACATTAGGATTCTCTTTTTAACCTGTTCCTTAAAACACTAGGGCTTAGGAAATCTATTGGAGGCAGAAGCAGTCAAGGGTAGCTTAGGGTTAGGGTTAGGGTTAGGGTTAGGGTTAGGGTACGGCTTAGCGTACGGGTTCGGGTACGGGTTCGGGTACGGCGTAGGGTATGGTTTAGGGTTAGAGTTAGGGTTAGTTTGAGGGTTAGGGCTCGGTTTAGGGTACGGGTTAGGATTAGGGTACGTGTTAGGGTTAGGGTAGGGGTTAGGGTTAGGGTATGCATTAGGGTTAGGGTAGTTATTAAACCTATCCCACTCTCTAGATACCCCTTAGCACGTCAAAGAATATTATTTGGGGGTCCAGCTATGGAGAAGAATTTAGAATCTAGGAGAATATAAGGAACACACCCATTATCAAGAAATCACATTAGGATTCTCTTTTTAACCTGTTCCTTAAAACACTAGTACTTAGGAAATCTATTGGAGGCAGAAGCAGTCAAGGGTACCTTAGGGTTAGGGTTAGGGTTAGGGAACGGCTTAGGGTACGGGTTCGGTTACGGGTTTGGGTACGGCGTAGGGTATGGTTTAGGGTTAGGGTTATGGTTAGTTTGTGGGTTAGGGCTCGGTTTAGGGTAGGGGTTAGGATTAGGGTACGTGTTAGGGTTAGGGTAGGGGATAGGGTTAGGGTACGCGTTAGGGTTAGGGTAGTTATTAAACCTATCCCACTCTCTAGATACCCCTTAGCACGTCAAGGAATATTATTTGGGGGTCCAGCCATGGAGAAGAGTTTAGACACTAGGAGAAGATAAGGAACACACCCATTATCAAGAAATCACATTAGGATTCACTTTTTAACCTGTTCCTTAAAACACTAGAGCTTAGGAAATCTATTGGAGGCAGAAGCAGTCAAGGGGAGCTTACGGTTAGGGTTAGGGTTAGGGTTAGGGTTAGGGTACGGCTTAGGGTACGGGTTCGGGTACGGGTTCGGGTACGGCGTAGGGTATTGGTTAGGGTTAGGGTTAGGGTTAATTTGAGGGTTAGGGCTCGGTTTAGGGTACGGGTTAGGATTAGGGTACGTGTTAGTGTTAGGGTAGCCGTAAGGGTTAGGGTACGCGTTAGGGTTAGGGTAGTTATTAAAACTATCCCACCCTCTAGATACCCCTTAGCACGTCAAGGAATATTATTTGGGGGTCCAGCCATGTAGAAGAGTTTAGACACTAGGGGAAGATAAGGAACACACCCATTATCAAGAAATCACATTAGGATTCTCTTTTTAACCTGTTCCTTAAAACACTAGTGCTTAGGAAATCTATTGGAGCCAGAAGCAGTCAAGCGTAGCTTACGGTTAGGGTTAGGATTAGGTTACGGCTTAGGGTACGGGTTCGGGTACGGGTTCGGGTACGGCGTAGGGTATGGGTTAGGGTTAGGGTTAGGGTTAGGGTTAGGGTACGGGTTCGGGTACGGGTTCGGTTACGGCGTAGGGTATTGGTTAGGGTTAGGTTTAGGTTTAGTTTGAGGGTTAGGGTTAGGGTTAGGGTTAGGGTTAGGTTTAGGGTTAGGGTTAGGATACGGCTTAGGGCACGGGTTCGGGTACGGCTTCGGGTACGGCATAGGGTATGGTTTAGGGTTAGAGTTAGGGTTAGTTTGAGGGTGAGGGCTCGGTTTAGGGTACGGGTTAGGATTAGGGTACGTGTTAGGGTTAGGGTAGGGGTTAGGGTTAGGGTACGCATTAGGGTTAGGGTAGTTATTAAACCTTTCCCACTCTCTAGATATCGCTTAGCACGTCAAAGAATATTATTTGGGGGTCCAGCCATGGAGAAGAGTTTAGACACTAGGAGAAGATAAGGAACACACCCATTATCAAGAAATCACATTAGGATTCTCTTTTTAACCTGTTCCTTAAAACACTAGTGCTTAGGAAATCTATTGGAGGCAGAAGCAGTCAAGGGTACCTTAGGGTTAGTGTACGGCTTAGGGTACGGGTTCGGGTACGGGTTCGGGTACGGTGTAGGGTATGGGTTAGGGTTAGGGTTAGGGTTAGTTTGAGGGTTAGGGCTCGGTTTAGGGTACGGGTTAGGAATAGGGTACGTGTTAGTGTTAGGGTAGCCGTTAGGGTTAGGGTAGGCGTTAGGGTTAGGGTAGTTATTAAAACTATCCCACTCTCTAGATACCCCTTAGCACGTCAAGGAATATTATTTGGGGGTCCAGCCATGGAGAAGAGTTTAGACACTAGGGGAAGATAAGGAACACACCCATTATCAAGAAATCACATTAGGATTCTCTTTTTAACCTGTTCCTTAAAACACTAGTGCTTAGGAAATCTATTGGAGCCAGAAGCAGTCAAGGGTAGCTTACGGTTAGGGTTAGGGTTAGGTTACGGCTTAGGGTACGGGTTCGGGTACGGGTTCGGGTACGGCGTAGGGTATGGGTTAGGGTTAGGTTTAGGGTTACTTTGAGGGTTAGGGCTCGGTTTAGGGTACGGGTTAGGATTAGGGTACGTGTTAGGGTTAGGGTAGGGTTTAGGGTTAGGGTACGCGTTAGGGTTAGGGTTGTTATTAACCCTATCCCACTCTCTAGATACCCCTTAGCACGTCAAGGAATATTATTTGGGGGTCCAGCCATGGAGAAGAGCTTAGACACTAGGAGAAGATAAGGAACACAGCCATTATCAAGAATTCACATTAGGATTCTCTTTTTAACCTGTTCCTTAAAACACTAGTGCTTAGGAAATCTACTGGAGGCAGAAGCAGTCAAGGGTAGCTTAGGGTTAGGGTTAGGGTTAGGGTTAGGGTTAGGGTTAGGGTTAGGGTACGGCTTAGGGTACGGGTTCGGTTACGGGTTCGGGTACGGCGTAGGGTATGGGTTAGGGTTAGGGTTAGGGTTAGTTTGAGAATTAGGGCTCGGTTTAGGGTACGGGTTAGGATTAGGGTACGTGTTAGGGTTAGGGTAGGGGTTAGGGTTAGGGTACGCGTTAGGGTTAGGGTATTTATTAAACCTATCCCACTCTCTAGATACCCCTTAGCACGTCAAGGAATATTATTTGGGGGTCCAGCCATGGAGAAGAGTTTAGACACTAGGAGAAGATAAGGAACACACCCATTATCAAGAAATCACATTAGGATTCTCTTTTTAACCTGTTCCTTAAAACACTAGTGCTTAGGAAATCTATTGGAGGCAGAAGCAGTCAAGGGTAGCTTAGGGTTAGGGTTAGGGTTAGGGTTAGAGTTAGGGTACGGGTTCGGGTACAGCGTAGGGTATGGGTTAGGGTTAGGGTTAGGGTTAGTTTGAGAGTTAGGGCTCGGTTTAGGGTACGGGTTAGGATTAGGGTACGTGTTAGGGTTATGGTGGGGTTAGGGTTAGGGTACTCGTTAGGGTTAGGGTAGTTATTAAACCTATCCCACTCTCTAGATACCCCTTAGCACGTCAAGGAATTTTATTTTCTGGTCCAGCCATGGAGAAGAGTTTAGACACTAGGATAAGATAAGGAACTCACCCATTATCAAGAAATCACATTAGGATTCTTTTTTAACCTGTTCCTTAAAACACTAGTGCTTAGGAAATCTATTGGAGGCAGAAACAGTCAAGGGTAGCTTAGGGTTAGTGTTACGGTTAGGGTTAGGTTTAGGGTATGGTTAGGGTACGGGTTTGGGTACGGGTTCGGGTACGGCGTAGGGTATGGGTTAGTGTTAGGGTTAGGGTTAGTTTTAGGGTTAGGGCTCGGTTTAGGGTATGGGTTAGGATTAGGGTACGTGTTAGGGTTAGGGTACGCATTAGGGTTAGGGTACGGGTTAGGGTTAGGATAGTTATTAAACCTATCCCACTCTCTAGATACCCCTTAGCACGTCAAGGAATATTATTCTGGGGGTCCAGCCATGGAGAAGAATTTAGACACTAGGAGAAGATAAGGAACACACCGATTATCAAGAAATCACATTAGGATTCTCTTTTTAACCTGTTCCTTAAAACACTAGTGCTTAGGAAATCTATTGGAGGCAGAAGCAGTCAAGGGTAGCTTAGGGTTAGGGTTAGGGTTAGGGTTAGTTTTAGTGTTAGGGCTCGGTTTAGGGTATGGGTTAGGATTAGGGTACGTGTTAGGGTTAGGGTATGGTTTAGGGTTAGGGTACACGTTAGGTTGAGGGTAGTTATTAAACCTATCCCACTCTCTAGATACCCCTTAGCACGTCAAGTATTATTATTTTGGAGTCCAGCCATGGAGAAGAGTTTAGACACTAGGATAAGATAAAGAACACACCCATTATCAAGAACTCATTTTAGGATTCTCTTTTTAACCTGTTCCTTAAAAGACTAGTGCTTAGGAAATCTACTGCAGGCAGAAGCAGTCAAGGGTAGCTTAGGTTTAGGGTTAGGGTTAGGGTACGGCTTAGGGTACGGTTTCGGGTACGGGTTCGTGTATGGCGTCGGGTATGGGTTAGGGTTAGGGTTAGGGTTACTTTTAGGGTTAGGGCTCGGTTTAGGGTACGGGTTAGGATTAGGGTACGTGTTAGGTTTAGGGTAGGGGTTAGGGTTAGAGTACGCGTTAGGTTTAGGGTAGTTATTAAACCTATCCCACTCTCTAGATACCCCTTAGCACGTCAAGGAATATTATTTGGGGGTCCAGCCATGGAGAAGAGTTCAGACACTAGGAGAAGATAAGGAACACACCCATTATCAAGAAATCACATTAGGATTCTCTTTTTAACCTGTTCCTTAAAACACTAGTGCTTAGGAAATCTATTGGAGGCAGAAGCAGTCAAGGGTAGCTTACGGTTAGGGTTAGGGTTAGGGTTAGGGTTAGGGTACGGCTTAGGGTACGGGTTCGGTTACGGGTTCGGGTACGGCGTAGGGTATGGGTTAGGGTTAGGGTTAGGGTTAGGGTTAGGGTACGGGTTCGGGTACGGGTTCGGTTACGGCGTAGGGTATTGGATAGGGTTAGGTTTAGGTTTAGTTTGAGGGTTAGGGCTCGGTTTAGGGTACGGGTTAGGATTAGGGTTCGTGCTAGTGTTAGGGTAGGGGTTAGGGTTAGGGTACGCGTTAGGGTTAGGGTAGTTATTGAACCTATCCCACTCTCTAGATACCCCTTAGCACGTCAAGGAATATTATTTGTGGGTCCAGCCATGGAGAAGAGTTCAGACACTAGGAGAAGATAAGGAACACACCCATTATCAAGAAATCACATTAGGATTCTTTTTTAACCTGTTCCTTAAAACACTAGTGCTTAGGAAATCTATTGGAGGCAGAAACAGTCAAGGGTAGCTTAGGGTTAGGGTTACGGTTAGGGTTAGGTTTAGGGTATGGTTAGGGTACGGGTTCGGGTACGGGTTCGGGTACGGCGTAGGGTATGGGTTAGTGTTAGGGTTAGGGTTAGTTTTAGGGTTAGGGCTCGGTTTAGGGTACGGGTTAGGATTAGGGTACGTGTTAGGGTTAGGGTACGCGTTAGGGTTAGGGTACGGGTTAGGGTTAGGATAGTTATTAAACCTATCCCACTGTCTAGATACCCCTTAGCACGTCAAGGAATATTATTTGGGGGTCCAGCCATGGAGAAGAGTTCAGACACTAGGAGAAGATAAGGAACACACCCATTATCAAGAAATCACATTAGGATTCTCTTTTTAACCTGTTCCTTAAAACACTAGTGCTTAGGAAAACTATTGGAGGCAGAAGCAGTCAAGGGTAGCTTAGGGTTAGGGTTAGGGTTAGGGTTAGTTTTAGTGTTAGGGCTCGGTTTAGGGTATGGGTTAGGATTAGGGTACGTGTTAGGGTTAGGGTATGGTTTAGGGTTAGGGTACACGTTAGGTTGAGGGTAGTTATTAAACCTATCCCACTCTCTAGATACCCCTTAGCACGTCAAGTATTATTATTTTGGAATCCAGCCATGGAGAAGAGTTTAGACACTAGGATAAGGTAAAGAACACACCCATTATCAAGAACTCATTTTAGGATTCTCTTTTTAACCTGTTCCTTAAAAGACTAGTGCTTAGGAAATCTACTGCAGGCAGAAGCAGTCAAGGGTAGCTTAGGTTTAGGGTTAGGGTTAGGGTACGGCTTAGGGTACGGTTTCGGGTACGGGTTCGTGTATGGCGTCGGGTATGGGTTAAGGTTAGGGTTAGGGTTACTTTTAGGGTTAGGGCTCGGTTTAGGGTACGGGTTAGGATTAGGGTACGTGTTAGGTTTAGGGTAGGGGTTAGGGTTAGAGTACGCGTTAGGTTTAGGGTAGTTATTAAACCTATCCCACTCTCTAGATACCCCTTAGCACGTCAAGGAATATTATTTGGGGGTCCAGCCATGGAGAAGAGTTCAGACACTAGGAGAAGATAAGGAACACACCCATTATCAAGAAATCACATTAGGATTCTCTTTTTAACCTGTTCCTTAAAACACTAGTGCTTAGGAAATCTATTGGAGGCAGAAGCAGTCAAGGGTAGCTTACGGTTAGGGTTAGGGTTAGGGTTAGGGTTAGGGTACGGCTTAGGGTACGGGTTCGGTTACGGGTTCGGGTACGGCGTAGGGTATGGGTTAGGGTTAGGGTTAGGGTACGGGTTCGGGTACGGGTTCGGTTACGGCGTAGGGTATTGGTTAGGGTTAGGTTTAGGTTATTTTGAGGGTTAGGGCTCGGTTTAGGGTACGGGTTAGGATTAGGGTACGTGCTAGTGGTAGGGTAGGGGTTAGGGTTAGGGTACGCGTTAGGGTTAGGGTAGTTATTGAACCTATCCCAGTCTCTAGATACCCCTTAGCACGTAAAGGAATATTATTTGTGGGTCCAGCCATGGAGAAGAGTTCAGACACTAGGAGAAGATAAGAACACACCCATTATCAAGAAATCACATTAGGATTCTCTTTTTAACCTGTTCCTTAAAACACTAGGGCTTAGGAAATCTATTGGAGGCAGAAGCAGTCAAGGGTAGCTTAGGGTTAGGGTTAGGGTTAGGGTTAGGGTTAGGGTACGGCTTAGGGTACGGGTTCGGGTACGGGTTCGGGTACGGCGTAGGGTATGGTTTAGGGTTAGAGTTAGGGTTAGTTTGAGGGTTAGGGCTCGGTTTAGGGTACGGGTTAGGATTAGGGTACGTGTTAGGGTTAGGGTAGGGGTTAGGGTTAGGGTATGCATTAGGGTTAGGGTAGTTATTAAACCTATCCCACTCTCTAGATACCCCTTAGCACGTCAAAGAATATTATTTGGGGGTCCAGCTATGGAGAAGAATTTAGAATCTAGGAGAATATAAGGAACACACCCATTATCAAGAAATCACATTAGGATTCTCTTTTTAACCTGTTCCTTAAAACACTAGTACTTAGGAAATCTATTGGAGGCAGAAGCAGTCAAGGGTACCTTAGGGTTAGGGTTAGGGTTAGGGAACGGCTTAGGGTACGGGTTCGGTTACGGGTTCGGGTACGGCGTAGGGTATGGTTTAGGGTTAGGGTTATGGTTAGTTTGTGGGTTAGGGCTCGGTTTAGGGTAGGGGTTAGGATTAGGGTACGTGTTAGGGTTAGGGTAGGGGATAGGGTTAGGGTACGCGTTAGGGTTAGGGTAGTTATTAAACCTATCCCACTCTCTAGATACCCCTTAGCACGTCAAGGAATATTATTTGGGGGTCCAGCCATGAAGAAGAGTTTAGACACTAGGAGAAGATAAGGAACACACCCATTATCAAGAAATCACATTAGGATTCACTTTTTAACCTGTTCCTTAAAACACTAGAGCTTAGGAAATCTATTGGAGGCAGAAGCAGTCAAGGGGAGCTTACGGTTAGGGTTAGGGTTAGGGTTAGGGTTAGGGTACGGCTTAGGGTACGGGTTCGGGTACGGGTTCGGGTACGGCGTAGGGTATTGGTTAGGGTTAGGGTTAGGGTTAATTTGAGGGTTAGGGCTCGGTTTAGGGTACGGGTTAGGATTAGGGTACGTGTTAGTGTTAGGGTAGCCGTAAGGGTTAGGGTACGCGTTAGGGTTAGGGTAGTTATTAAAACTATCCCACCCTCTAGATACCCCTTAGCACGTCAAGGAATATTATTTGGGGGTCCAGCCATGTAGAAGAGTTTAGACACTAGGGGAAGATAAGGAACACACCCATTATCAAGAAATCACATTAGGATTCTCTTTTTAACCTGTTCCTTAAAACACTAGTGCTTAGGAAATCTATTGGAGCCAGAAGCAGTCAAGCGTAGCTTACGGTTAGGGTTAGGATTAGGTTACGGCTTAGGGTACGGGTTCGGGTACGGGTTCGGGTACGGCGTAGGGTATGGGTTAGGGTTAGGGTTAGGGTTAGGGTTAGGGTACGGGTTCGGGTACGGGTTCGGTTACGGCGTAGGGTATTGGTTAGGGTTAGGTTTAGGTTTAGTTTGAGGGTTAGGGTTAGGGTTAGGGTTAGGGTTAGGGTTAGGGTTAGGGTTAGGATACGGCTTAGGGCACGGGTTCGGGTACGGCTTCGGGTACGGCATAGGGTATGGTTTAGGGTTAGAGTTAGGGTTAGTTTGAGGGTGAGGGCTCGGTTTAGGGTACGGGTTAGGATTAGGGTACGTGTTAGGGTTAGGGTAGGGGTTAGGGTTAGGGTACGCTTTAGGGTTAGGGTAGTTATTAAACCTTTCCCACTCTCTAGATATCGCTTAGCACGTCAAAGAATATTATTTGGGGGTCCAGCCATGGAGAAGAGTTTAGACACTAGGAGAAGATAAGGAACACACCCATTATCAAGAAATCACATTAGGATTCTCTTTTTAACCTGTTCCTTAAAACACTAGTGCTTAGGAAATCTATTGGAGGCAGAAGCAGTCAAGGGTACCTTAGGGTTAGTGTACGGCTTAGGGTACGGGTTCGGGTACGGGTTCGGGTACGGTGTAGGGTATGGGTTAGGGTTAGGGTTAGGGTTAGTTTGAGGGTTAGGGCTCGGTTTAGGGTACGGGTTAGGAATAGGGTACGTGTTAGTGTTAGGGTAGCCGTTAGGGTTAGGGTAGGCGTTAGGGTTAGGGTAGTTATTAAAACTATCCCACTCTCTAGATACCCCTTAGCACGTCAAGGAATATTATTTGGGGGTCCAGCCATGGAGAAGAGTTTAGACACTAGGGGAAGATAAGGAACACACCCATTATCAAGAAATCACATTAGGATTCTCTTTTTAACCTGTTCCTTAAAACACTAGTGCTTAGGAAATCTATTGGAGCCAGAAGCAGTCAAGGGTAGCTTACGGTTAGGGTTAGGGTTAGGTTACGGCTTAGGGTACGGGTTCGGGTACGGGTTCGGGTACGGCGTAGGGTATGGGTTAGGGTTAGGGTTAGGGTTACTTTGAGGGTTAGGGCTCGGTTTAGGGTACGGGTTAGGATTAGGGTACGTGTTAGGGTTAGGGTAGGGTTTAGGGTTAGGGTACGCGTTAGGGTTAGGGTTGTTATTAACCCTATCCCACTCTCTAGATACCCCTTAGCACGTCAAGGAATATTATTTGGGGGTCCAGCCATGGAGAAGAGCTTAGACACTAGGAGAAGATAAGGAACACAGCCATTATCAAGAAATCACATTAGGATTCTCTTTTTAACCTGTTCCTTAAAACACTAGTGCTTAGGAAATCTACTGGAGGCAGAAGCAGTCAAGGGTAGCTTAGGGTTAGGGTTAGGGTTAGGGTTAGGGTTAGGGTTAGGGTTAGGGTTAGGGTACGGCTTAGGGTACGGGTTCGGTTACGGGTTCGGGTACGGCGTAGGGTATGGGTTAGGGTTAGGGTTAGGGTTAGTTTGAGAGTTAGGGCTCGGTTTAGGGTACGGGTTAGGATTAGGGTACGTGTTAGGGTTAGGGTAGGGGTTAGGGTTAGGGTACGCGTTAGGGTTAGGGTATTTATTAAACCTATCCCACTCTCTAGATACCCCTTAGCACGTCAAGGAATATTATTTGGGGGTCCAGCCATGGAGAAGAGTTTAGACACTAGGAGAAGATAAGGAACACACCCATTATCAAGAAATCACATTAGGATTCTCTTTTTAACCTGTTCCTTAAAACACGAGTGCTTAGGAAATCTATGGGAGGCAGAAGCAGTCAAGGGTAGCTTAGGGTTAGGGTTAGGGTTAGGGTTAGAGTTAGGGTACGGGTTCGGGTACAGCGTAGGGTATGGGTTAGTGTTAGGGTTAGGGTTAGTTTGAGAGTTAGGGCTCGGTTTAGGGTACGGGTTAGGATTAGGGTACGTGTTAGGGTTAGGGTAGGGGTTAGGGTTAAGGTACGCGTTAGGGTTAGGGTATTTATTAAACCTATCCCACTCTCTAGATACCCCTTAGCACGTCAAGGAATATTATTTGGGGGTCCAGCCATGGAGAAGAGTTTAGACACTAGGAGAAGATAAGGAACACACCCATTATCAAGAAATCACATTAGGATTCTCTTTTTAACCTGTTCCTCAAAACACTAGTGCTTAGGAAATCTATTGGAGGCAGAAGCAGTGAAGGGTAGCTTAGGGTTAGGGTTAGGGTTAGGGTTAGGGTTAGGGTACGGCTTAGGGTACGGGTTCGGATACGGGTTCGGGTACGGCGTAGGGTATGGGTTAGGGTTAGGGTTAGGGTTAATTTGAGGGTTAGGGCTCGGTTTAGGGTACGGGTTAGGATTAGGGTACGTGTTAGTGTTAGGGTAGCCATAAGGGTTAGGGTATGCGTTAGGGTTAGGGTAGTTATTAAAACTATCCCACCCTCTAGATACCCCTTAGCACGTCAAGGAATATTATTTGGGGGTCCAGCCATGGAGAAGAGTTTAGACACTAGGGGAAGATAAGGAACACACCCATTATCAAGAAATCACATTAGGATTCTCTTTTTAACCTGTTCCTTAAAACACTAGTGCTTAGGAAATCTATTGGAGGCAGAAGCAGTCTAGGGTAGCTTACGGTTAGGGTTAGGGTTAGGGTTAGGGTTAGGGTACGGCTTAGGGTACGGTTTCGTGTACGGGTTCGGGTACGGCGTAGGGTATGGGTTAGGGTTAGGGTTAGGGTTAGTTGAGGGTTAGGGCTCGGTTTAGGGTACGTGTTAGGGTTAGGGTAGGGGTTAGGGTTAGGTTACGCGTTAGGGTTAGGGTAGTTATTAAACCTATCCCACTCTCTAGATACCCCTTAGCACGTCAAGGAATATTATTTGGGGGTCCAGCCATGGAGAAGAGTTTAGACACTAGGGGAAGATAAGGAACACACCCATTATCAAGAAATCACATTAGGATTCTCTTTTTAACCTGTTCCTTAAAACACTAGTGCTTAGGAAATCTATTGGAGCCAGAAGCAGTCAAGGGTAGCTTACGGTTAGGGTTAGGGTTAGGTTACGGCTTAGGGTACCGGTTCGGGTACGGGTTCGCGTACGGCGTAGGGTATGGGTTAGGGTTAGTGTTAGGGTTAGGGTTAGGGTACGGGTTCGGGTACGGGTTCGGTTACGGCGTAGGGTATGGGTTAGGGTTAGGGTTAGGTTTAGTGTGAGGGTTAGGGCTCGGTTTAGGGTACGGGTTAGGATTAGGGTACGTGCTAGTGTTAGGGTAGGGGTTAGGGTTAGGGTACGCGTTAGGGTTAGGGTAGTTATTGAACCTATCCCACTCTCTAGATACCCCTTAGCACGTCAAGGAATATTATTTGTGGGTCCAGCCATGGAGAAGAGTTCAGACACTAGGAGAAGATAAGGAACACACCCATTATCAAGAAATCACATTAGGATTCTCTTTTTAACCTGTTCCTTAAAACACTAGTGCTTAGGAAATCTATTGGAGGCTGAGGCAGTCAAGGGTTGCTTAGGGTTAGGGTTAGGGTTAGGGTTAAGGTTAGGGTACGGCTTAGGGTACGGTTTCGGGTACGGGTTCGGCTACGGCGTAGGGTATGGGTTAGGGTTAGGGTTAGGGTTAGTTTTAGGGTTAGGGCTCGGTTTAGGGTACGGGTTAGGATTAGGGTACGTGTTAGGGTTATGGTGGGGTTAGGGTTAGGGTACTCGTTAGGGTTAGGGTAGTTATTAAACCTATCCCACTCTCTAGATACCCCTTAGCACGTCAAGGAATTTTATTTTCTGGTCCAGCCATGGAGAAGAGTTTAGACACTAGGATAAGATAAGGAACTCACCCATTATCAAGAAATCACATTAGGATTCTTTTTTAACCTGTTCCTTAAAACACTAGTGCTTAGGAAATCTATTGGAGGCAGAAACAGTCAAGGGTAGCTTAGGGTTAGTGTTACGGTTAGGGTTAGGTTTAGGGTATGGTTAGGGTACGGGTTTGGGTACGGGTTCGGGTACGGCGTAGGGTATGGGTTAGTGTTAGGGTTAGGGTTAGTTTTAGGGTTAGGGCTCGGTTTAGGGTACGGGTTAGGATTAGGGTACGTGTTAGGGTTAGGGTACGCATTAGGGTTAGGGTACGGGTTAGGGTTAGGATAGTTATTAAACCTATCCCACTCTCTAGATACCCCTTAGCACGTCAAGGAATATTATTTGGGGGTCCAGCCATGGAGAAGAATTTAGACACTAGGAGAAGATAAGGAACACACCGATTA